>NC_139516.1:154420248-154470075 GCF_947247035.1 Vipera ursinii
ATATTTGTCTTTTTAAAAAAGAAAACTAGTTCTATGAGAATAACACCGGAAAGCTATAGATTGAATTATCTGGACCATTCTGGTAACTCTGTTTACAGCTTGCATTTTAAAAGAAATCTCTCTCCCCCACCCCCACTATTTTTGCATTTACCATATGGAATGACACTGCAAGCTGGCAAGTGCAAGAATAAAGTAAAATATTTTTATCAGATAGCATTAGCTACAGTTTCATCTGGGAATAAAGACATCTGAGCAACACTTGTTATCCAAGTTTGCCCTGCATTAAGCAGCCATATTAAAAAAATGAGTTTCTTTGAAACATGGTTCCACTGAATTATAAATCATGAATTCTGGTACTATACTATGTGTTCTGGGAAAGGATATGTTTACATTTGCTTAATCCTTTCATTCAAAAACAAGAAAAGTGCACTTCCATATATTCACACGGGTGTTATAGTATAGGTTGATACTGTTTAAGAACAGCTGCCCACACTGTGTGGCCTATGAGTTCTGAAATTTTAGATGACTTATAAGAGCATCATGTGGTGTGGTTAGAATTGTGATATTTAAAGCAAAAAAAAAACAACCTCATATGTGCATAGAATAGCTTTTCTAAGCTCTTTGCTTTTAACCCTTTGTTCATAGATGGAAAATGAAGGATAAGATCAAAATAACAATCTAAGTTCCATCAACCAAGTTTCTTAGTGGGAAACAGTAACTTTAAAAACTGGACATGACAATTTAGAATTCAGAAAGTCCAAATAGCATACTTCCTTGTATTCTTGCTTCTAAAGTACTTTGATCATGTAGTAGACTAAATTGCATATTGGCTTATATCATTAACTTCATGTTCCGTAACGATTCAGATGGATTTATAAACAATATATTTGCAAACAGTAAATCAACCTGGTGCCAGTGGTTGCTAGAGGTTCTGTTAATTATAATCCTAGTACATTCAGAAGATCTGGAATGGCTGACATTTGTGAAAGTTATCCTCCTCTTTACCTGTTCTGTATTGAAGAAATATATCCTTGACATTTTATTATCTCAGTAACAGAATAACAGAGTTGGAAGGGATCTTGGAGGTCTTCAAGTCCAACTTCCTGTTCAGGCAGGAGATCCTATAACCTAATTTGGGTAATGGAACTTCTGCAAAAAAAAAAAAAAAAAAACGCCAACCAAGCTCAGAGAGCACCAAGAACCCCTCATTTCAACCCTAAGCTACAAATATTCTCCTTTATCAAGACCCTATACCATTCTGGACAAATGGCTGTCTGATCTCTTCTTAAAAACCTCCAGTGATGGAGCACCCAAAACTTCTGGAGGCAAACTGTTTCACTAATTGTTCTCACTGTCAGGAAATTTCTGCTTAGTTCTAGGTTGTATCTTTGATAAGTTTCCAATCCTTACTTCTTGTCCAGCTGCCAGATGTTTTAGAGAATAGGTTAATTTCTGTTAAATTTCTCCAATTCAGTGTCTCAGTTCTGACAAACAAGCAAACAAATGCAAATATTGTTCTTTCATTGCAACAACCTAGCTCTGCAGCTCCTGGAGAAATTCTCTGCTGCTGTCCTTATGCTGATTGATTGACTTATGACATGTAACTTATATACCATCCCAAATGTAGATTTGGAGAATTCATAACCATGAAACTGTAAAAGAGTAAAATTAAAAAAAAATACTAAAAAGAGAACAAGTAGTTAAGTATATACCAATCATCAACCTTCCAATATGCATTCCAAAAGTCCCATGAGGTTGCCATAACATCTTTTCTAATGGATAAAGAGAGGGGGAACTCTTATTAGGAAGGGCAAATAACTCTGATTTGGCAGGGCGGATAGGATTGGGGATCCATGGAAAAATTCTGCCTTGGGGGTCCCACCCACCTCATGTCCCTGGAAGGGAAATCAAAGACCTACCCAAGATTGGCAGACTGTATTTGGAATATACAGTCCCAAAAGTAGTGAAAACCATGCTATAAAGGATATCAGCAGCTGCATTTTGAATGGTTCTCAGAAGCCTATTTGCAACCAACCAATACGTATTATTCAGCTAAAACTGTGATCACCCATCATGAAGTGGGCAACTGCATATTGAATCAATTTCAGGGTAATCTTCAGAAATAACCTCAAGTATAGGACATTACAGTACTCCAGGTGGCAGGTAATGAGAACACGAGTGACTGTCCCCAGAACTCCAGTTCCAAAAATGGTCACATTTGGAGGATTGATTGAAAATGGGAAAAGATTCCCTTGACTGTGGTCTTCACTTATTGCTCACTGAAGGACTGTTAAGTCTAGGAAAATTTCCAGATCATGTACCTGAAATTTCCAAGAGAATGCAAGCCCATTAAAAGCCAAGACTGAGCTAAGACTGAACTATTTTGTCTTGTGGGTTAAATTGAACCTGTTTTATCAGATCTATCAAATGCTGCCTCCAAACATTGGGTTTTGGTCTCTTCTGCATCTTCTGCTCAGCCCAGTCAGGAGAAATACTACTAGGTACAATTCATATATTTATGACATCCAAATTGACATACCAATGGTTTAGTACAAATGTTTAAAATATGGGAGGAAAGATGTACTCTGCAGCAATCCACAAAGGAGCAGCCAAGGTCATGACTTTTCATACCCCACCACTATTGATTGGACTCACACTTAGGAAGAAGTGAAACACTGTAACACAGAGTGTCCAACCCTTAGACCTTTCAGGTGATCCAGATCCAACCAGATTGCACTTTTTTCTTCTGAGAAATCTAATAGTCTCTAGAAGGATCCTAGAAGGACACAGTCACCTCATCCAAGACCCATCTCATGTTATCTAGAACAGTGGTCCCCAACCTCTGGTCCATGAACCAGGACCAGTCTGTGGCATGCCAGAAACCGGGCCATGCACAGAAGCGAAGCCCCATCTGCGGGATGCAGGCAGCACATGAAACCAATACCCCTTCCAGTCCACAGAAAAAAAAAAACTCTGCACAAAACCAGTCCCTGATGCCCAAAAGGTTGGGGACTGCTGATCTAGAAGAGCAGTCAATCTAATCTCTGTCTCAGAACATATAAACAAACTTTGTTTCTTGCAAGCCAGATATAATAGAATCTCGGTTCCTCTATCACAGGGCTTTTCAACCTTTTCACACATTGTACCACTTTTAGGATATGGCAACATCCGAGTACCACCAGTCACCTAGCAAGGTGTCAAAAGCTTGATGACCAAAACAAAACAAAAAAGGAAAAAAGTGATGAAGTACAAGTAGTCCTCGACATACAACAGTTTGCTTAGCGACTGTTTGAAGTTACAAGGGCACTGAAAAAAGTGCCCCCCATGCCACAGCCGAGCAAGAGACCTGCCTGCCCGCCTGGCGGCACTCTTCCTCCTGTCCAAGGTTTTCATTGTTGTGAGCATTTCTGCTGAGGATTGGCAGCAGGGGTGGGGGTGGGGGGTGTTTGGTTTTTATTCCCCCCCATCTGCTGGGTGGTTACAGCAGGGTTTAGTCACTTCACATGACCCTGGGACACTGTGACCATCATAAATATGAATCAGTTGCCAAGCATCTGAATGTAATCACAAGACCCTAGAGATGCTGCAACATTCCAGCTGATCGGCATTTCTTCTGGGCTCAGAAGCCCCAGGATCAGCACTGAGCTCCAGCTGGAACCTGGTGCTAATCCTGGCGCTTCCACTGAGCCCTGACAGCCCTGCAGCTCCAGCCATCTCTCACTCAGGCTTGTGCAGTGCTGCCACCGGTTCAGCTCATTCCCCTCCCCCGCTACCAGTTTCCTAGGATGGTCGCGTACCACCTGCCAGGTGCCAATGTACCACAGGTGGTACACGTACCACTGGTTGAAAAGCTCTGCTCTATCACACTGATTCTTCCTTCTCCCTTATACTTTCACACACCTTCTGATTTCTTCCTCTTCCTTTAATATCACACAACCAAATTATTCCTTCAAGTTCATCCTTCCCTCCAGTTCCAGTTCATTCTTCAACTTTTGCCATCTTTCTGACCTCTTTCTAGCTCTTCCTCTCTCCTTTGTCTGATCATCCTCCATAACCTTTTCTGTCTTATTTTCTCTTTCTACTTTGAGAGTACTTCAAGGGCTCCACAACATTTGGCACAACCACTCCGGAAACAAACAGAGGTACCCTGCTATATGCTATGAGTGTAAAATATCTGATACTTCAAATTGCCTCTTCAAATTGCTTGATTCCTTGCCTCCATTGCCACCATTCACTGTTGACTGCCTCCTACCCACTTAGTTGCTCTCACAAGTGTGTATATGGGTGTCGGGGAGGGGAGGAGGGAGATTAATAGAAAGCAAATGATAAAAGGAGTAGTGTGCTGTTATTCTGCAAGTTGCACCACTTTAATAGTGCAATGGGGTGCCACACATCTGCATGCATCATGACACTGCAATGCTCCTTTTTTGTATTGTCAAAGGTTATTCTGATTATTCTTTAACAAGATTACAATGAGAGAGCCTGTTTGATGTAGTGGTTAAAGCACTACACTAGAAACTGAGAAGCCATGAGTTCTAGACCCACTATAGGCACAAAGCTAGCTAAGTAAATGTGGGCCAGTCACTTCCCTCTCAGTTCTACGAAGAAGGCAACATTCTACAATCTTGCCCCAAAAAAACCCCTGCAGGGACTTGTTCAGACAGTCTCACAGAGTCAGCATTGACTCGAAGGCACAAACACACACCAGGTGGAAGTTTCTCTCAATCTACAAGTTGATCTTGATGGTTTGTGGCTCAAAATCCAATTCATTTTCTCCTGTCATAATTTGAAAGATTTCTTATGAATGCACACCATTTCAGTCCTTGTGGCTTTCTGTGGAATTGCTCAACAAACAGGCAAACCATTTGTTAGCAATCCAACTTCATAGGTCTCACTCTTTCAGAAGCCCTGCCCTTGATTTCTATCTCTCTGTCTGAAAACTAGCAAACTTTACCTGCATGAAAGAAACAGTGATACTTACAAATGCAATCCCATCGCTTGGAGATATTACAAATAGCTTTCTATTTTTTAAAGAAACATTCATGCCTAGCTTCTAAAAACTTGAGGACTCTGTTCCTTCCAGTTTAAAAGTTTTTTAAAGTTACTGTATTCGTGAATTTTTCCCAAAAGAGTGGAAGGCATGAAACTTCAGACTCCAGAATCTTTCTACAAATTTGGAAGCATGTCAATCAGGCAGCCTCTAAATCAGTCTCAGTTTATTTTCCAAATCAGCAAATCAGGACCAGACCCAATGAAACCAAACTACCATGCTAACAAACCCGAAGCAATTAAATTTTATTGTCAGGTGATTAATTATGTGCTAGTTGCCTCCTGGAATTACTCACACAGTGTGGAATTCTGAATAAGGATTGATCAATCATACTTAAAAAAAAACCAAAAATCTTCTTAATAGTTTATCGGCTTACAACTAGGCAGCAACAGCTGAGGTTTTTTTGTTCTGTTTTGTTTTGAAAGTAGGTTCCTGTCAGCACTTAATTTATCAAATGACAAGTGTAAGGGAATAAGCTTTTCAGGAAACAACACTTTCTCACATGAAAAGCTTGCTCCAGAATCCCAAAAGTCACCAAAAGGCTTTTGTATGTACTGTATAAATAAAGAAATGCAAAGTAAATGAAGTACTTTTTCCTTCCATGTCACAAGTGTTAATTTTATTTTTGTATGATTTGTCTAAGGCTTTCTCTTTTTATTTCTTATTTCTCTTTTTATAGATGCCTAACGTGAGTTGTAAGGTGCGGTCTATATAACAGAATCAAGGGGTACCTTAGAGATGGCCAGCAATGGTAAAGCTTGATACAACCTTTTTTAAAAAAAGATGTGCATTATTTTCCTTCCTGGAAGCCTAGTTTCATCTCTCAGAATATCCATAAAAACCATCATTTAACTGTAGCCCAACTTGTGATACTAAAATATTGTACAATATTCAAACCAAGAAGCTATTTTCCTTCCTTTTCACGGTGCACAGAGAAGACAACAAATGACAGTATCTAACCACTTGCATAGTCTTGAATTTCATGAAGGGTGGATAAGAAAAAAAAAACAATAGAAATGATTTTCTTTCCTTAGTAGAATTACAGAATTTCATCTGTGACCGCAGGAGTCAGTAGGACTGGTGATTTAGCAAATTTGTGCATGTTGTCGTTCTCCTAACTTAACCAAATACATTTGGGGCTTTTTTTTCCCACTGGGAAAACAATTCATATTTATGGTTCCTTCTCTCTCCACCAACTGCTCCAGTGTTTGGAGGTGGGGGAGTAGGGGCTTTGTGGTTATTCAGTGGAGCACAAATTGCCATTCATACAGATGCACTGGCATGATTTTTGATTTGCAGGCTGCCACTGCCATTAATAACCGTCTAGGCTGTCAGGCTGTCATTCCTTGTTGCCACAACGATTTGTTTCAAATATAGGGGCTGATTCATGAAGAATAAAAAAAAAAGTTGTCCTATTTTACAGGAACCTCAAATATTTATGCTGCAAAGGGATAAAAAGCATACCCAGATTTTAAAGAATATAATCATTAAACACCAATCTCATTTTCACATTAAAAGGTAAATAGAATCTGAACATGAAATCTGACTGAAAATCCATCATGGACTCATATTATTTCAATAAATGTTCCGATTGGTTGTTGTGGTTTTTTTTTTAACGGTTGACAAAGCCATTACAATGATACAACCCATGTATCTCATTATAAAAGGTGTTGCATTTGGAAAAGTTCACCTAATTCTGTCAGTTGTTTTTAATTCAATCATGTAGGTCAATCGCTAGTACCCAAACTAATTTTTGTTGATTTATAAACGTGCAAATGCTGAAGTAGGTGACAATGCTACATTTGTTTATTGGAACTAAGACTATTTTGTTCAATGAAGTTTCACATTTGAGCAGCCTTATGCTGAACTGTATTCAACTTGTTTTAGAGTAAGTCCCTCTGAAATTAGTTTTGGCTTTCTGAGCTTGCAAGGCTTTGTCATTCCAGGAGCCTGCTAGATTTCACCTAAAATATTAATTCATCATTTATTTCTGAACTTTTTGTCCTGCCTAGGCATGGGCTTATTGTAGGAGAAAGTTAGATATTCATTTACCTGTTATTTTTTCACATCAGACATGACATATATATATATAGTTTCAAATAATGACAGGGACTACAATACTTGATTATTGGACAAAATATATACATAATAATTACACTAATATTTTAAACCAGATATCCTAATAAGAATAATTGAACATATAATATATATTTAAACTTTTGAATATATTTTTTTCTATCTAACAGCTAGCAGCAAACCACCAAACCTGTCAATGCTATATATTTTCTTAATGTTTAATTGATAGAATACTATAGCAACAGGGTTTTTATTCCTTCTCTCATTCCTTTTTTAATTTGATCTCCATGGCATTATAGGAACCTAAAGCCTCCAGTAGCATATCACACACACACACACACACACCCCACCCTTCTTGTTAGAGGAATCGTGTGTTCAATTTAGATTCACTGAGGAAATTAGGGAAGACATCAGTTGCCTATTGAAGTTAATCAAAGTCATAACCTAAAAGTTTTTGAGTGCCAATAAAAGATACCACTTGCCTCTAGCTTGTATTGGTTCTGAGAACCAATACAAGAAGTCCTCGACTTACAACAATAATTGAGCCCAAAATTTCTATGGCTAAGTGAGACAGTTGTTAAGTGATTTTTGCCCCATTTTACAACCTTTCTTGCCACTCTTGTTAAGTGAATCACCACAGTTTTTAAGTTAGTAGTAACTTAGTACTATGTTGTGAGGTGAATCTGGCTTTCCACTGACTTGCTTTGTCAGAAGGTGATCACATGACTCCAGGACACTGGAGCTGTCATAAATAAGAGTCAGTTGTCAAGGGTCTGAATTCTGATCACAAGACTGTGGGGATGCTGCAACAGTCATTATTGAGAAAAACGGTCGTAAGTCACTTTTTCCAGTGCCACTGTAACTTCTAATGGTCACTAAATGAACTGTTGTAAGTCAAGGACTATCTGTCTCCTTAGCATCTTAATAATATAAAGTTGTAACTATCCCACAGCATTAGAAAAATCTCTACTAATGTCTAGTTCTTTTCTAAAGAGAATTTTGATTTGGCAGTATATTCCCAGTGGTATCAGATAAACTAGTTGCATGCATCACAGTCTGATCTGTCGGAAACTTGCTGGTCTGCAGTCAGACAGGAGAGTAAGAGAATCAGCAAAGAAGCTATATATTTTAGGAATCTGAATTGCTGAATTGTTTTACCCAGGCTTGATCTCCCCAGCCCCCTAAATGCAGCGCAGATTTTATCTGAGCAAGACCTTATTATGCAGTATAAAATGATTAAGAGGTTTTCTAATTAGAAAAGATATCTTTGGTACCTACTCAAGGAGGCAGCTATTCCATTGGCAGGCATTAAAGACGTTAAGCATGGGGTTGTGTTTTGGTTCCAGCTCTGTCCTCTTGTTATCTACTAGGCAGAGGTCCTCAACCTTTTGGGCACCAGGGACCGGTGCCATGGAGAAAGGTTTTTTCCGTGGACCAGAGGGAGTGTGGATTTGAATACTGCCTGCATCCCAAGGATGGAGCTTTGCTTCTTAGTGCAGCCCGCTTGCTGGCATTCTGTGGACCGGTGCCAGTCCATGGACCGGGGTTGGAGACCCCTGTACTAGGAGACTCCATATGAATTTCCTGATTTATTTAAAAAAAAAAAACTCTGCCTGAGAAGAAGAAGGTCTCTAGGTCTTTGCAGTCTGGTTCTCAACATTTCTGGTTTGAATACATTACTCTTCATCTGGTGTAGCCATGTAACATTTTCTTTCCTAATGCACTGCCTCTTTTAATTCTATGTATCCTTCCCAACCTTCCTGCATTCCAGTTTCACATTTCCATTGAGAGATTCACTGATTTTGATGGATTGCCCCAATATGACCCTCTAGATGAATTTCAGCATCTGACTAGAAGCGAGCATCACATCCATATTTTTCCTCCGTCCAAGTGATGGCCTTGCTCCTGTCTAAAGTAAGATGTGAGAGAAAATTCAAATTGTTATATGACAGTGTTGAATCCTACTCTCATATTTTACCTTAATTCCCTATATTTTGCCCTCTCGTTTTGTTTTTTCTTCATTTCCTTGTCTCATTCTAGTATTTGGTAGGGGAGGGGGAAGGGAGTGAAAGGGGTCATTACATCCAAAGGGCTAAGACATGGAAGGATTCAGCTTCTGGCACTTTTCTGCTCTTTGTAATGGCAGAATCAGAATCTTTCCCAGTCCTTATTCTTGAGTGAACAAACGTGTTTAGCTCTGTTAGGGCTAGCTAAAGGCATCTAGTACAAATTACAATGACACAAAAATGGTGAAACCTGCTGTCCGTCATACTTGCACCCCAACATTGGATGTGTACATTACATGGTTTGCATCATGATATTTTCATATCATTTACTCCCTTTGCCTCCCCCCTAGGAGGTCCATGCACCTTGCCAGTCATGACGGATCTCCCAAACAAACAAAGAAAAACCAATCAAACCTAAGTAGCAACATCTGTGGTAAGAACTTAGATGAAAGAATAGCCAGGTGAACCCAGGACTGTATGCTAGATTTGGGAGTTGAAAGCATATCCCCAAAGAAGCTGTGGCAATCCGTTTCCTTTCTGTTCCCAAGCAAATGCTAGATTTGTACAGATGGTTCTTAACGTACGACCATAATTGAGCCCAAAATTTCTGTCAGTAAGCGAGACATTTGTTAAGTGAATTTTGCCCCATGGTATGACCTTTTTTGCCACAGTTGTTAAGTGAATCAATGCAGTTGTTAATTAAGTAGCACGGGTGTTAAGTGAATCTGTCTTCTCTATTGACTTTGCTTGTCAAAAAGTTGAAAAAGGGGATCCCTTGATTCCAGGACACTGCAACCATCATAAATAGGAATCAGTTGCCAAGCATCTGAATTTTGATTGTGTGACCGTGGGGTTGTGGCGATAGTCGTAAGCAGGGCTTTTTTTCTCATAGAACGTTCAGAACGGAGTTCCGGCACCTTTTTTGGATGGAACCTTGTAGGGTAGGCAAGGTGGTTTGTATGACATGTGTGAGTTCCGGCACCTTTTTCTTTTACAAAAAAAGCACTGGTCGTAAGTGTGAAAAATCATCATGAGTCACTTTTTCAGTATGGTTATAACTTCAAACAGTCACTAAATGAACTGCTGTAAGTCAAGGACTGCCTGTATACCAAATCTCAAGGGACAGAATGCTCATTAAATGTTCATACATGTGTGGGTATGTTTACATTATAACCACATCTTTGTCTCTATTTCCATCATTATAGCTATCCTTGTCCTTATCTATATCTGTAACCATATTCACGTCCAATATGGGTGTAGACACTTAGCTATAGAAACTCAGCTATAGAAACTCAGCGAGAATGGTTTTCTTGTATGGAGAAATATTCCATCAAGCCTCATTTACCAATAATCTGGAATTTTCTAAGATCTAGGCTCTATTTCTGATAAAACGTAGCACTACTAAAATAGGAAATTTCCTATAGCCAGAAATTTCAGTCCCCTCAATTGTTGGGGCAACTCCATTTTTGTCCTAAATAAATCTCCTAGGATGAGGATCTTCACAGCAACGTTATTTTTTACACAGCTGCAAGCATATGATACCCAAGTACTGCTCGATTTAATGGCTTGCAACCTTAAAAAAATTTTTTTTTACAATTTCAAGTGTATGGATAAGAAAGAAATAAAATATAAAGTCAATGTTATCATTATACTCAATTGTATAAAAATTAAAAAGAAGCCATCTGTGTGTGTGGGGGGGGGAGTGAATGCTGATTTTAAGATCTGCATTAAATTCACTGCAATAAACTTCATAACTAGAAGGAACCAACCTGCCTTGAGACTTTATTAGGTTCTTTTAAAAGATGCATAAAAGCCACCCACATGAAGACATTCTTAGTGACTGGACTGTTTTTTTCCCAATTTCTTTATTAATTCTGAGATCAGTTTTTAAAGCTCTGGCCAGGTTTTGATGTTGGCATACATGATATTTTAATTAAACGAACATCCCAAAGGAGAAATTTCATGGGAGTGACATGTATTGAGAAAAATTCCATTGCTGTATTCCGCTAGTTGCAAAGAGAATAGTGTTATTGAATACAATTTCTTCTCCACATTGTATCTATCATTGAAAAAATATATTTCAGTCCTCCTACTCCCTTGCTCCATGAAATTGTCAGCTGAAAAATTCTAAAAGCAAAGGCTAGCCAACATAGTTGTTCGTGCATATGTCTTAACTCACATTTGCCTATTTTTTTAAAAAATAAATACATCCATCCATTTTTGTTTGTAATGTTACCCATAGAATTTGTGCAGATAAGGCCAACATAGAGTTAAAGGTCCTGATCTCCTATCAGTCCTATTCATATCCAATTTAGTGGTATTTTGCTTTGAACATGAAGTATTATAATATATACGGTAACTTAAAATTATCTGTTACCCACTAAACAGTTAGGCTCCTTATAAAAATCAGGCATCTAAAATTTAGATGCTTATCTATAATCAATCATTGTAACATCTTAGTAATAAAATTGCAGTACTGACATCATTACATTGATGCTTAACAATCCAACCTTATTCTGAGCTAGTTATATCCATGCCTATTAGGTAGAAATATTGATATTTTAATAAAGGTAGCCAAAACCTTTCCACATGCAAAAGATAATTATTCAGCAAAAACATATTTAATAGAAAACAGCTGAAAGATAGGAATGAGATCTCAAGCCTTTCTCCCCTTTCTCATTTAAAATTATTGACAAAATGTAAAGGGAAAGAAATGTTTTCATTTTTTGAGATGTTACTTTCCTCAGAATCAAAATGTTCACTGTCAGAAAGTCAACCATCCCAATCCTCATAAGGCTGGTTTATATTATCAATTATCTTAAGTAACATATCTTTAACTTAAAAGTCTATAATATACATTTCAAAAAAGGCAAAATACAAAGGATTGGAGTGAAAAGAAAGTCAACAGATTCCAATGAAATCACCCAGTTTATTTCTTTTGTAGTAGAATAACACTGGCTAGCTTTCTTTGATAGATAAAATTCTCTATAAAATTCCATTGACCTGTACATGATACAGGATTAAAGATATTAGCTAAATTAGGCAACAACTGATTGCAACAATAATTACTCAGGAGAAAAGAACCAAGTGATGACATTGAGCTGACACCCAGGAAAACATAGATAGGATCGAAGGATAAAAGAGCCTCTGTGTCATTCTCAAGAATAGAAACTATCCAAGTTCTCCTACTATGAATATCTTATCCCTAAAATTCACCATCACCACTATTCTCTTTTGTGTGAATCTATTACAAGCCTGAATTTCCCCCTTTTACTTCTCCAGAACTACAACTCAGTTCTGGATGCATCTTTTTGCAAGATGCTTAGCAGAAGGCCAGTTTTAATAAGCATCTGCTTTGCTGAACACAGGTTTCTGGTTCCCATTTTAATCCCAGTTGGAGCCTCATCCCCAAGCCCCTCTTTTTCATATCTTAAAGTGCTCCTAGTACTCCTTGAAGTGTTATGTTTAAAGCTAGAAACTCTTCCTCCCTAGAGTTGGTGGGCCCTTGGGCCTGTCTTTCTCCTCTACTTTCCCCATCAGAGTTGTTAAACTATGCACTTGTTGTTAGCAACTACTGTGCATAACTAGATCAAACTGGCTACATAATGCTTGCTCAGACTGGTCAGTAAGTGAATGAGCTTGGCAGAAACTGAACTATTTATACATCTCAATAAGATATGAGAACAGTTTCAGCTGATTTTTAAGTTTGCAATTTTACACTTCTGAATTAAGGGACATAAAAAGTCACCTCATTTTAAATCCGACCATTGGTCTATCTAGGCTTTTATTGTCTGCATAGACTGGCAGCTATGAAGATGTCAAAGATTAAAGACAGAACTTTTGTAGGGAAAGCAAATGCTATATCAATGAATGTTATTTGTAAACTGTTAAATAGCAGGTTCTTTGGTGCAGGAATGAAGACGCGAAGCTGAGTACAGGATAACTCATTGTTTATTTTGTGCTGGAACTGTACTGGGGAAAATGTCTGCAACTAGCTGCAATATACACTCTAGCCCCTAGGTGGCAACCAGTAGGTTTTGAATCAACCATTGCCACCTGGAGATAGCCAATTGCTGCACAGGAGACTTAAAGTCTGGGTTGCTGGAGAGCCGTTAGCTGCTCCAGCAACCCACGTGGTGTTTCACAAGAGCCCAGTACATAACATAAACCACCCAGAGTCACTGAGTGAGCGGGCAGCCATGTAAATCCTCTAAGTAAATAAATAAACTCTAGCCATCTACAGGATTAGGATATCTGATTTTAACCTAGAACATAGTTCAGTTCTTTATATTCTGTGTTCTGTGCCTACATTTTGACACAACTCCTTATTTAGGACCAAACTGTTTAGGTCCATACCAGGGGTGTCAAACTGCCAGCCCGTGGGCCAGTTGCATCATGTGGAGGCCTCGCCCACCCCAGCTCTGGCAATGCAAAAGAAGTCACAATATGTTGCGACATGTCACATGACATGGCAAGTTTGACACCCGTGGTCTATACTGTAAGGTTAAGCTATCATTACATTATTATTTTTGCAAAAGTGGAGGTTTCCAAAGCAATCTAACTTTAAAAAAGAAAAGAAGAAGAAGAAGAAGAAGAAGAAGAAGAAGAAGAAGAAGAAGAAGAAGAAGCTATATGTAGTCAGAGCAGCTGTCTTTCTTTGCAAATACCTTCTGTACATGGGATTTTACTTTTTCTCTCTGTGATATTCAGTTCAAAACAAGATAATCATAGCCTAATTATAGCTTTGATCACATCTCATTAAAGAAGACAAAATTGATTCCGTGTAGGTCACTTGATGCCTATGATGATCAAAACAGACAACGTATCATGATGATATCACTTTTAAAGGGATTCTGATAGAAAAACTGCAGCTGCTTCAGGTATTGCCAGTAAGGGCTGATTATGTACATACTTGTAAATTATGTTTATTGCATTACAATTAGTCAGGCTAACAGTGCATAATAGCAATAACATCATTAAATATGTAAATAATAAATAATAGTAATATTATAGCAGGCAAGCCAGGGTGCTTGACAGCAATATGCACATTATTCAGTCAGCCTGCTATTTCTTAGAGCTTCAGATATGGAAAAGTGCCAATCTGCAAATGTAAAAGGAGTCCTGCAGATGTTGAAATAAGACTTTGCTTTTTTTTTTCTTTTGATACATAATCTGTGTATCAGGTTTCCAAAAACAAACCCCTAATATTAGGAACAGAAAGTTCTTCCCCATTTTGCATCTCCTTAATCTTTATGTGAATTAAAATGCAGTTCTATATAACATGAAGTCAGAGATATCTCAAGTTTCCCAAAGTTTATAACTCGGTAACTACTCATTTCACTTGCCTACAAAAAATTATGCTTGGGTTAGGAAAAAATTAAACAACAAGGTGTCTATTTGAAGAGAAAATGCCCACAATTGCACACTGTGGGGTTGTTGTTTTTTTTCAGTCCTTCTTTAAAGATGGGAAAAGTTGTAACAATATAATTGAGTTAAAAGTTACAAAAGAAAGAACAAGATGAAATAAGAGAAAGACAGTTCAAGATGAAATAAGAGGCATCCCCATGTGTCTGAGGATTAATTTTGTCAGAAGCAAAATAAGCAGGAGGAAAAAAGTTCAGTGATTTAATTTCCAGCAGAAAAACCCTACCGATCATTGGAAAATATGATTGTCCCAGTAACAGATCTAGAGGCAAAGTGGTTAGGCAGAAGAAGTGCAGAGAGGCTTGTGCTGCTTTTACTGGCTATTTATAATTTATTTTATTTTTAAAATTTTTGTTCCAGTAAAAGCATTGAAAGAAAACAAGGATTCCACAAATACCCTAAATTTTCCCCTGCAGTAAGCATGCAATAGAGAGGGAGGAGGGAAGGAGGGAGGGATGGGCCCAGAAGATCTACAGCCTCTTCAACCAATGATATCTTTCTTTTAGGCCTGATTTTTCTGATATGAGAAAAGAGACATGGAAGCTGAATGGATTTCCATATCAAATGGTCCTTTCACAGGTTGTGGCCCTGTTTCTGATCTTGGAGAGAAACAAATGCTTCCTTGGAAATTATCTCACAATTAGCTCGAGGGTAGTTCTTATTTCGTAAAAGCAAGAATCGATTTGGATTGACGCAGCACGCAGCATCCCACCGAGGATGAAAGTTGTCTTTGGAAACTTCAGTGCCAGGTCAAATGCTGAACATGAGGCACCCCTTCCTAAAACTGCACTGAATTTCAAAACAGAAGAAACCCTTTTGTACTTAATTCATTACCAATAATTAGACAAACAGCGCCATGTTTCAAATGCTGTTTCTCCTCTGTGCTGAGTTTACAGGCACTATTTCTTGCAGAGATGACATATAGAGCCACTCTATCCTATGAGGTTGCCAGTAGTCCCTCAGGTTGTTTTCTTACACAAGGACAGGTTTTGGGGCAATCAAATTATAGATAAGATAACCTTTATTGCCATTTTTTTTACTGTGGGCACACCGGCACACATTAAAAATGAAATTCTGTTGCCTGCTCTCAGAAAAAACAGAAACCTAACTACAGCTGCAACATCAGCCACTTTAAACCCCTCCAAACCACACAATAAGCAAACTGACACCCACTATAAAAACATGGCACCACCACAAACACGGAGCTGAACAAAAGCAGCACAACTCACCAGTTCAGGTCTAAGGCTGGCAGCTGAGACCAGCCCATCCACTCAAAACACATCCAATCAGAACACAGCCCCCATTCAAAACACACTCCCACCCAATCAGAGCACACCTCCACCCACAGAACACACCCGCTCTGGCAGTTTAAAAAAGAGGAACAAACAGCCACTACCACACACTTCTCCCAGAAGAACGAAGCTGAAGCCACCAGCCTGAGGATGACGGGTGAGATTTCATCGAAACGTTGCTCTTATACCTTCAATTCTACGTGGGGGAAAAACCTGAATGACCAAAGATCTACATACATATGTATATACCTACACCATTATATATAAATACATACAAATATTAATCATTGTCCATCTTGATATATAGTGGAAAGAGGAAGCTTGAGAGTTCCTGATGTTGATACTGTATGGAACAAACTGACTGAATCTGGATGTTCTGCTTCGGATACCACGAAGCCTTCCCAGAAGGTAACAAGGAAAACAGGTCATGAAGAGAATATATAACACCCCAGACAATCCTGCAAACTCGGCTCAAGCTTATTTGCTATGTCCTGGATGGAAGGGAGGGAACTGCCAATAATCTTTTCTGCCATCCTCACCACTCTCTGCACTGCCTTCCTGTCCAAAATTTATAGAAAGTGGTAAGGACAGGGCAAGGAAGATGTATTTTTCTCATGCAATGCAGAAAATGCAGGTGCAGTTGTGCCCGCTTCACCAGTGTCTCCCTGTTGAGCGACCATGCTGTTGAACGATTGATGGCATCACTTGTATTTGATCACAGATTGGTAGTGAAGGAAAGCACTATGTGATTGTTCTTTGCAAGCTTAAGGCTTCCATTTGAGGCCTTAAATCCTCAATTAATCCTTGGTTAACTCTGGTTCGGATGAAAGATGGGACCAGGTTAAAAAAGTTCAAAGTATTATCAGCAATGTATTCAATCTGCATATAATGTCCTGTGCTTGAGAATACCTTGTTTCTTCCTTAATTATAACATCAGTTAAAGAGACTGCAAATCTCAGCTTAGAAGAGAGAGATACTTCTGAGTGACCAACATTTTTTAAAAATAAAATTTTATTAATTTTCCAATATTACAATGGTATCTTTAAAAAGCAACGTGGGGTCTTGGTTACAATAGTTCCATTTAAGACAAATACATATTATTACAAATTATTACAAGTTGTTAAAATTAATATTTCCTCTCTCTTGTTTCCTTTAATATATATTATCTATTATCTACATTAACATACT
Source organism: Vipera ursinii (assembly GCF_947247035.1). NCBI lineage: Eukaryota > Metazoa > Chordata > Lepidosauria > Squamata > Viperidae > Vipera > Vipera ursinii. Next base: position 154,437,285 of record NC_139516.1, read on the forward strand.
TCTCATTGCTATCCATCAGTCATTTAATAGTTTCCTTATATTTGTCAATACCTTAGTATATTTTATATTTTAACATTCCATCTTTAAAACATCAAAACACCTTATATATTTTTCCAGCTTTAATTTTACATTAATATTAAAATTAAACGTTTAAAGTTTCTCATTTTCATATTTCTAAATAAACTCCTTTCCCTTTACACAATTTTCTCCGATATCTAGTAATGGAAATACAGTTCTTATTTATCTCATTTTCATATCAACAAGTTATTAGTACAATATAAGAATGGTAGTCATTAGAATACCAATTGCAGGGAGGAGAAAAAGACGGAGGACAATATAATATTCTTATTTCTCATTTATAGTTTCCACATATTGAAAATTAACCAAAATTTCTCCCATTTCAACATTTAATACATCCTTTCATGTTTACTACATCCAAGTATATTAGTTACATTATATCATTCTTAACATATATACATCTTAATCCATTTCATTTAAAGAGCTCAATATTTCAATGTTAGTATTCATACATCTGTATTTTGCTTTGTTTTTTAATTAGTCAGTATTTTTATCTACTCATCAAAACAATCTCTCATAATCCAAATACAATCCTGTCTATTTTGGTATTATGTATTTCAGGCCTCTTAAGTATGTCCATATTTCTTCAAACTTATTCTTGCTTTCTTCCTTTGCCATGTCATTTTTCGCTTTTTTGCCTCAGGGTCATGTACATTTTCACATTTAATTTCATTTGCTGCAGTTCCAGATGATAGGGGGAGAGGGCAGCAGCTGCTGGGATGATATTTCCCTGTTATTACAGGTATTACCTCCCTTTTCTCTTCTAGGTTTTGGATAGCATTGCTGAAAAGCTGACCTTGGAAATCAATCTAGAGTTAATCACAAACATGGCAGATTTACTAGGCCGCTAAAAATTAGCTCTGATTTGATTTGAACTGGAGATTCAAGATTCAAACAGGATGATTTGACTGGATTTTGGATTCAGTATTTGAAGGTGCGCTTGTTCAGTTCCAGCTGTTTGGTTTGCAATTGGAAAAAGAAAAAGATTGATCAATGGGCTATAAAGCTGCATCAAAAGACTGCAGCTGCTTAGTTATGCAGAAAGGAACGGAAATAGGCATAATAGACCCCTGAGAGGACATTAACCCTCTGCGGCTTCAGGAGATTAACTTCACAAGTTTCACCTCACAAATATTTCCCCTGAATCTCTTTTAAGGCAATGTAGTAGGGAAAAGGAAAAGACGGGTGCCTTAAAATTGAGAGTAAAAAGCCAATGGACAAGTTGTGCTGAACCGGTGTAGAAAGTATCCTACTCCAGTTTAACAGTAAAAATTATGAACTCTGCAAAAAAAAGTAGTAAGCTCTTTTCTATTTACTTTTCTGAGAGGCTTGAGAAATTTATCTTTCTTTGTGTTGTGCTTTACTGGAGATTTGAGACTGGAAACTGGTTTGCATGCTAGCTAATTAGTAAGCTAAAGTCCTCTCATCACTGACTTTGTTGGGGCAAGAGGTTGGGCAAAGAATTCGTGCAAAGCATCACCTCTTTTGGGCAGCATTGAGCTGTATCAGATTTGTAGCTTGCTAACAGTACAATTTAACCTTGACGTACAGCCACAACTGGGAATAGAATTTCCATTCCTAAGTAAGACAGTTGTTAAGTATGTTGAGCCCAATTTTACAACCTTTTTTGCCATTTACATTAAGTGAATCACTGCAATTGTTAAGTAAATCACATGGTCATTAATCACATCCAGCTTCCTCCATTGACTTTGCTTATTGGAAGCTGTCAGGGAAGGTCGCAAGTGGTGATCACGTGACTCCAGGATGCTGCAACCATTGTAAATACATGCTGATTTCCAAGTGCCTGAATTTTATTCATGTGACTTGCAGTTTCTGCCTTGGTCGTAAGTACAAAGACCAATCATAAGTCTCTTTTTCAGTGCTATTGTAACTTCAGACAGTCAATAAAGAAATAGTTGTAAATTCAGGTTTACCTGTAGATTGTTACCAAGAACAGCATAAAAAATTACACAGAGACAATACTTCAAAATATCTACTCGCTGCTTTTAAAAGCGGTGATTGCTTGAGCCTTTAACTCTGAACGTGATGCCAATTCATACTTTATCAGCAATCCTATACTCAAACATAATGAATCTAAGAGAGAATATAATGCTGGTCAGCCTTGACGCCAACTTCAGAGTGTTAGGACCTGGCTGAATTCCCAGTTGCACTGGGAGGACTAGAACAAGGTAAAAGGGTTCGAGTGAGTAAAGGCAAAGGTGAGCAAAATGAGGTTAATGGGGAGCCCCAATAAAGAAACAAAAAAGCTGAGAAAGTGAATGAAGTCCAATTCATTTTTCATCTTGCCAACACCAGAAAAGTTCTGGCTGACAGAAAGTTTAATGAGGTGGTAACATTTATTGGCCACCTACTCCTGCAATATCAGGACTTCATCAGATCACTTAATCCCTTTCTGCAACATATATAATTTATGTAAACATTTCACAGCCCTTCACCCTTTCAATTGGTGAAGTTGGTTCAATGTGATAATTTGATGAATCTTTCATTTAAACCCTTAGTAGCTTTACAAAGATTTAATATTTACTTGATAGTTATTTAGAGTTTAATAACGCAACCCACCTTTTCAATGCAAGAGATTCTATCTATTTGTCTGGATATTTGCCTGGACATTTATGTACTAAACACAAGATTGGACTGGAATTCGGATTTGGCAATTTAGAGAACAGCTCAGTTCACTGCTGATTGTTTCACGGGCCATCTGATTTGGCAGAAGAATGAATCAGAACCTTGCTATCCACTGATGATCATAGAAAATTAAACAAACCTTACATTTTTATGCTCAAATTGAGACCAGATGCAGGAGTTAAGGAATTAAAATGAATAAAACCCAGTTTTGAAAGAGAGGATTCTCCCCCCCGCCCCCCTAGTGATGCAGTAATATAGGCTTTCTAGAATTCTTGGAATTTCTAAAAGTGATTTATGCTGGCATGGGCAACTGCACAAAGGACAAAAGACATCATGTGTATCATAGTGTAATCACAGAAATAACACCGATTATGTTCTTTCCATTATTTGTATGATGATGTCAGGATGCATGATGTCCTCATGGCTCTTTATGGACTCCCCTATGAGCTGGATGAAAATTCTAAGATTTTCAGGGCTGGGATACCTGGAGGACTGAAGGGATGGAATATTATTTTCATGGATGGATGTCACTTCACGGAAAAAATGTAAAAACAAAAACAGAACTGTGTTGTGTAATGCAAAGAACGCCATTATTGCTGGGTGTTTTTAAAAGCGATTCTATCTTTCCTTTAGTGGACATTTTAATAAGCACATCCACATCAGAATTAAGAAAAAAGGGGTTTGATACAGCTATAAACCCCCAACAAGTTTGCATTGTTTTCAGAGTACCCCTTTATCAGAGGTGAGCACTTTTCTTAGACTTTGCTTTGTTTCTATTTGTCTTTTAACTTTTTAATTGTTGTATTATGTGGTTTTATAACTGTTTATTTGATAATGTTATTGTATGCCATCCAGAATCACATAGGTAAATCGGTGGCTATATCAACTGAATAAATAAAAATAAATAAATGAAATCCTGCAAAAAGACAGCTCATTATAAGAAGTGATAAGTGGAAAAGTAGTTCATGTGTTTATAATATTATATATATATACTGAATTATGCCTTGGCTTATACAGTACACATGACTGGGTGTGCATGCACACACACATGCTAGTTAAAAGAATGCATCTCATATATCCCTCTTCACATTTTTGCAGCTGGCATTGACTTGCTATAAATTAATAGAAAGCACTATGTTTAGTAACTCTGGGAGACAGTGGAGGCCAGGAGGCCAGGGGAGGATGCAGAGCCTGGATTCAGGGTTCCATGGGGTCATGAAGAGTTGGATACGACTCAGTGACTGAACAACAACAAAACTATCTTTAGTAGGATAGACTGCCCAGTGCTATGCTATATCAGACATCCAAGGAGGAAGTGCAAGAGGAATTTGATGGAGAGTACATAGTAGAATTTACTAATTGGTTTGGGATTTAGGGTCAACATTCCTACTTCAGTAATACTATTTCCAAGTTACTAAATGTAAACATAATAAGTTGCCAAGTCAAGCATAATTCCAGATGACTAACTAGACATTTCTTGGCAATAGTAAAGAAGTAGATTGTTAATGCTTCCAATGAGAGTTATCTTTCAGTTTTGCATACTAGTCTATCAGCTCTCGAATCCTTGGGTTGTCATCCCTCCAAGTTCCTACCCCAGCTTGGTGTCCCTTTTCTTTTTCCTTTTGTTTTTTTCAAATAATTTTATTAAGAATTATACATGTGAAGGATAGAAGTCAATACAAACTACAAAAAATGCAAACAAAGAAATAAAATAGAAAAAAGGGTGTGATAAAGGAAAAGAAAGAAAAATAGGAACAAGAAAGAAAAGAGAAGTCGCTTCCCCCTTCATCCATGCCCTGAGAGATTCCCCCCTCTCCCAGGTGTGGCCCTCTGGTTTGTGCCGCCGATTCCTTAATGACGGATCCTGGGATCCTGAGAGGTGGCATGGCACAAAGAGGAGGCTTAAGGATTTTTTACGTAAACTTTTTAACGGGTTAGGGAGGTGGGAGGGATGTAAGTTCCAGCAGAAAGTTGGGGGGACTTTGCTGGATCTTTCCCAATCCAGGTTGGTAAATGGTCGCCGTGGTGGGGGGGAGGGTCTTGGGGCCCAAGGGAATGGGGTGGGGACATTGATCCCCACGGTGATTGGGAATGGTGGCAGACGGATGAACAGAGGGCCATATCGAAACTTGGGATCGCGCCCCCGCTATCTTCGAGCGGTGGCGCGCTCTGACCCTCTGGCCTCATCCTGCTTTTCCGGGGGTGGGGGAGGACAGGTGCCTGAGCTCAGGCTGGTTTATTTGAATGCCAGGTCTGTGGTGAATAAGGCTCCCCTCATTCAGGATTTGATTGAGGAGGAAGGCGCAGACCTGGCATACATTACTGAAACCTGGTTGGGCCCGGAGGGAGGGGTCCCTTTGATTGAGTTATGCCCACCAGGTTTCCGTGTGCTTCACCAGCCTCGGGCTCAGGGTAGGGGCTGGGGGGTGGCAGTTGTTATTAAGGAGGCCCTTTGTCCGCGGGAGACCACTGCCCCACAGATTGGCGGATGTGAGTCCCTTCTCCTGAGGTGGGGTCCTGGGGGTCAGTTGGGTCTGTTGCTCATGTACCTTTCTCCCAGCTGTGTGGCAACAGCCCTGCCCAGGCTACTCGACGCTCTCTCAGGGTTGGCGGTTGAGTTTCCCAGGCTTATGGTTCTGGGAGATTTTAATCTGCCTTCCCTGGGTGGTGCGTCGGGGGTGGCCCGAGAGTTCATGGCTTCCATGATAGCCATGGACCTGACCCAGATTATTCAGGGTCCGACTCATGGGGGGGAAACACGCCCGACCTTATTTTCATCTCTGGGCAGTGGTATAATGGTCTGGGTGGGGTTACTCCAACATCTCAACCCCTTTCATGGACAGACCATTATCTCCTGCGGCTGAGCCTCTGTCATGCCACTCCCCGCTGCTGGGAGGTGGAACCGACCAGGTGGTTCCGCCCCAGGCGCCTGATGGACCCAGATAGTTTCCAGACGGCGCTTGGACTTATTCCTTCCTCCCTTTCCCACAGCCCGGTCGAGACCTTAGTTGATGCCTGGCAACGGGTGGCTTTGGAGGCTGTCGACCGTGTTGTGCCTTTGCGGCCTCTGACCCGGCACAGATCCCGGCTCGCTCCTTGGTTCTCCGTGGACCTGCGGGAGATGAAGCGCCGGAGAAGGGGCCTAGAGAGCATTTGGAGGTCCAGTCGGTCTGAGTCTGACCGAACACAGTTAAGATCCTTTTCTAGATCTTATCTTGTGGCAATGGAGGTGGCGAAGCGTGCTCACTTCACCACCCTCATTGCATCCGCAGATAACCGCCCAGCCGCCCTGTTTAGAGTGACCGGTTCCCTTTTAAATCAGGGGACGGGAGAGGACCCCTTGCAGGGACGGGCCGAGGAGTTTAGTGAGTATCTGGTGGATAAAATCGCTCAGATTCAGGCTGGCTTGGACTCCGACTGGGTAGTGTCTGACGAAGGGGAAACGATGGGTTTGGCCGATAATATCTGGGAAGAGTTTGATCCTGTGACTCCGGATGAAGTGGACAGGATCATGGGGAAATTAAGTGCCGCTACGTGTTTGTTGGACCCGTGTCCCTCCTGGCTGGTTTATGCGGCCCGGGAGGTTACACGAGGCTGGCTCCTGGCAGTTATAAATGCTTCCTTGAGTGAGGGGTGCTTCCCTGCCACCTTGAAGGAGGCGGTGGTAAGGCCCCTCCTCAAGAAACCTGCCTTGGATCCAGCTATTTTAAACAACTTTCGTCCTGTCTCCAACCTTCGCTTTCTTGCGAAGGTTGTTGAGAGCGTGGTGGCACGGCAGCTCCCTTTGGTCCTGGAGGAAACTGAGTATCTGGATCCATACCAATCGGGTTTCAGGCCCGGGTACAGCACGGAGACGGCATTGGTCGCACTGGTGGATGATCTCTGGCAGGCACGAGACAGGGGTTATTCCTCTGTCCTGGTCCTTTTAGATCTCTCAGCGGCTTTTGATACCATCGACCATGGTATCTTGCTGTGACGTCTTGCGGGGTTGGGAGTGGGAGGCACCGTTTTACAGTGGTTCTCCTCCTACCTCTCAGGCTGCTCGCAGACGGTGTTGACAGGAGGGCAGAGGTCAACCCCTAGGCCCCTCAGTTGTGGTGTGCCTCAGGGGTTGGTACTCTCACCCCTCCTGTTCAACATCTATATGAAGCCGCTGGGTGAGATCATCCGTGGTTTTGGGGTGAGGTATCATCAATATGCCGATGATACCCAGCTCTTTATCTCCACCCCGAACCAAGCCAGTGATGCCCTCGATGTGATGTCCCGTTGCCTGGAAGCGGTACGGATTTGGATGGGGAAGAACAGGCTCCAGCTCAACCCTGCCAAGACTGAGTGGCTCTATGTACCGGCATCTTGACTTGTCCAAGAGGTTCCATCTTTGGTTATGGGAGGAGAGGTGTTGCCTCCTGTTGATAGGGCGTGCAATTTAGGCATCCTCCTGGACTCACGACTCAGTTTTGAAGATCATATTGGAGTCGTGGCCAGGGGGGCATTTGCCCAGGTTCACCTGGTGCACCAGTTGCGCCCCTATCTGGACCAAGATGCCCTACGTACGGTCACTCATGCACTCGTTACCTCTCGGATAGATTACTGCAATGCTCTCTACATGGGGCTGCCCTTGAAGACCACCCGGAGGCTTCAGTTGGTGCAGAATGCGGCCGCGCGGGTAGTGATGGGAGCATCCCGATACTCCCATATTACACACCTCCTGCGTGAGCTGCATTGGCTACCAGTTGTCTTCCGGGTGAGATTTAAGGTGCTGGTACTTACCTTTAAAGCCCTACATGGCTTAGGCTCGGGATATTTGCAGGACCGACTGCTACCGGGGATGACTTCCCATCGCCCAGTGCGCTCACTCAGAGAGGGCCTCCCCAGGGTGCCGTCGGCCAGACAATGTCGGCTGGCGACCCCCAGGGGGAGGGCCTTCTCTGTGGGAGCACCAGCCCTTTGGAACCAACTCCCCCTTGAGCTTCGGATGGCCCCGGACCTCCGGTCCTTTCGCCGCGACCTCAAAACTTTCTTCTTCCATCAGGCTGACCTGGATTGATGATGGGTTTTTAAACATGTTTTAATTTTTAACTGTGTAGTTAATTTATTTTGGGGCTGTTATTTAATTCTTTTTTTATTTTTTGTATTGTTGTTTTTTATTGTTGTTAGCCGCCCTGAGTCCTTCGGGAGATAGGGCGGCATATAAGTCCCAAAAATAAATAAATAAACAAATAAATAATAGCTTATCCCCATCTCTAAATAAAATGTAAATTTACATCTTACCATAGTTCATCTCTTAGGTAAGGAAAACAAAATAAAAATGTTGCATCAATCCATCTTTATGAGCTATAAGTCCAGTATGAGCAACCAGATATAATTATTTTCTTTATAATCTCTATTTCCCCCATAGTTTATTTCTTAGATAATGAAAACAAAATCCAAATGCTCCATCAATCAATCTTTATCAGCAAAAGTCCAGTAGGGACAACCAGATATAACTATTTTCTTCTTTTAACCCTGATCAAACAACCAATCTTATAAATTTTCCTTGGTTTTTTTTTAAACGATATTCTTTGACCTCTTTTTTAAAAAGCCCTAGGGTAATCTGCTGCTCACTTTTCATTTTCAAAATGAAAATCCTTCAGAACTTTAAAAGATTTCTCTTGTATTCTCTTAAAAGGAAAATTTATCCTTTTGTTTGTTACTTCAAAAAAAAAATTCCTTCCATATCTTTAGAGACTTCCCTTGTATATCCAGAGAACAAAAATTAATCAAATCAATTTCCTGATTTAAGAGGCCGTTTGGTCTAGTGGTTAAGGCACCAGGCTAGAAAGTGGGACACTGGGAGTTATAGTCCCATGAAAGCTATCTGGGTGATTTTGGGCAAGTCACTCTCCCAGCAAAACTCACCTCACAAGGATGTTGTTGTGGACAAAATAGGAGGAGAAAGGTGTGTTTACTTGCCACCTTAAGGTATTTGTACCAATAATAAAGGCAGGAAATAAATAAATAATAATGCCTGCTCATCTCCTTTAGGGAATAGGTTATTGGATCCATTTGTATTGCACTGAAGTCACTCTTCAAATTAATTTCATAAACATTCACTGCAGTTTGTCCTTTCATTACAACTTTGTAAGATATGCTTTTCAATTTTATCATGAATATGATCCATTCTGTCCAAAAGATGAGCTGAAAAATATTCAGATGTTTACATGAGGATTTACTCCATTTTCTTTATCCTTCAAGGTCTTCTTACTATAAAAAAAAAGAAAAATGAAAAACTCCCCTTTCAAGACTATAATTCCAAAGACCCTTGACCCCTTATTAACTTTCCAAAATCCACATCCTAAGCACTCCTTTGCTGTATAATCCAAAAAACCCCACATATTTTTAAAACTTTCAAAATCAAATTTGCATCACTGTCTTTTAAGGAGTGGGAAAGTCAGCCAATGAATAAAGGAGAAACTTGCAAGCCTAAAGGTTGCTTGGCAAGTTTGAGCTTAATGTATATTCTGACTCTCAGCCATTCCACTCGAAAGCCAACAATAAAAACAACGGTTTCCACAAGCCACTCACGAGAAGCAGCTGTCCGGAGTCATGTGGATGATCTCCATAATCTCTCTTTTGTTCCAAAGAGATTACACTGACTTGGATTCAGCCTTCAGTGGCAATTCCACTCCCAAGCTGTCTTGCTAGCTAACATAAGTCAGCAAGACATCCTTTCACTATGGCGCATATAGGAAGTCTCCAACTTGGTTTCCAAGGTCAAATAAGGATGGAAAGGTACTTTCAATTGTTTTCAAATATTTTCAAGTGAAACCACCCCTGGATGTTAGAATGCTGCTGTTGCTAATTAAAAATGCAAAGTTTCCTTCAGCAACATTCTTTCTACAAGTTCTCTAAAAAAAAATCACTATTGTTGAAGAAAGAAAAAGAAAAAAAAACATGATGAATGTATTTGTTTAAAAGGAAATGAGAGCAGTAAGTCACAAAATTGCAAAGCCCATGCTTTCTTTCTCTCCCTCTCTGAAACCCCTAATTTGGATAGCTTAAAATGCAGCTGTTTTTGGGAAACACATTGACATACAAGAAATCCCTTCACTTACAACCACAACTGAGCCCAAAATTTATGTTGCTAAGTGAGACAAAAACAGAAACAGACATTTGTTAAGTGAATTTTGCCACATTTTATAACCTTTTTTGACCAGTTGTTAAGTGAATCACTATAGTTGGTAAGTTAGTGTGGGAAGCCAGCCCCCCCCCCAGAGAAGGAAATAATAAAGAGGTAGAAAAGCATGCCCGGTTTTTCTTAATAGCCCCAAGTCTCCCTCCACCAAGCAGAAACCAGCTCTGTAGAAATGCAGATGTAAATAATCCAGGAAGGTTGGAGGCCCCCAGCTATAAGTTTAGGAAGACAAAGATACCTAAAATCTACATACCCCACCCAAACTCTTAAGACAAGACATAATAGGATTAACTCACAGAGGCCAAAGGGCACACTCAAACTCAGGTAAAAGTTCATGCCACAGGAACAACTCCAAACAAAAGGCTCAAGAAGGTATAAAAATCCACTCCCTACATGTGCTCTCTCTCTTTTCTTCCAGAGCCATCTTCCTGTCTGGCTCTCCTCTTCAATAAACTGTAACCTTCTTTCTAAAGCAGTCGCCATGTTGTTTATTCCCAGCTTGAACTGAACCATGATGAAGACTTTTCCTTCAACATTAGTTACATGGTTGTTAAGTGAATCCGATTTTTGCACTGACTTTGCTTGTCAGAAGCAAAAATGATCACGTGACCCTAGAACGCTGCAATCATCATAAATATGAATCAGAATTTTGAACACATGGCCATGATGCTGCTGCAATGGTCATAAGTGTGAAAAATGGTCATAAGCCACTTTTTTCAGTGCTGTTATAACTTCGAATAGTCACTAAATGTACTGTCACTCATGTAACTCAAAGGAGTGCCTCCTATATTGCTATGTCTTTTCCCATCTCTGAAATGCTGGCAAAATTTGTTGCTCTTTACTTTCAGACCTATTCAAAGGACTTTAAATTTCCTACAGATAAATCTCCAAAGTACCCAAATCTGCTGCCTTTGGTTCCAAATTTAGTATGTGCCCTCATCTTATATACACCTTTAAATTTAGTGTGCCTAAACAAGCAAAATTTCTCTGGCCCTGTGTTTTCACATCCTCTGCCCCAAGTGCCCTCAGTGAATGATCTTTGTCATTTCAAACCTCAGTGATTGTGGTGCTACAAGTCTTTCACCTTTAAAGATCAGCCCATCAATAATTGTTAGTTCCTCATGGAAACGCTAGAGCTCTATCACTGTGGCAGACACAAACATTTTTCTTTTGGCCAACCAGCAATTACTGTTTCCAACCAAGTGACCAATAAGACAGCATGATTAGCAATGTCAAAAGATGGGGGAGAGGAGGAGAGAGGGGGGGGGACAAATACTTTTCAGTGATTTTGAAACAGAAAAAAAATATTAATTTTTCAGTTTTTCTGGCAAACTTTATTGCAATTCTAATTTCCACCAATAATGTACACTGATTTTGTTGGATGTATGTAGGTATACACTCACACCCACACCCACACCCAAGCCACATACAGAGTACAGTAAATGTATTTAGATCTTCAGCATGAAAATTACATACACAGCTATTCATGTGCGAGTGTATGTATATGTATACACACACACACACAACACACAGAGAGTACATAAACATACACTTGCACATAAATAGCTGTGTATGTAATTTTCATGCTGAAGATCTGAATACATTTACTGTACCATTTTTGCACCATAATTAGCAGAGCCTCCAGCATAAAAATCACCACCACAATCTGAATCCAGAAAAAAGATCAACAATACCCCTAAAATAAATATTGATAGGGAGCTTGGTAAAAGGGACAGTGTAAATGCACTTCTTGTTATTTGTTAGTCTCCTATTTCTGTTTATGTTTTTGAGATTAAAGATAGATATTTGGGGAAGGAGGTGTATTTTAAGTAATACACTTATATATAACTACTGTATTGGAATCTCTCAAAGTGTGTATATACAATATATTTTAAAAATTGATACCAATCTTAGCTCATTCTTCTTTAACAGTCATTCTAAACCTCAGTTTATATGCTAGGCAACATTGGGCACAGATATTGTATATATACTGTATATATATATATATATATATATATATATATATATATATATATATATATATATATATATATTCAAATTTCCATTTTGAATCTTTACCAAAATTCACATTCTGATCTGAAGACAAATTTAAAGCTTGAAAAATCTATACAAATACTTTCTGAATTTTTCAGAAGTTATGATTAGACTGACTTCTGAATCAATTCAAAACTCAACTGAGTCATTTTTTTAATTGAATCCCAAATTTGAATTAGATAAAAAATGATGATGGAACACTCTCAATAAGTGGGCAGTTTTATATGTGGAAAAACTGAAATTGTCAATTGCTCTGTTAAGTTTTGTGGTATGGGTGGGAAACGTGTGGGAGCCCCTTTCTGAAATGTGTCATTCAAAACTGAGACCTAAAAAGGCAGTTAAGTTGTCTTTCTCAACCCTAAAGACCCCAACCCTTTTTAAGAATGTGAACACTTTAGCACAATGATTTAATGAATGTGGAGAAGTGTTTTTTTTCCCCAGCCAAAAGAGTTCCATTCTTTTGAATGGTGTTGTCTTATGGCTGAGCTGAGGGAAACAGAAGTAGTTCTGTTCAGTTGTGTACTGTAGATGGATAGTGTGTGGCAGATACCTTCAGATGGTAAATAGCACCCAGGAACAGCACTAGGAACTCCTCATAATTATCTGCAGAAGGCTGTTTAGCTGAAAAATGATGAGCGACTCATATAGGGTAGCCTTAAATTCCTCAAGGAATGGTGAAATGCAAAATTATCAACATCTTTACTTTTACCCATGGCTTTTTATGAAGGAGACCCTCCTCATCCAAAGTTACAATGCTCAAAATTTCTAATTCTGAACCCTGACCCTGGGGGAAAAAAATCTTCATTCAAAGAGATTAATTACTGAGTTCCCCTCCCACTTTTTCTCAAATGAATTGGCTCATACATCTTCTTAAACTGTGCAAAAAAAAAAAAGAAACTTATATACCTCTAGTTTGTAAAGTTCCCTTGAGTATGAGTACGTCAAGATTATTTAATTGTTCGGAACATCAAGACATTTTTCTCCCATATTCCTGGCACATTGTTGCTTTTCCAATGCTGACAGATGAAAGGAAACATTAAATGGTTTTATACTTCTTTCCTTTTCAAAATATGGAATCTTTCTGAGCCTGAGAAAAGTGATAGAGAATGCAGCTGAAGGCTGATCTGTTGGGGGTGGGGGGGAGAGAGAAAAAAAGGAAGTGGAGTGTAATGTAGTTTCAGGCAGCCAGAAAGTTCTATGGAAAAAGCCAAATACTGCAAACATTATTCATGCTCCAGAAGGACATAAGATTGACTCTGGCAGCTCAGTAAAATAACTGGAGATTAAGTAATGCCAGTTCCCATACCCTGGGGGAGATATAAAATACAGACTCTGAACAGAGACTTCCTCTGCTTTGATCTCTGCAAAATTACTTTAACAAAGTTTTTGTCAGTGTCTTCAGATATCTTTTCTGGAAAAGATAGTGGCAAATGTTATATATTAAGAAAGGGAACAGCAGCTGCCATGCCTGTGAAAATGTACTTGCCCTATTAGAGGAAGCAGAAAGCCATAAGTAAAGTTTAAAGATTCATTCCAACTATTCTTTCCCTGATTCAGGCATCTGCTTCTCTTTGTTCTTGAGTCCTGATGACTGTTTCAGGTCAAGGTCCCAGTGACTTTATCAACTCATCCATGTAGTTTTCTTGACAGTTCTTGGGTTGCTACTGTCCTATTCGGGTTTTGTTTTTTAACTTCCAAGCTTCACCGGAGGTCTCCCGCTTAATACTAAACAAGCCTCACCCAGCTGGATTCTCAGCCCAGACAAGAACAGTTAGATGCTGCTGATGTCTGGGTCAATAGCTACAAGCAAATACCACAATCTAAAATAACAGGGACTATTAAAAAGCATGTCTATAAATTTGTATTTTATGGTGATCCAAAATTAAGTGACCCAATTTTTTCCCCTTGTGATATCCACACACAATTTTGTGACGTTCTCCTAGGATAATTTTTGAATATATTTTATTTATTTTTATTTTATTTTTACTTTTATTACATTTATATCCCGCCCTTCTCCGAAGACTCAGGGCGGCTTACAAGCTTAGCAGTAGCCTTCATTCTATGTATATGCCTGCTTGTTAGGGCTTTCACACACACACCCAAGCGGCATTATTACAAAGTCAGCTTATTGCCCCCAACAATCTGGGTCCTCATTTTACCTACGTCAGAAGGATGGAAGGCTGAGTCAACCTTGAGCCTGGTGGGCAGAAAAATTACAGTCCTATCTTTTTTTCTTCTATTTATGATAATCTGAAGTTAGAGTTGGAAGATTTAGCACATATATAGTATTTACAAAAAAAGCCCTAATTTTTGAAAAAGGTCAAATTTCCAGTCCCATCTAAGAACCTCAAGAGATAATGATGGCAAGTAATTATATATTGGGATGCATACAACTACTATGTTACAGCTTTTTATTAGGGTTGACGTTTTTGTTTAAAATACAGTAAAAGTGTATGAAGCCAGATGACACACCTTTTCCAGAAGTATAATTCTCATATTTTTAATAAGCCTTATCATTATATCAAAAATTGTCATCTTGCTACAAAATTTTGGCAGCACAATTGTGTGGGTCTCTGAGGGACTGTAGGTCATTGACTCAGCCAATCAAATGAATAAATTTAAAAGAAAACTTCACCACTTAACCTCTGGGAAAGGAAGCAATATAGTTGTTTTAGAAATACACCTGTTCCAGCCACGTCTTCTAATTTGTAGCTGTTTGAAATTAGACCATTCTGATAAATATGTTAACCTGCTGGTGGCAAGTTGACTATCTGAAAACAAGGAATAAACAAGTCGTGGGCTCTGAAGAGCAGGAATGATGACACGAGGCTGAGTACAGAATGACTCATACTTTTATTCTTGCTGGAACTGTACTGAAGCTTGGGCCGCAACCAGCCACAATATATGTGCCTGCAAAGATGAAGTGAGGGAAGCTAAGGATCAAAATGAACTAAGGCTTGCGACCAAAGTCAAAAATAACAAAAAAAGCTTCTTTCAACATATAAGAAACAAGAAAAAAGTTAAGGAAATGATTGGTCCATTAGTGGGGGAAAGTGGCAAGAAGGTGACAAGCAACAGGGAGAAAGCAGAACTATTTAACTCATTTTTTCCATCTGTCTTTACACAAAGGGAAAAAACAGTCCAACCTACCAAAACCAGTGCCATAAAAAACAGAATAGAAATGCAAGTTAAGATAGGCAAGAAAATGGTAAGTGAGCACCTGTCCAGCCTAGACGAGTTCAAATCACCAAGACCAGATGGATTATACCCCAAGGTTCTCAAGGAACTGGCAGACGTGATCTCAGAACCACTGAACTATATTTTTCAAAGATCCTGGAGCAATGGGGAACTACTAGAGGACTGGAAGAGAGCTGATGTAGTTCCCATCTTCAAAAAAGGGAAAAAAATAGATCCAGGAAACTACAGACCTATCAGCCTGACCTCAATACCTGGGAAGATTCTGGGAAAGATAATCAAACAACAAATCAGTGAACACCTTGATGCGAACAAAGTTATCACTAAAAGCCAACATGGGTTTGTCAAAAACAGATTGTGCCAGACAAACCTTATTGCATTCTTTGACCAAGTGACAAAACTAGTGGACCAGAGGAATGCTGTAGATATAATTTACTTGGATTTCAGTAAGGTATTTGATAAAGTAGATCACAACCTACTACTTGATAAGATAGAAAAATGTGGGTTAGATAGCATCACCACCAGATGGATTCGTAGCTGGCTGACAGGCCGTACTCAGCGTGTGGTCCTCAATGGAACTGCATCTACATGGAAGGAAGTGTGTAGTGGGGTGCCCCAGGGCTCTGTTCTGGGCCCACTGCTCTTCAACATCTTCATCAACGATTTGGATGAGGGGATAGATGGGGAACTCATCAAATTTGCAGATGACACCAAGCTGGCAGGAATAGCCAATACTCCAGAAGATAGGCTTAAGATACAGGAGGATCTGGGCAGACTCGAACACTGGGCACTATCTAACAAAATGAAATTCAATGGTGAAAAAGTAAGGTTCTGCATTTAGGCAGGAAAAATCAAATGCACAGGTATAGTATAGGTAGTACCTTACTCGATAGTAGTAACTATGAGAGGGATCTCGGAGTCCTAGTGGACAATCACTTAAATATGAGCCAGCAGTGTGCTGCAGCTGCCAAAAAAGCCAACACAGTGCTAGGCTGCATTAACAGAGGGATAGAATCAAGATCACATGAAGTACTAATACCACTTTACAATGCCTTGCTAGGGCCACACCTGGAATACTGCATCCAGTTTTGGTCGAGACTGTAGAAAGAGTACAGAGAAGAACAACAAAGATGATTGGGGGACTGGAGGCTAAAACATATAGGGAACGGTTGCTGGAATTGGGTATGTGTAGTTTAATGAAGAGAAGGGTGAGTGGTGACATGATAGCAGTGTTCCAATATCTCAGGGGCTGCCACAAAGAAGAGGGAGCCAGGCTGTTCTCCAGAGCACCTAAGAGCAGGACGAGAAGCAATGGATGGAAACTAGTCAAGGAGAGAAGCAATCTAGAACTAAGGAGAAATTTCCTGACAGTTAGAACAATTAATCAGTGGAACAGCCTGCCTCCAGAAGTGGTGAATGCTCCAACACTGGAAGTTTTTAAGAAGAGACTGGACAGCCATTTGTCTGAAATGGTATAAGGTTTCCTGCCTTAGCAGGGGTTTGGACTAGATGACCTCCAAGGTCCCTTCCAACTACTTCTTCTTCTTCTTCTTCTTCTTCTTCTTCTTCTTCTTCTTCTTCTTCTTCTTCTTCTTCTTCTTCTTCTTCTTCTTCTTCTTATTATTATTATTATTATTATTATTATTATTATTATTATTATTATTATTATTATTATTATTATTATTATTATTATTAATATAGTCTAGCCCCTAGGTGGCAGCCAATAGGTTTGAACCCACGCTTGCTGCCTGGGGCTGACCAATTGCAGGACCGGAGACCCCCTGTCTGGGTTGCTGGAGAGCCGTTAGCTCCTCCAGCAACGCACGTGGTGTAACACCACAAGCCCAATACATAAACCCCTCCCCTCTTAGATCAGACTATGACACCCTTAAAATAGTCTTAACAACTGCCAAGACTTATTAATCACTCCCAACAACCGTAATGAAAATAATAAAAAAATAATAAATCAATAATTTTGCTGTGGCTACAATGAAATTAAACAACGTCTGAACAGGCTTACCAATGCAGTAAGAGCTACAATGAGATTAAACAACATTTCATGAACAGGCTTACATTGCAGTAATGGCAGTTTCACAATGCCCAAGTTTCTGTAAGTAGTGGTACAAGTTTCACAACACTATACATCACTTTATTTTACAATATAGTCTGTGAGGTACGCAGGAGGCTTGTGTCGCCTAGAGGAATGTCTTGGAGTTCCCCTCACTTTGTGGTCTACCAGCTTACCCAGTGGGCTGGGTAGACCCATGTCCCCTTGTGCTCCAGTGTCAAGGGGAATTGAAATGCTCTGGCTGGCCTCACCAGGTTGGACCACCCCAGAGTCAGTCTGTTCTGCAGAGTAGGCACAGCGGTTGCTGCGGTTTGGCTGGTTCGCTTGGTCAGGGGTTCCATATTGCACTTCCGTGCTTCCCGGGTCTTCCTCAGATTCCACTTCTGCTGAGAAGGGGAAACCCTGGTGGTTCCAGTGTGGGCTGGCTTGGCTACCGGTTTGAGGACCTTGGGAGGGACTTATGCCACAGTCCTCACTTAGTGACCATTCTGGAAACCTTTTCCTGAGTTGGTCAATGTGTCTTCTGACCAGTCGCCCTCCCTCCAACTCCACTTCATAAGATAGGGGTCTGGATGCCTTGGTTATTTGACCAGGAACCCATAAATTCCCTGGACCATAGTTCCTGGCCCAAACCCAATCGCCCATGTGCAGCCCCCTCGGGGGTTTTGGTCAAGAGGCTTCTGTTGCCACTCTGTCTGGATGCAACCTGTCCAGTTTAGTAATCAAACGCCTCCCCCAATGTAGTTCAGCAGGAATTTTACCTGTAGCAATGCAGGGTGTAGAATGCTGGCAGAGTAAAAAATCTGCCAATCTGTGATGCCAGTCACCTGTGACAATACGCTTGAGTGCCTCCTTTGTTGTCCTCACTATGCGTTCAGCTTGTCCATTAGAAGAAGGATGAAACGGTAGCTCTAAGAAAAGCCTGAAATTCAGCAGCAGTGAATTGGGCCCCATCATCAGAAACTAAAACATCAGGCAACCCATGTGTTGCAAAGAGTTTTCTCAGCACCTGGATGTTCCTAGCAGTGGTCATATTAGGAACTGGAATTACTTCCAGCCATTTTGAGTGGCTATCCACTACTATCAGGAAAAGCTGCCCCTGAAAAGGTCCAGTGTAGTCTATGTGAATCCTAGACCAGGGAGTATGCATTTCCTCCCACCTGTGAACTGGGGCCTGAGGCATTTCAGGCCAAGATTGCTGGCATGTATAACAACCATGAACTTGATCCTCTATAGCCTTATCAAGGCCAGGCCACCAAAGGTAGCTTCTAGCTAAAGCTTTCATTCTGACAATGCCTGGATGGCCTTCATGTAAGGAGTGTAAGACCCTGTTCCTTAGGGAAGTGGGAATTATGACTGTGTTCCCCCATAAAATGCAGCCCTTATGTGCAGACAACTCATGTCTCCTGACAAAATAACTTTGAAATTCAGAGCCTGGACTTTTTTCCAACCAGCCCGTGTATACCCATGACAACACTCTACTCATAATTTTATCTGTGGCTGTTTCAGCAGCAATATCCCCTGTGTGGAGGAGAAACTCAGGTAAGTCCTGTATGTACAGTATTCTAGCAGCAGGACCTGGATCAGGATCCATTAGTGGCAGTGGTAGTCTGCTGAGGCCATCAGCATGGCCCATTTCCTTCCCTGGTTTATGAATTAACTTAAAATTGTATGCAGACAAAAAATAGACCATCTCAACATTCTTGGAGATAGTATGTGTGGGGTTTATTTGTCTGTTGTGAACAATCCCAACAGAGGATTGGAATGACTTGCCTCCAGAAGTTGTGGGTGCTCCAGCACTGGAAGTTTTTAAGAAGAGATTGGACAACTACTTGTCTGAAATAGTCTAGGGTTTTCTGCCTAAGCAGGGGTTGGACTAGAAGACCTCCAAGGTCCCTTCCAACTCTGTTATTTTGCTATTCTGTTACTGGTCATTGTTCCTCCAGACTGGAGCATGGGAGAGAGTTCCTGAAAATTATAGTCCTTTAGATTCAACTCAACTCTCACTGTATTCGCTTTTCATTTGGCAGTTTCTTCAGCAAGTGAAATTTTGGGAGAACACCAGGGAAACGAGAATTGTGATTTCAGAATTATATTTTTCTTTCCAGATTTGGAGTTATTTCACTGACTTTAGTAGAGAAAATCCTATTAGCCTTAAACACAGAATTGGGGCAGAGAATTGCAGCCCTTAGATTTATTAATAAATCAAACATTATATACATATCTGCAAAAATTAAGATTTCCATAAGATTTGCTCCTGTTTTAGTTGAAATTATATTTTGATGCAATAATTTTGATTAGGGTCAGTCATGCATCAGTGACTTAAGGGGCCTTTGAGGAATGTACTCTGTTTCCCCTATCTGCATGATTTACATCAGACTGACACAATTAAAAATCCTCAAATATTTAAACAAAGTCTAGTGAAGTTTCTTGTGAATTATCCTTGATCTCTAAATCCAAAACACCTTTTTTATGGATAGGCTCTTGGTTTCCAAGAGAAGCCACCAAGTTTCATAAACAAGCATATAAAGAAATGTATTTCTGTACAGTAAGCACTGTATTAGTGTGATGATATTTTGATATCATTTGCACTCATTATTGCAATGTGCGTTTTCATTTTTTATGCATTTTAATGAGATGGCATTTAATTGCTTTTTCATTAATGGGTCCTCTTTCCAATATTTTATGAATTTTGTGGAATTGTCTTTGAATAGATATATGGCTATTTTCATTTATTAGAAAAATCAATTATATATAATCATCAGGATTATAAATCTTAAGGCTCATATCCTGGGACTTACTGGCTAGAACAAAGGGCAAAACTCTTGATATTCTTTTTTGTTGTTGTAATTATCAAGTCTCTTCCAATGTTTTCTACTGTATGACTATTGTCCAGGATGTTAAAAATATTAACATCAAAACACTTCTGATTTTCACCAGTAACTTACCTTTTCTCCCTCTTTTTCCTAATCAGAATAAATCTTAAAGTTTCAAATGAAATCCCGATCTTTATACTTTATACTTTAATTCTAATAAATTTGGATTTATTCATTAAATTAATTCATTTTAGTAAGTTGAAAAAAAATGATACAACCATTTGCCAAAATGAAAAGCATTTTGATAGGCTGATGGCTAATATATATTCATGGCTTGTTTGGATGACATCTAATGGTGCTACTGTAGAGATAGTCCTCAATTTACGACCACAACTGAGCCCAAATTTTCTGCTGTTAAGTGAGACATTTGTTAAGTGAGTTTTGCCCCATTTTATGACTTTTCTTGCCACATTTGTTACGTGAACCACTGCAGTTGATAAGTAAGTAAACTGGTTGTTAAGTGAATCTGGCTTCCCCATTTACTTTGCTTGTGAGAAGCTCACAAAAGGTGATCACATGACCTTGGGATATGGCAATGGTCATAAATATGAATCAGATGCCAAGCTTCTAAATTTTGATCACATAATCATGGGGATGCTGCAAAGTTCGTAACTGTGAAAAATGGTCACAAGGCATATTTTTCAGTGCTGTTATTACTTTGAACAGTCACTAAACAAACTGTTGTAAGTCAAGGACTACCTGTAGTCTGTCTTGTGGAGATAGGACACTGTCCCTCTTTTCCTATTTGGCTCATCACCTTTACAAAGAATTCTGAAAGTCTTACCCTGAAAAATGAGTTTGCAACTGAAATAAATAGACATGTTTAGACTATATACAGACCTTACCATGCTCTTCTACTGTATAGGATATCCAGAAAATACCTGTGTTGTTTTGAGGATTCACTCTAGCTTGTTTTGAGATAGATTGGATTCCTGTAGGCACAGTGAGATTTGCAAAAAATGAGTTTTTAATAAGTTTTTCTTTTCTAATTTTCTATTGGAAATCTTTAACTTCAATCCATGTCCTTGATCTCAGATTGAGACCACGTCTCAGCCTTATTTTACATGATGTACTAAAATAAATATTTGAAGAATGCTTTCATATCCCCTCAGGTTTTTTTCTTACTGCTTAATGTACTCATTTAGTTCTATCTTCTTTTATAAAAATTTAATTTCTCGTTCCTTGATCATCTGTGTTGCCCATCTCTGTTCCTTTCCAGTTCCAGAATTGGACAAGATGGGGGGTCTGGCCAATCCAGATTAAAATGGAGTATTTATTTTTGTTGTTACAATCTGAAATTTCATTTGCCTGCTTTACAGCTGTACCATTCTCAGTTTGAATGTTATTCCATTTTAAAGGACTCCGACCAAACCAGATACTTTTCATCCTATACTTGTACATTGTATAGACAAAGAACTTTGCACTTGTCTCTTAAATTTTATCCTGTTACTTTTAGCTTATTTCTCTAACCTATCTGAATCAGCCTTCATCTTATTTCTTATGTCTTCTCAATTATTACAAGCATTCCATCTATTTTGTATCAACTGCTGATTTGATAAGCATTTTTCTATCTTTAACTCAAGGTTATTAATGAAAATATTGAAAGGCAGTGGCAGGTTTGTTGTCTTGGAATATGCTATGATGAAATTTGCAACAATATTAACCCCAGCAATGAAGAAGATATTGAAAAATTCACTCTGGTTCACTGAGAGGGCTTTGCACAGAGGAAAGCAATTGTTCATCCTCCTGATGGAGAGAAGCTGAATTCTGACAACTCAGATATGAGTACAAGGGATTAACATGCTGATCCTTCCATAAAATAACTTCAGGTAAGCTAGTTAACACAGCTCACACATTGTTCTATAATCGCCAAACACAAGAAACTAGAAAATAATGGTCAAGGAAATGGTAAAACAAAGACTCTTTATTTCAACCTCAAAATCAATAAGATCTTTCACTCAATGAATTAATTCTTCCCCCCCCCCCAAGATTGTTCATGGAAACAAGTAAAATGTGCTCTGTAAGATCATCTTATTCAACATACCCTAAAAAGAGATTCAAAAAGGAACACTGAGCATCCCAGAACTGGAACAGAGAAGGCTCATATTAAGTCCACTGACATGACAATAATGAAGTTTTGTCTTTCACTATTTTTTTATTTAAATTTCCAATATACAATTAAATTGTAATGTAAGGCCCGTTTGTCTGATAGTGATGTTCAATGAAGAAGCAGCAAAGTCCATTTCAAACATATTATCATTATGGATATGTCACCTCCTACCTAATAGCCCTAAATGGAAAAACCATTTTCCTATATGGTTGCAAGGAAACAACAATCTTGTGCCTGCTAAAAGACAGTTATCTGGTGGAATGTTTGAAATAGTAAGCACACTTATATTTGAATGAAAAAGTGATCAGATGATGTGGACTGATATGGATTAATGCTCCATGCTAAAAAAACTTCAAACATAAGACAAGTATTTCTTTTCTCCAGCAAATACAACAGTCATTACAACAATTTCATGGAAAAATTATTGTCCCCCAAAGAGAAATTAAACTGCTAGCTGGTATTTACAAGATTTCCCAAAGAGATTTTATATAGGGCACTTCCCTTAGGATCATATCAACTTGAAAGGACCTCTTTTCAAAAAGTCAATGACCATGTCTTATTGGAGCCATTACGAGTGAAAGCTAATGCTTGATTCGTCAAGGAAGGATGTCTGTGTAGGAAAGAGGCTATTCAGTGTCATTTATTTACTGTTTTTACCCAAGTAATGCTCAGTTTTAACTGTCCTTTAACTGTGATTATCCATCATAGATTACACCAGAAACTAACCCAAAACTTTCTAGTATCTTTTTAAAGAGAATCAATGCAATGTTCTCACTTGCAATGGATGTTAGTGAACTCTGAATTATCCTTATCCATCCTCACATCAGAAACCACCTATTTATGCTAGACATCAATCAATCAATCAGAATAGAGCTGGAAGGAACCTTGGAGGTCTTCTAGTCCAAACCCCTGCTCAAGCAAGAGACCCTGCCTATACCATTTCAGACAGGTGGCTGTCCAGTCTCTTCTTAAAAACCTCCAGTGATGAAGCACCCACAATGTCTGAAGGCAAGCTGTTCCACTGGTTAGTGGTCCTCACTGTTAGGAAGTTTCTCCTTAATTCCGGGTTGCTTCTCTCCTTGAGTAGTTTCCATCCATTGTTTCTTGTCTTGCCTTCTGGTGCTTTGGAAAATAATTGACCCCCTCTTCTTTGTAGCAGCCCCTCAAATACTGGAATACTGCTGTCATGTCACCCCTACTCCTTCTTTTATCTAGACTGGCCTTACCCAGTTCCTGCAACCGTTCTTCATATGTTTTTGTCTCCAAGCCCTTAATCATCTTAGTTGCTCTTCTTTACATGTTGTGTTCATGTTCTGATTGGGATTATTATTATTTTTTTAAAAAGCCAAAAACAATATAATTCAGAAGTATTATTTAATGACCGGTCCAAGAAAGAGACCTTCCATCTCTATATTTCCAACAAGTGTTAAGAGATGAACACCACCAGTAAAGAGACTACAACTTAACAGCCCTTTGCAGCCTGAATGCTCTCTCTTAGGACATCACCATATGAATTAAAAGAACCCAAAGTACTTTTTTTAAAAAAAAAAAAAGACAGAGAGCTTGAAAAAAAGCTTGTATTTACAACTGTTTAGAATTATGGGCATGTTGCCTTTTTTATACCTTTTATATTTACGACCTAGCAGTTTGTTTGTTTATTTATGCATGCCTTTTCCGGCTGCGGTGATGCTCACTTAGCATAGAAGCATAAGTCATTTCAAATTCCCTCCAGCTTTTCCTTATTCCTGGGCTATCTCACAGTACTAAAATCATGGGCCAAGCAGCATTCCATTGTGACTAAGGCTTCTATAAAACTTTAGTCAATAAGTGTTTAATATAGCTATCGACAAAGGTTTATGGGATCCTGATTCATAAAGGACTAAAGCTTACCTTATTGAGCACCATTCATGATATGCATTCTAAATCACCTTGCAAATTGATGGCACTTATCTGGAAAGAAAAGTTAAAAAGTTCAGTGTTAAGCAGTACCTGATTAAGTATCAAACCAAATACAACCATAAAAAAGATTTATGTGATCCAGAACACCTTGTTCTAATTGGAAAAAGGGATATTTATGGCAAATAGCAAAGGAACGAGTTTGCACTTTTAATTTATTTCTAAGTGCCACAGATGCTGGCCTTGTGGTAGTATCTTTCCAAATGACTTTAGAAATGGTGAAAGTGATGTTGATGACAGACATAAATGCCCACATAGCAATACTTACTAATTTATGGTTACACTTGCTTGGCATCAGATAGATGTTGTTAGAGTCCTAGAATTAAGGAGAATAAGGTTGCGTTTCAACTTTTTTTCATTTAGACAGTTATCACTATAGAGAAGAACACAAACTTTCATGGACACTAAATATAACATAAATGAAACTCTGAAATTCTGGCTCAGTAGACTTCATGTAGTTTCATAGTTTATAGCCTGAATGCAATTTTCCATGATTATCCAAACTACTATAAACACAAGGGCCAAACGTACAGTATATGTACTATAGCAGTTCCAAATGAACAGTTCACATTATGTGATCACTGTTTCATTCAACTGTAAGTATGCTTAGCATTTCAGGCAATTGTTTCTTTGTAGCCATATAGGGATTCTTTAAGTCTGCAGGTAGTCCTCAACTTACGACCACAACTGAGCCCCAAATTTCTGTTGTTAAGTGAGTTTTGCCCCATTTTATAACCATTCTTGCCACAGTTGTTAAGTGGATCACTGCAGTAGTTAAGTTAGTAACATTTGTGTTAAGTGAATCTGCCTTCCCCGTTGACTTTGCTTGTCAGCAGGACACAAAAGGGGATCACATGACCCTCCCCAGGACACTGCAACCGTCATAAATATGAGCCAGTTGCCAAGCATCTGAATTTTGACCATGTGACCATGGGGATGCTGCAATGGTTATAAGTGTTGGGGGGGGAAGTCAAAAGTCACTTTTCTCAGTGCTGTTGTAACTCTGAATGGTCACTATATGAACTGTTGTAAGTGAAGGACTACCTGTACTTCTTTACCATTTAGATCTGTCAGGTAGGAGGTTAAGTAACCATAATGAGAGAAGAATATTTCAAATGTGCTTTGTTTCTCCTTCCACCAAACACAACTATCAATCAATTGGTCTTATGTTAAGATTTAATGAATGGCACACAAGTAGTTTGGATACAAATCATG
This sequence comes from Vipera ursinii, assembly GCF_947247035.1. Classification (NCBI taxonomy): domain Eukaryota; kingdom Metazoa; phylum Chordata; class Lepidosauria; order Squamata; family Viperidae; genus Vipera; species Vipera ursinii. The sequence goes on from NC_139516.1 coordinate 154,462,658, forward strand.
AAAGACAAAGTTTCCTTAATCAGGCATCAGTTGGCTAAACATGGAACTACAGCTTGCTAGTGGCAAGAAAACTCCACAAGAAAAGCTTGTAATGACAGCCTCTCTTCTAGGTTTTAATATAAGGGGATGGGGGAAGAAATTCAAACTTTTGGCAGAGGAGTATCCCATCTGGCATTTTTTTTCTCATAAGGATTTAAAAACCAAATCTATATAACAGTTTACCAGATCACAAGATATTTTCCCACTTTGCTTAACCTTTAAAAAACATGGCATAGTTACAGCAGTGCCACAGCGCTGCCAATGCACATCTGTCTTTGGTGGTTCTTGGAATGAACACATGACCACAAACACATTTATTTATTATTTCCCCCCCCCCCAACCCTTTGAGATGGGTTGGGTTGAGACAAAGTAAGTAATATAAAAGAGTAGGATAAATATTTGGTTCTGAACAGACATCAGATTAGCATGATTAATTAAGAAATATATTCAGAGGTTTAAAGCCAGGGGTCTTCAAACTTGGCCTTTTTATGACTTATGGACTTCAGCTCCCAGAATTCCTCAGCCAGGCATGCTGGCTGAGGAATTCTGGGAGTTGAAGTCCACAAGTCATAAAAGGGCCAAGTTTGAAGACCCCCTGTTTAAAGCCATTAGTTTTTTTCCCCTTAAAATGCTGAGATCTTCCTATCGAGTAGAGAATGAAAGAGACACTGAGGCTAGCATTGAAACCACCATATTACTCAGAATTAGACAGAAAAGGTAATCTTTTATAAACAACTTTCTTTTCGCTTATATTACTCTCATCTTTTAGACAAATAAATTGTTCCCAAGACACCTGTATATTCCTGTATATTCATAGTCATCGCTTTACAGCACACATGTTATTGAATAAACAGGGAATAATCATATTATCTTCATTTAGTTACTTAAATTTAATTGATTTTTAATTTTAGAGTGAAGTTCACCATTCTACTCATAGGCCCCATGTTTAAATATGATCTTGTACGTTATAAACTATTTGTTGATTGATTAAAATTATATTCTTTCTTTCAAATGCTGCAGATATCTAGCGTTGTTAAAATATAGATGAAAATGCAGTACGTTAATTTAAAACATAAAACCCTAGTTTTTAAATTATGTAAATAAAGCACACCAATAAAAAAACAAAATCTACCAATCAAAATTCATTAAAATAAAAAAGAAAGACAACAAGGCAAACTTGAAAGCACAATATTTGTCTAAATAAAAATGTCTTTGTTGGATAGTGGAGCATGGAACTATAACCTAATCCTGCTTTGGCATGTTCTCTTGAACCCTGACACAAATCTTTGGGAGCTGGTTCAGGAGATAACAAGAGGGATTAAATAAGACACTGTTTTTCAAGCTTCCTTGTTTTCTGTTTTCAGGAACCAAGTCATTAAGTTGTGACAAGCAACAGGAATGTAGCACCCACATTGCTCACAAGCATTATTATAAATATTACGTATGTAACAAGAATATATACTGTTCTGGTTTTCAAAAATATGACTATTTTCATGCACTTCCCCTTAACATGAGACAATATTTTCAACAACTTCAGATTCCCTAGTTCCTGTAGCTCTAGAAGTATTGGCAGAATATCCTTCCAGTTAGAAAATATACTGTTCATTACAGAATATTTTTTCCTCCTCAGATTTTTTTTTAAAAAAAAGCTAGTTAAAAGATTTACACAAATGTTAGGCTTGGCACTGAAGTTATTTTACGTAAATCCTCATCAAGTATTAAATAATAGTTAAATGTGTGACACAGTGCATAATTTACATGAGAAAATTAGTAGGGCCCATGCTCATCAAAGGCACTGTACAAACCTCAAGTATTGCTTTCAAAAGGAAAAAAATATGAAAGCATTTCTTATGCTAAATTTTATAAAGTCAAATGCAAACAATAACATCTGTATAAAATCAGTGGAGTCCATTTATTCCACTTCTCACTTTTATTGCAGGATTGCATACTTCTTTATGTATATATTTTTTAATTAATCTATCAAATTTACATGGTCACCTCATCATGAGAAGTGAAGCAGGGTGGCACATAACAGGGTTATAAACATATAAAAAAGTCATTATTAAAAAATTAAAAAACAGTGTATTAAACAATACTATAAAGAAGTAATATTAAAAGCAATATACAGGCTAGTACTCTGTATATTCTGAATCAACAACTAGAACTCTTGATTGAAGTAGTTTAATTCTGCGTCACCATACAGCTTAAATAATACGCTAGTCTGCTAGTAGGCATGTTGTTAACATTTCTGGATACAAAATGGTTGCATATCACATGATCCAGCAGCAAATGGACCGCTGCCTTTGCAAAAAAAAAAAGTTGCCCAAGTGACAATTTACTACAGTAAACATGAGAACATACATAAAAATGCAAGGAGAATTATCACAGATATAGAACAATGTTTATCCTATTTATTAACCTATTTATTTTACCCCAAAAAGGGACATGACAAATGGTATAAGCACATTTTCCCAATTGAAATTATGTTTAAATCTGTCTATACTTGTGAAATTAAAGAATATTTATTTATTTATTTATTTATTTATTTATTTATTTATTTATTTATTTATTTATTGGATTTATATGCCGCCCTATCTCCCAAAGGACTCAGGGTGGCTAACAATGATAAAAACACAAAATACAAACATTAAAAGGTATTAAATCAAATTATCCCATAAATAGTCCAATTAAAAACACAATAAAACAAAATTAAGAAAACCTCCCTTCCATCAGTCCAGGTTGGCCTGTTGAAAAAGCCATGTTTTAAGGTCGCAACAAAAGGAACGGAGATTCGAAGCCATCCGAAGCTCCAAGGGGAGTTGATTCCAAAGGGCAGGTGCCTCCACAGAGAAGGCCCTCCCCCTGGGGGTTGCCAGTCAACATTGTCTGGCTGACGGCACCCTGAGGAGGCCCTCCCTGTGTGAGTGCACAGGGCGATGGGCAGTCGTTCCTGGCAGCAGACGGTCCTGCAAATATCCCGGACCTAAGCCATGTAGGGCTTTATAGGTAAGAACCAGCATCTTAAATCTCACCCGGAGGACAACCAGTAACCAACACAGCTCATGCAGGAGGGGTGTAATATGGGAGTGTCGGAACGTTCCCATCACAACCCGCGCAGCCACATTCTGCACCAGTTGAAGCCTTCGGGCAGTCTTCAAGGGCAGTCCCATGTAGAGAGCATTGCAGTAGTCTATATGGGAGGTAACAAGCACATGAATGACCGTACATAGGGCATCTTGGTCCAGATAGGGGCACAACTGGCGCACCAGGCGAACCTGGGCAAATGCCCCCCTGGCCACGGCTCCTATATGATCTTCTAAACTAAGTTGTGCATCCAGGAGGATGCCTAAGTTGCGCACCCTTTCAACGGGGGGTAACACCTCTCCCCCCATAACCAAAGATGGAATATTCTGGATTACCCAAGATGCCGGTACGTATAGCCACTCGGTCTTGACCAGGTTGAGTTGGAGCCTGTTCTTCCCCATCCAGACTCGTACCACTTCCAGGCAATGGGACATCACCTCGAGGGCATCACTGGGTTGGTTTGGGGTAGAGATGAAAAGCTGGGTATCATCAGCATATTGATGGTACCTTACTCCAAAACCATGGATGATCTCACCCAGCGGCTTCATATAGATGTTGAACAGGAGGGGAGAGAGGACTGACCCCTGAGGCACCCCACAAGTGAGGGGCCTCGGGGTCAACCTCTGCCCCCCTGCCAACACCAACTGCGAACGGCTCGAGAGGTAGGAGGAGAACAACCGTAAAACGGTGCCTCCCACTCCCAACCCCTCGAGACGTCGTAGCAGGATACCATGGACGATGGTATCAAAAGCCGCTGAGAGATCTAATAGGACCAGCACTGAGGAATAACCCCTATCCTGGGCCTGCCAGAGATCATCCACCAGCGTGACCAATGCCGTCTCCGTGCTGTACCCAGGCCTGAAACCCGATTGGCACAGGTCCAGATACTCAGTTTCCTCCAGAACCAATGGGAGCTGCCGTGCCACCATGCTCTCAACAACCTTCGCAATAAAGGGAAGGTTGGAGACAGGACGAAAGTTGTTCAAATTAGCTGGGTCCAGGACAGGCTTCTTGAGGAGGGGCCTCACCACCGCCTCCTTCAATGCAGCAGGGAAGCACCCCTCACTCAAAGAAGCATTGATAACTGCTTGGAGCCATGTCTTTTGACTGCTAATTGGTGTTTATGGATGCATTCTGCCAGTCTTCTGCCTGTTTGTTCTACATAGTGGTTGTTGCAGTCCTTATATTGTATGTTGTAGATGACTTCTTTTTTCTTCTAGTGTTGTTGGGTCTTTTGGTCTGTTTAGGATGTTTTGAAGGGTGTTAGTTGGCTTGTGTGCTATGCTGATTCCATGTGGTTGTAGTAGTCTTTTGGTGGTTTTTGAGATATTCTTGATGTATGGCAGTATAATTCTTTTTAGGGTTTGTGTTGGTTGTGCTGTATTGGGTTGAGTGGTCAGGGACTTTTTGATAAAGTTGCGTGGATATCCATTTTGTTGGAATATGTTGTATAGGTGCTCTATTTTGCTTTTCTACTATTCTGGGTTGCTGCAGTGGATTTGGGCTTGTCTAAATAAAGTCCTCATGTACCTTTTTTTGTGGGAGATTGGGTTGTTGTTTTGGCTTTGGAGCACCTGGTTAGTATTGGTGGGTTTTCTGTAGACTTGTGTTTCTTGTTTGCCATTGTGGTCTCTACTGATTAGGAAGTCCAGGAAGGGTAGCAAGTTGTTGTTTTCTTCTTCTCTAGTAAACTGAATTCCTTTAAAAATGTTATTGATGGTTCTGTGGGTGTTCTCTAATTAGTCCTTTTTTATTATGGTGACGGTGTCATCTACATATCTGATCCATATTTTCGGTTGTATTTGTGGAAGTACTATGGCTTCTAGATGTTGCATGATGATCTCTGCTATAAGTCCTGAAAGCAATGATCCCATAAGTATGCCTTTAATTTGTTGGTAAATATGTCCATCAGTTTGGAAGTATGTAGTTAAACAGAGGTTTATGAGATGCATAATCCTGGGTGTTTCAATCTTCGTGTATTCACTTAAGTCAGGTGTGCTGTGGAGCAATGCGGTCATGAATTCTTTGGCTAGTTCTGGATCTATAGATGTGAACACTGCTGTGACATCAAATGAGACCATGATTTCATCGTCATCTATAGTCACATCCCTGATTGTTTGGAGATACTGTAGTGGAGAGTTAATGGAGTGCTCCTCTTGTGAGGTGCCTAAGCCTTTTTCTTAATTCTTTTGCAATATTATATGTAGGGGTCCCTGCTAGTGATACAATTGGATGGAGGGGTATGCCAGGTTTGTGTATTTGGGGGCATTTCTGGAAGCATGTGAGGATGGGTCTGCTGCTTCTCATCTACCACTGTTTGTCTTTGGTAATTTGGCCTTTCTTAGTCACTGAGGCTTCTTTTGATCTGGTTCTGCAGTTTTTGTACTCTGTTAGAATTGACTGGGGTGTAGGTTTCTTTGTCCCCCAGTATTTCTTTTGCTTTTTGTAGGTATTGTGCTCTGTCCATAATAACTGTGGTTCAGAGTTTGTTTGAAGGTAGGATGATGATGGTCTAGTCTTTTTTTAGGTTTCTGAGCGCTGCTTTATCTTCTGCTGTAAGTTGATTCTGTTCTTGTCTTCTTCTGATCTATGGAATGATACTTTGTCTAATGTGTTTTTGGACTTCTGTGGCAAGTTTAGTGATTTTAAATGCCCCTTCTAGGGTTACAAAAAAAATCTAGGTGATTGGTATCATCTGTATTATAATTGAGTCCTTTTTGTAAGATCCTGTGTTCTGCAGTGGCAGGCGGCTGGACATGTTGACTACCCATTAAGGCCCTGGTGTTTCTTTGGTTCTAGGATTGAGTTTAAGGGGTTTGTTTTTCAGTTTGGTTTTTCTTTTCCCAGCATGTCTGTGGGATGTATTCATGATGGTAGTGGCCAGTCTCTCCATGTGCTCTGGTGTGATGGTCTGTTCCAACTGCTCTTTGAGGTTTGCTGTGGTGTGCAGATACAGGTGAAACTCGAAAAATTAGAATATCATGCAAAAGTTCATTTATTTCAGTAATGCAACTTAAAGGGGGAAACTAATATATGAGATAGACTCATTACATGCAAAGCAAGATAGTTTAAGCCGTGATTTGTCTTAATTGTGATGATTATGGCTTACAGCTCATGAAATCCCCAAATCCACAATCTCAGAAAATTAGAATATTGTGAAAAGGTGCAATATTCTAGGCTCAAAGTGTCCCACTCTAATCAGCTAATTAAGCCATAACACCTGCAAAGGGTTCCTGAGCCTTTAAATGGTCTCTCAGTCTGGTTCAGTAGGAATCACAATCATGGGGAAGACTGCTGACCTGACAGTTGTGCAGAAAACCATCATTGACACCCTCCATAAGGAGGGAAAGCCTCAAAAGGTAATTGCAAAAGAAGTTGGATGTTCCCAAGGTGGTGTATCAAAGCACATTAATAGAAAGCACATTAATAGAAAGTTATGTGGAAGGGAAAAGCGTGGAAGAAAAAGGTGCACAAGCAGCAGGGATGACCACAGCCTGGAGAGGATTGTCAGGAAAAGGCCATTCAAAACTGTTGGGGACTTTCACAAGGAGTGGACTGAGGCTGGAATCAGTGCATCAAGAGCCACCACACAGAGACGGATCCTGGACATGGGCTTCAAATGTTGTATTCCTTTTGTCAAGCTGCTCCTGAACAACAAACAACGTCAGAAGTGTCTTACCTGGGCTAAAGAAAAACAGACCTGGTCTGTTGCTCAGTGGTCCAAAGTCCTCTTTTCTGATGAGAGCAACTTTTGCATCTCATTTGGAAACCAAGGACCCAGAGTCTGGAGGAAGAATGGAGAGGCACACACTGCAAGATGCTTGAAGTCCAGTGTGAAGTTTCCACAGTCTGTGTTGATTTGGGGAGCCATGTCATCTGCTGGTGTTGGTCCACTGTGCTTCATTAAGTCCAGGGTCAATGCAGCCGTCTACCAGGAGATTTTGGAGCACTTCATGCTTCCTTCCCCAGACAAGCTTTATGGGGATGCTGACTTCATTTTCCAGCAGGATTTGGCACCTGCCCACACTGCCAAAAGCACCAAAACCTGGTTCAATGACTGTGGGATTACTGTGCTTGATTGGCCAGCAAACTCACCTGATCTGAACCCCATAGAGAATCTATGGGGAATTGCCAAGAGAAAGATGAGAGACATGAGACCGAACAATGCAGAAGAGCTGAAGGCCGCTATTGAAGCATCCTGGTACACCTCAGCAGTGCCACAGGCTGATAGCTTCCATGCCACGCCGCATTGAGGCAGTAATTGCTGCAAAAGGGGCCCAAACCAAGTACTGTGT
>NC_139516.1:154470275-154837775 GCF_947247035.1 Vipera ursinii
AGCCAGGTCTTCAGGCCCCGGCGGAATGAACGGAGGTTGGGAGCAGTCCTCAGCTCCACTGGCAGCTGGTTCCAGAGGGCAGGCACCCCCACTGAGAAGGCCCTATCCCTGGGTGTCACCCGCCGGCAATCTCTTACCGGACCCTGAGCAGACCCTCCCTGTGGGAGCGCACTGGACGAAGGGCATTTGATGCCGGCAGCAGGTGTTCCCTCAAATACCCCGGACCCAGGCCATGTAGGGCTTTATAGGTAATAACCTATAAATTAATAATAATCATCTTTGTTACTCTTCTCTGTACTCTTTCTACAGTCTCAACATCTTTTTTACATCTTGTTGACTAAAACTGGATGCAATATTCCAAGTGTGGCCTTACCAAGGTGTTATAAACACTTCATGTGATCTTGATTCTATCCCTCTGTTAATGATTTGCATGGCAAGGCATCACACCTTGAAACATCACTGACATTTCTATGGGAAATATCTTGAAACATCACTGACATTTCTATGGGAACCGCTTTGCCATGCTACCGATATTTATCATGGATATAGATGAAGTATATACCTGGGAGAATTAGAATTAGGCATAGTATTCCCAAACTACCGGAAGCAAAATATTTAGGTGTCTGGCAATGTTCCATACACGGAGTATCAGGGCATTGTAAAAAGGGCAAAGAGGACAAGGTAATCCAAAGATTATTAGAGAACAGTTCATTCTCTTCTGTCTCCCACAATTTCCAAGCCAGTGCCCTTTTGCTCTATGGATTCATTCAAGTACAGCATTATACAGCATGACTGTCCTATTCTAATTTATGGTACTAATTACATTATACTGAATTTTATTTGTGGTGTGATTTTAGATAGCTAATTAGCTAGGTGCATATACAAATATACACAGACAGAACAATCCTGGAAAGAAATCATATATATTTATTATATTAAATGCTGGAGAGCTATATATACAATCATGCTTCCCATAAGTAAGCTTTCTTTTTTTAAAAAAATCCAGAAAAGCATCTGGAGGAGTGGAAGGTAAAAGAAGGCACAGCTGAGTCTTCAATAAGCTGCAGCTTCTATAGTCTGCAAGTGTGTATTTAATATCTCTATTAATTTGAGAAGGAGAAGAAAAGGACTGAGTTAAGGTGAAGGAGATGAACTGTACAATCCCTGATTTCTGATAAGAACCGACTTCTGTTCTGCATATGTACCTGGAAAAATTGGCTAGCAATTGGCTGACTAAGTGACTATATATTCCAGAGCAGTGCATAAAAAAGACAATGAGGTTCTCATTAACCAGAGCTGACTGATGCTTACAGGCCAAGTGCCTCCCATTGTTAGCCTTCTCTCCTTCCCAAATCCTGCCATGGCTCCTTCTTCTTCTTCTCTTCCCCATGCTAGCTTGTTATCTTTTCATGCTGGACTTTTCTCACTGGGGCTGTCTCCACCCCCCATTTCTCCCCAAATCAAAGATCAAAGGCTGCATTTGTAAAGCAAATAGTTGGAGAGCTACAGAGGGTTTGATGAAAAACCACTCCAAGCCTCTTGGGAGATATTACCTTCCTCATTATTCCACTGATTGGCCTTATTTCATCCAAGGATTACTGCACATTCTCCTGACGGCTGATGAGCGGCTTCATGAATATACAAAATAATCCAGCGGCACTGGGCCAGCACTGATTATTATTGTGAAACTTGGAGAAGCTGCCTCAAATGAGCTGCTGGAGACTGCAGAACTCTTCCTCTATGCTTTCCATCTGAATTGTTTTGGGTTTTTTTAGCACAAGGATCCTTTTTTCACATATCCGTAAGAGACACACAAAGGGTGGGGGAGAGAGATTGCATCTAGTTAAAAATGATCAGGGAATTCTGGGTACCAGATGTTTTTTGCTTAATATTGCAAAATGGTTTTTATTAGATTACACTAAGCACTTGCTAACTACAGTTAAACTGCTTTTGTAGACAATTCTGATGGGAATGCAGCACTAAATAGCTTTTTAAAAAAAATTATTTTGAATACACATTTGTATTTCTTTCTACATATTTGTTGCATGTAATTGTATGTGACTGGAGAACTGAAAGGCAATTTGAGGTAAAATTGCATTAATACAAACAAACTGGAATAAACCATACACAGTCATCTCCAACCTTTAGCCAAAGGACGGAATGCTTATGGAACAACATTAATAAGGAACATTCTTTCTGCTTTCAGTCTCATTCAGACAATAGTAATAGCAATAGTATTTAGGATTATATACTGCCCCAGAGCACTTTACAACACTCTCTGGGCAGTTTACAACATAGCAGTATTATTTGCATATTATCAATGGGGTGGACAACACCCAGACACAAACTGAGCAATGTAGTATATGCAGTACAATGCAGTGAGCCATGTGCAGATCTGTACATTGGGGAAACAAAGCAACCACTTCATAAATGCATGGCATAACATAGGAGAACAAACCCATCAGGACAAGATTCAGCAGTCCATCTGCATTTGAAAGACCAAGACCACTCTTTTGAAGACAGCAAAGTCTACATTTTGGACAGAGAGGACCGCTGGTTTGAAAGAGTGGGTCAAAGAGATCATCTATGTCAACACTGAACAGCCCTCTCTCAACAGAGGGGGAGGAATACATCATCATCTATCTCCAGTCTACAACACAGTCCTTTCAGAAGTTCCAAGAAGGCTCCACACCCATTTGCACTACTCAGGTGACCCTGAAGACACAAATAAACCTCCATGTGGCCTCAACAACTCTCTAAAAGAATGCAAATGAACAGCTGTCTGCAAGGAGTATAAATCCTTCCATTCCTCACCATCCAGGTAGAGCTGAAGAAGCTTCTTGGATGAGAAAAGTCTTCAAAGAAAAAAAATAAGAAAGCCCATTGGCCTCATGAAAAAGCATATTTGGGATATCTGGGTTTTCATTCTATCAGTCTTGGAAGGATGGAAGGCTGAGTCAACCTCAAGCCCCATCAGAATTGAACTCCAGGCTATGGTCAGAGTTTGCCTGCAATACTGCACTTTAATCACTGTGCCACAGGGCTCTTATATCTATACCAGGTAAAATAATTTCATTGCACAGCAAGTTCAAATTCAGGCCATCTCGAATATTATCTTTGCAATACTGGATAAGGTGGTGAAAAAATCAAAATGGAAGTCATAATCATTCAACCTGAGTTGTGCTATTTTTTCTTGTGTGTCATGTTACATGGACATCCAGAAAGGCAGGACTTTGATTTTGCAGTCATGGCTTCTGCAAACACCCCTATAATTAGTAACCCCAATAATTTAACTCAGGTCCCATTTTTTCATATCGCACTATGCCGCAGTTGCCACAGAATTCCTAACAGCCCAGTTCATACATCATGAAAAGGTATAAACCGTGGTGTCTGAATTTACAGTATATTCTGCACTAAGCCAATATCACACAAAGCCCATTCTAATTTAGCACTCACCCACTCATTAGGTCTCTATCTGCAAGAATACAAAATAGTGCAGAATGTTCAATGTCTGCAAAAGCAAGAGACATCGCGTAACCTTATGGAGTAATACAGAGATGCTCTCATCTGTTTCAAAAAGATGGGTTTTTTAAAAAAAGTTTCCAAAAGCTTGAAATTGCTGATTAAAATAAAGAAGCTTTTATTTTGATTAAGATACAGAAGAAAATCTAAACTTCACATGTAACCTTTGTTTGGCAAATTCAGTAGGCTTGATAACTGGGAAAGTCAGATAAGGAAAGCTGTTCATAGAAATTTTAAGCTCTGCCATGAATACTCAAAGGGGGGGTGTCAGTATGTCACTTACTGAGGCATCATTCCAATAGGACAAGCATTTGAGTCAACCTTTTCACTTCTCTCGTGTAACTCACAGGATCAACTGCTGCAAAAAAGAGATCTGAAGAATGTACGGGGCTTCCTCAACTTACAACCACAATTGAGCCCAAAATGTCTGTTGCTAAGTGAAACATTTGTTAAGTGATTTTTACCCCATTTTATGACCTTTCTTTGCCACAGTTGTTAAGTGAATCACTGCAGTTGTTAAGTTAGTAACATGGTTGTTAAATGAAACTTGATTCCCATTGATTCCCCATTGACTTTGCTTGTCAGGAGGTCGCAAAAAAATTATCACATGGCCCTGGGACACTGCAACGGTCACAAATGTGAGTCAGTTGCCAAGTATCCAAACATTATGCAATGGCCATAAGTGTGAAAAGTGCTCATCAGTCACTTTTTCAGTGCCATTGTAACTTTGAGCAGCCACTAACTGAACTGCTGCAGGTTGCGGATTACCTATACTTAGAATCAAAAGGGCAGTTGTTCAATGAGGACCAGAACTAATGTTTTTTTTTCCCCTAGCTATGGGCACTGAGCCTGAAAAGTTAATGAATTGTATTGGTTATTATTCCATGATGCCATCAAAATTGTTAAGGAAAGATATTTGACTCAGATCTTTTGCAGATTGATATTCAAGACATGTGGCTTACCCTCCGTGTTAACTGTAGGAAAACCTATTGGGACCTCAAGCTCTGGAGCGACCCATATTAAAATTGCTTCCAGGCACCTTATTGGAATTTGTAATTCACTGAACTGCAAGAACTAGAAGGAGGGACAGTACAATCAGCTCAGCAACATTATGTTATTATAAAGGTAAAGGTTCCCCCGCACATGCGTGCTAGTTGTTTCCAACTCTAGGGGCCGGTGCTCATCTCCGTTTCAAAGCCGAAGAGCCAGCGCTTGTCCGAGGATGTCTCCATGGTCATGTGGCCGGCATGACTAGACACCAAAGGCGCACGGAACACTGTTACCTTCCCACCGCAGTGGTCCCTATTTTTCTACTTGCATTTTTACATGCTTTCGAACTGCTAGGTTGGCAGAAGCTGGGACGAGTAACAGGTGCTCACTCTGTTACACGGCACTCAGGATTTGACCCGCCAAACTGCCGACCTTCTAATCGACAAGCTCAGCATCCTAACTCACTGAGCCACCGCGTCCCTCTATGTTATTATAGCCAATCTTAATAACAACAATTTTAGCCTTCCTGTGGAATTATTGGGTCTGGTCTATCTAACAGTGGTGACATAATTCCACTAATAGAGACCAGTTGAATTGACAGTTGAAGCTTGTTCATTACTGATAATCAAAAAGAATTTTCTAACACAAAGTTTCCCAATCTGAACAATTTTGACTTGTGTGATTTCAGTTTGCAGAATGTTTATCAACGTCCATATTGGTTTGAGAATTCTGGAAGTTAAAAGTTGCAAAGTCACCCAGCTTAAGATATACTACTCTGGTCTATCTAACAGTGGTGACATAATTAGGGTAATGGCCTAATTTAAGATGCAAACACAATTCTACCCCTCTCACAAAAGGAAATTATGAAAATCCACCAAAGTAGTGACTAGTGAGCCATCTCTGCTGCCATCTGCTGTCTGAAGTGGTATCTACACTTTGAGTAAGTACAGGCCCTAGGCCTAGTACCATCTCTGCCTGTATGGAAATCATCAAGGAATAACAAAGGAACATATCGAGAGGCATTCTGGATCTGCATAATTTCTTCTCATTAGCTGCAAAGGGAGGGAAAGCATTAAAAACATTTCCTTTAAATAACAGGAGCTGGAAATAAATATTGAGGTTTTCTGTCTCTTCTTCCTGTCAGTTCAAGGACAAAACATTTTGGTTGAAGCAACCCCTATCATGAAACAATTTTCCTCTGTCTTTATTCAATTCCATATGGAATGTTCCTATGGAACGAACATTCACCACTGGTAAAATGAGCAGTTCTTTCTTGTAAGACGCAAGCCGCTGTAAAGGGAAAATATTCATGATTACCCCCTTCCCCCAGTAAATAATGTAGAAACAGAATGTGAATATAGACCTTGATCAGGAATCAATAGGATGAGCAGGAAAGATGCCAACATAGTAGCTGCAAGCCTGAAAGTTTGATTGGGAAGAAACATTACCCAAGACTGCATAATATCCATGTCCCAAATCTGTGTATGAGTTATAACACATTTGTATGTTGAAAATTTGCAGAATTTTTGCAACATCCAATTGCAAATCTTAAATACATTTTAGAAAAGTGTGCAGAAAAATATGTATCACAGGCAGCGCATTAGGAAATAAATACTTGCAAACTGTGTGCACCTTTGACAAATCATGTACAAAAGTGCACACATGCATGTGCCTGTGCATGGATGAAAAATACACATAGGAATGTGTAGAAATTTGTCGTTCTTTTAGAGTTGTCGCTATATCATAGAAAAACAGGATCACATGGAATTCAGGGTTTGAAAAATTAAAAACACTGAGTAACAGCCAAATTGATGGTGTCACTCACTCTTAATTCAGAGAAACCAGGGTTTCTGAAAATACATTTAGGGTGCCAAAGACAACTAGACCATTGCTGGCATTCTATAAATTACCATTCCTTTTTGTAGATGCTGCTAGAAAATGGAGTCTGTAAGATTGAGGGCAATCAAATTAGTCCCCATATTCTATATTCTGAGAGAGGATAGGCTATGAAATGAAACCTCACATCTAAAACGAACTTCTTTTGATTCCGAGGTCTGAGTCTCTCAATTCTGCAACACATCGACATGAGAAACTTTTCCTCATTAGATTCATTAGTAAGCCAAATTATCTATGTTTCTTTTGGATGATACTGAAAAGTAAACAAAATATGTTTAAGATTACAATTATTATTATTATTTTACAAGTTGGTGTTTGAGTTCCAGGGAATAAGCAAATAAAATTAGCCTGGGTGATTCTTCCCTGTTTTAATTTAGCATCTCATCCTAGAGCAATGGATGGTATCTTCTATTTTACCTAATTACTACCTTTCAGTTCAATTAACACCAGTGATTTATTTATAATGGCTGCTATGAGTTGATTCACAGGACTGGTCTTGTTTACTTTAATAAAGGCTCTTTCTGGCATTCAGGACTGTTGAAAAACCTTCATGTTTCAACTGAAGGATTGACACAAGTTCATGGCAGCAGGAAACACATTGCAATACACTCAGCCATTACTTCACTGGTTTTTACCCTGCATTTTGTAATTCTTTTTCCTTCGTTCAATCGTGTCTAATTTTAATAGACTGCTTGAACAGATCCTTGCAGTTTTCTTGACAAGGTTTTTCAGAAGTAGTTTTCCATTGCTTCCTTCCTAGACTCAGAGACTGATCTCCTAGACTGGTCCAAGGTCACCCAGATGACTTTGTGCCCAAGGTGCAACTAGAACTCATGGTCTCTTGGTTTCTAACACAGTGCCTTAGCCACTACACCAAAATGACTCTTGCATTTTGTAGTGTCCCACATGAAATAAATAGCTAAAAGCAGACAGGCCTTATCCTTTCGAACGATTTCAATCTTAACGCTACTTACACAACTTGATTGTGTTTTCTAAGCAGGGAGAAAATCCAGATATATTCCAATGGTACATCATTTTATAAAATTCTTTTTAAGATTATAACATGGCGTAAATTTCAATTGTTTCAACCACATATATTCCCATCTGTATATTATAACCAAAAATGTTAGCCCACTTCATCATGTATTCTTTCACTTGCTCTTCTTCTGTTTCAAATGTCAATACAATTTTATATAGTTTGGCAATTACACGTTCATCATTTGTACACAATACTATTTCAAACTCAGCCTTACAATGTTCAGAACTATAATATATGTCTCACTTATTCTGACAGGGACAAGCAATGACTTTATTAAGCAAGAACAGGTCAGTTTTACTGGGCATCTTAGATGTCATGTCTTCCTAGACACTCATTGAATTGACAAGTGAAATGGGCACTTCCAATCATGTGACAGTCATGACCAGGGTTTTTTTTGTCATAGAATGCACCTGAACGGAGTTCTGGCAACTTTTTCCGATGGATTTTCCAGAGTTGCATTCTTTTCATATTGTTGCCCTTCCTATCCTTGTTTGCTTTTGAAAATGCCCCGCTGGTGGTACGGTGTGAGTGGCATCCTCTCCAGCGCTGTCTGCTTCCTCTAGGAGAAACCATGAGGTGCTGGAGCACCACAGCCAGAGTGTGGCTTGATTGGCTGGGTTGGACCATGTGGTGTAGAAGCTGATGGTGGCAGTGGGAGACACATAAACATGGAGGCCATCTTTCACAAGAGGGTGAGCAAGCCTTTTGCCTTCCCTTACAGAAGGTGGGGTGTGAGGTTAAAAAGAGGCGAAATGAGAGGAAAGAAAGGCGGCTGGCGTGGAAGCTTGCCCGACAGCGAAACTTTGCTGTTTCAGTTCCTTGGGTAGTTCAAAGGCTGGGACGTCTACAAAAATCTCTTTTTAGTCTTTTATACTTTATATTCAAACTGCAGAGGGGAAGAATAAGAATAAAGGCAATGTCTTGTGATTTGGAGGTATTATTAATAATAATAATATATTAATTAAGTATTGGTCAGATATAAAGGTAGACGTACAGTATGAGGTTTAATCAGATCTATTTATTAAATTGGGTTTAAGTTAAAGGTAAATTGATAGTAATCTGTTCACTGACAAAGTTTCATCTTTAATTTGTTTCAAGTCAATATCCATATTAAACTCCAAATATAAATTTTCCACTTTGTTTGACAACTTCTTAAAAATAATTCAATCTTTTGTTGTTGTTGTTAGTTGCGAAGTCGTGTCCGACCCATCGCGACCCCATGGACAATGTTCCTCCAGGCCTTCCTGTCCTCCACCATCTTCTGGAGTCCATCTAAGCTCACGCCTACTGCTTCAATGACTCCATCCAGCCACCTCATTCTCTGTCGTCCCCTTCTTCTATTGCCCTCAATCTTTCCCAGCATTAGGCTCTTCTCCAGTGAGTCCTTCCTTCTCATTAGGTGGCCAAAGTATTTGAGTTTTAGCTTCAGGAGCTGGCCTTCTAAAGAGCAGTCAGGGTTGATCTCCTCTAGGACTGACCGGTTTGATCGCCTTGCAGTCCAAGGAACTCGCAGGAGTCTTCTCCAGCACCATAGTTCAAAGGCTTCAATTCTTTGGCGCTCAGCCTTTCTTATGGTCCAGCTTTCACTGCCATACATTGCAACTGGGAAGACCATCGCCTTGACTATACGCACTTTTGTTGACAGGGTGATGTCTCTGCTTTTTAGTGTGCTGTCTAGATTTGTCATGGCTTTCCTCCCAAGGAGCAAGCGTCTTTTAATTTCTTGGCTACAGTCCCCATCTGCAGTGATCTTGGAGCCCAGGAAAATAAAATCTGTCACTACCTCCATTTCTTCCCCATCTATTTGCCAGGAATTGAGAGGGCCAGATGCCATGATCTTGGTTTTCTTAATGTTTAGTTTCAACCCAAGTTTTGCACTCTCCTTCTTCACCCGCAACACGAGGCTCTTTAGTTCTTCTTCACTTTCTGCCATTAGAGTGGTATCATCTGCATATCTTAGGTTGTTGATGTTTCTTCCGGCAATCTTAATTCCAACTTTTGATTCATCTAGCCCTGCCTTTCTCATGATGTGCTCTGCATATAAGTTAAATAGGCAAGGCGACAGTATACAGCCTTGCCGGACTCCTTTCCCAATTTTGAACCAATCAGTGGTTCCGTGTCCAGTTCTCACTGTTGCTTCTTGGCCCGCATATAGACTTCTCAAGAGACAAATAAGATGGTCTGGTATGCCCATCTCTTTAAGGACTTGCCACAGTTTGTTATGATCCACACAATCAAAGGCTTTAGCATAGTCAATGAAGCAGAAGTAGATGTTTTTCTGGAACTCTCTAGCTTTCTCCATGATCCAGCGTATGTTAGCAATTTGATCTCTAGTTCCTCTGCCTCTTCGAAATCCTGCCTGTACTTCTGGTAGTTCTCGATCCACATACTGCTGGAGTCTAGCTTGTAGAATTTTAAGCATAACTTTACTAGCATGAGAAATGAGTGCAATGGTGCGATAGTTTGAACATTCTTTGGCACTGCCTTTCTTTGGAATTGGAATGTAAACTGATCTTTTCCAATCCTGTGGCCACTGTTGAGTTTTCCAAATTTGCTGGCAAATTGAGTGTAGCACTTTTACTGCATCGTCTTTTAAGATTTTGAATAGATCAGCTGGAATACTGTCGCCTCCACTAGCTTTGTTGTTGCTCAGCTTTTCTAAGGCCCACTTCACTTCACATTCTAGGATGTCTGGCTCGAGGTCAGTGACCACCTCATTGTGATTATCAGGGACGTTAAGCTCATTCTTGTATAGTTCTTCTGTGTAATTTTGCCACCTCTTCTTAATCTCTTCTGCCTCTGTTAGGTCCCTGCCATTTTGGTCCTTTATCATGCCCATTTTTGCATGAAACGTTCCTTTCATCTCTCCAATTTTCTTGAAAAGATCTCTGGTCCTCCCTATTCTATTGTTTTCTTCTATTTCTTTGCATTGTTCATTTAAGAAGGCATTCTTATCTCTTCTAGCTATTCTTTGGAATTCTGCATTTAATTGGGCATATCTTTCTTTTTCTCCCTTGCCTTTCGCTTCCCTCCTTTCCTCAGCTATTTGCAAAGCTTCCTCAGACAGCCATTTTGCTTTCTTGCATTTCTTTTTCTTTGGGATGGTTTTGGTTGCTACCTCTTGTACAATGTTGCGAACCTCTGTCCATAGTTCTTCAGGCACTCTGTCTATCAGATCTAATTCCTTAAATCTATTTGTCACCTCTACTGTATATTCAACAGGGATATGATTTCAATCTTTTACAAGCAACCAAATTTTGTTTTATTGGGCCAATTTCATTAGACATAGAAAGCTGACATTTCCACTCATTAAACTAAATGGGTATGCCAGTGGTAAATGTCCCAAAAGATTAATAAAATACCTTCTAATTTAAAGCCACACAGTGCATGGTAACATAAATAGTATTAACTAACCTTGAATAAAATCCTAGTCTTTTAGATACACTAAAAATTGAAGGGTTTTTTTTCAAGTACAAAGATAAACCTTGTAGGGTAGGCAAGGTGATTTTATGACTTGTGTGAGTTCCGGTACCTTTTTTTTTTTCTTCAAAAAAAGCACTGGTCATGACTAAAAAAAAAAACAAACTAAAATAGAACTTTATTAATTTAGTACACCCATTGATGTGCATGGTAACTTATGAAGGAGCATAAATAAGTCCATGCCTTCCAAATACATTACGCTACAATTCCCACAATCCCTTTTACTGGCTATGTTGACAGAAATAGCTGGATTCTGAGCTTCAAAACACTGGAATGCATCAAGTTACCTTTCCTAATAATAGCCGAGGGGACGAATGGCTGCAAAGGTTGATGGAGTTAGCAGGGATGACTGAATTGACTGCTTTGATTAAAGAAAAAAAACAGAATTACTTTTGTTTCTACTTGGAAACCGCTTCTGGGTTTTTGTACTTGAGGTGGGGGAAAAAAATGAAACTTTGATTTTGGGTTTTACCAGTTAGATAGGCTTGTTGTTATAGAAATGGCTAGTGTATACTAATATGTAAAAAATAAGTTGAGGTTTGATGCTATTATCTTATTTTACTGCTCCAAAAGGAGTCAAAAGTCAACTCCTTTTCTTTCTTTTTCCCCTTTCCCTACACTTTTCCATTCCCTTCTCCCTCCCCTATTTTCCTACTATTTTCTTTTGTACTTTTGTATTTTATATTATAAGGGACGTGGTGGCTCAGGGGGTTAGGACGCTGAGCTTGTCGATCAGAAGATTGGCAGTTTGGCGGGTCGAATTCCGAGTGCCGCGTAACAGAGTGAGCACCTGTTACTCGTCCCAGCTTCTGCCAACCTAGCAGTTCGAAAGCACGTAAAAATGCGAGTAGAAAAATAGGGACCACTACGGTGGGAAGGTAACAGCGTTCCGTGCGCCTTTGGCGTCTAGTCATGCCAGCCACATGACCACGGAGACGTCCTCGGACAAGCGCTGGCTCTTCGGCTTTGAAACGGAGGTGAGCACTGGCCCCTAGAGTTGGAAATGACTAGCATGCATGTGCGGGGGAACCTTTACCTTTACCTTTATTTTATATTATAAACAAATAAAAAATAGTAAAAAAATAGCAGAGGAAGTACCAGGTGAGCAAAAATGAGAGCCGGGACCACAGGAGATTACACATATTACAGATAGTCCTCAACTTACAGCGGTTCATTTAGTGACCGCTCAAAGTTACAACAGTACTGAAAAAAGTGACTTATGACCGTTTTCCACAGTTACGACCTTTGCGGCATCCCCATGGTCACGTGATCAAAATTCAGATGCTTGGCAACTGTCTCGTATTGATGATGGTTGCAGGTCCCAGGATCATGTGATTTCCCCATTTGCGACCTTCTGACAAGCAAAGTCAGTGGGGGAAGCCAGACTCACTCAAAAACTGGGTTACTAACTTATCAACTGCAGTGATTTACTTAGCAGCTGAGGCAAGAAATGGGGCAAAACACAGTAAACAAATGTTTCACTTACCAACGGAAATTTTGGGCTCAGTTATGGTCGTAAATCAAAGACTACCTATATTCAACTGCACTAATGCTAATTAGATAAAATTCCAATGAACTCTTTATGGTGTTATTATTAGTAAGCAACCTAGACGTATTTAGCAACATGTCCATGCATCACTTTTTGTATACAGTTGGAGAGCCTCCATCCAAGTTCAGCCTTAAAGCCAAAATTAGAGGAAAGACCCCCATGTAACCATCTGGAGCTCTCTTCAGAAAGTTGGGATATAAATGCAATAAATAAATACAAATAAAAGCTGTCTTAAAAATACATCCTTATGAATAAATCCGCACTTCATTTCAAATGAGGCTTCTGCATCGAGCTTAGCCTAGCATGGTAATTTAATGAATCGACATTTCATGACTGAAGTGATAAGGATGAACCATTTTGAAATAACCAAAAGGTAGATACACCAGAAAAATCTGATGAAACATTAAATGAATGTAGTGTAACACATTATCTTTGCTTCTGCACATCCAAAAAGCGCAATGAAGTAAAACATTACATTAAGCCAAGAATAAAGCTAAAAATTAAATTGGCTCAGAAAGACCCAATGTAGTGGCTTATGCAGTAGGAACACAGTACATTTGGTCATTTAATATAATTCTCTTTCCCTCCAATGTGCACATTGCGGGGGGGGGGCTTTCAAAACTCATGCAATAAAGGGAATAAGAAAAGATGAAACTGGACTTTAAAGAGTTCTACTCATTTAACTTTAAAAAAAATCAACACCATTTTCTATTGTTTTATAGAAGTAGAATATAATTATTCTCCCTGACCATCATTTAGAAACTGCAAATTTCCTAAACCATGAAATATAATCAGGCCTGTTGGAGACAGAAACAAGGTCTAATAAAGAAGACATATGCAAAAATACAACCCTGGGCCTCCAAATCAATAAATAAAGACAAGTATTTCATACACTAATGCATATATATATGGCTATTATAAATTAGTTGCTTGCCAGAAAATACTCTTCTTAGTACAAGTGCCATTATTTCAAGTTGTCTGTTTAATGCACACTTAGTATATTTTCCTCATGCAAAGCTGCACTGCATAATTAGACCACATCCATTCTTAAAAAGTAAAGTAGATGTCAAAAATGAAATACATAAAGCACGACATTTTACAAATTTGCATCTCCAAAAGTTATGTGCAGTTTCTGATAGGGGAAAAAAATTGCAACGAGATCACTATATTATAATGGTCCCGGTTTCATCTTAGCTTGTTTCATCTGCTAGGCTGGCAGTAATGTAAGTTATAATGCACTCATTCTCATTCAACTTCAGTGGTTGGGTGTTTTCTAGAGTAGTTCGATTAAATGGACAACTGGGTAGGTATCTTAATAAGTTTGTTGAATTATGGCTGTTAAAGGTTGGTTAGATAAATTGTTTGATAGCGAATTGTTTTCATTGTCGGCATTTACTATCTCTAAGGGACAGTGTTGAATGTTTCTGTTTATATCCACAGCACTGGCTTAGAGTCCTAGGAAACTTACCAGTCATATATTGAAGCAATTTCTACAGGCTTTTTTTTCCTCTACTAAGGCTCTCAGTGTTTCAAAACATCTACAAAACATTGTGTAAAATGAACAAAGAGACATAGCATCAACCTTGACTCAACCTTGAGGTGGTCAGGATTGAACTCCTGGCAGTGAGCATCACAAGTTGCCACTGAGTATACAGTATAAACTAGCCAGCCTACCAGCAGTGAACATGTCAGCCAAAGAAAACAAAAATGGTTAGAAGTAGAGTATGCATTCTTGTAGTGTCAAGGGCAAGCTCTTAGCCATCCTCATGACTTAGTTCTAATCAAATCTGACACCGTGCCATTCAGCTAAGCTGAGCTTTGGACCATTCACTTTCCAATTAGGGTTAGGGTTCTCCTACTTTCAGACATGTACCAAGAACAAACCATTATACAGTTTATTTCTTAGCACTGCAAATGCACAGAAATGAATGTTCCATTGAGACTAATGCAGTTTATCTCCACCAGAAAGACCTGAAAAGTACTGTATATGCAGAACTATTTTGGCTGTACTAAAAGAAAAATCCAGAGTGGACAATGGGCAGATTAATATACAGTTTCATTTTCAACCTGGAATCTTTCATTACTAAAGTACAAAGTGAAAAAAGGCATTTGGGGCTTGCTTTAAATCTTCCTTCACAGAATTTTTTCTATGGAACAAGAAAAAAAGCTGCATATGTAATATCCTAACTTGAGATCCCTCTTAAGGACATTCAAGCAAGTTACCATAGAATTGATAAGCCAATATGTTAATGTAGTTAATGTTAACTACATACCTGCACTTTAGAGTTAAATTGGTGCAAAAGTGTTGTTATACTGGCTTGATAGCACACACAAAATTTTGCTGGCAATTTCTGGCTTCCTTGCTTCTTTTAAATCACTACAAATCCATCCGAGCCAAAGGGCATGGAAATGGTCAGGGCTGATGGGAACTGTAGCACAAAAAACTGGAGAGCACTAGATTGAGAAAATTAATTTGAAAGCGAAGTCCAACATCTGCAAATGTTTTTTGTGGCTACAGAAGACGATCCTCAAACAACCATGCAAACAAAATTAAATGCATAGCAAATGACCTTCCATGAAACAATTATTTCATAGATATATCACCCATGATAGGTGATATTATTATTTGGCTGTTTCACCATATAAAACTGACATCATAGATCAGTTATCATAGATTAGTTTTTCATCGTATCAGTTAAGTACTTAATAACACGAGACAAGCTTGAAAAACACAAAGCAGTAAGACACTTGCTAGCATATTCATTTATGAGTGATATGCTTTTATGCCTGATGGTAGGTGTAATACGCACATTATATGGATCAGTTTGGAAATTATTTTTAATGAAGTATAAGGGGATTTGAGGGTAAATCATACTTCTGTGCACTCAATAATTTTATAATCCCAAGAATAGGCAACAAATATCACACATGAGCTGATTTATGCACATCTGAAATCATTTCAGGACACAAATCTGTTAGGGTTTTTCCTTTCTGATGTACCCAATATAAGTAAAAAAAGAGATAAATTAGGAATCAGAGAAAGGTTCTAAATTAAACCTCTGTGATTAGGAATCCAGAATAGCAATTTCCAATCTGCACATACAACCAATAACTTTTGTCCTAATAAAGGATAATATTTGTAGGTCAGAGTTGACATGAGGGGTCATTGGTGCTCTCTGAACTGGTTTGTTTTCTTGCAGACATTTCATTACCAAACCTAGGTTACGTCATCAGTGCTAGGAGTAACTTTTGTCTCCTTTCTTTTGCACAATTGCAAAATATCTTCTCCTTGGCTAGATGGTGCAACATTCATAGCCCAAAATGCATATCACAAAACACCTATTTGCCCATTATCTTGGGGTGACAAAAGAGTACTTTTCTTTATGCCATTTGTTCTTTTTAAAATCAAAGACTGAATGCAAAGGCTGGCATCAATCACATTTCTATGGATCACTCTACAGATTGAAAGCTAAGAAAAACATTTCCACAGTATATATATAAAACATATAGTGAATATTTTAATGTCTCACCTGAACATTTTAAGACAGGGTAAGAGACCCCTTTAACTATTTAGGGCCAAATATGGATTCAAATGTTACTAAAATTATTACTATAGCCTGGAATCTGTAAGCAATAGTGGCTTAATTAAACAGGAGGCCTTATTTTCCTAATAGGGACTTCTTTTCATAAAGAGAATAGCATGCCAGTCTTATTGCTGAAGATATAGTTAAATATAATACAGGTAGTTGCTACCTTTCTCCCAAGCAAATGTGGAAGATGTCCCAGGCTGTGAATATTAGCTGTTGACAGTGGAAGTAAGATTGCTAAATACACTGCTTTAAACCATTGACCGTGTGTTGTGTGGCATTAATCCAACTTTTGATCATGCTTTGCTTATAAATGCCAGCAACTGGTTGTTTTCCTCTAGTTGTAGCCAGACCACGATAATTCTGCAGGTGTGCAAGATTACATGTTCAAATTACTATAGAATCTGTTTTGGAGGCTATCAAAGTAGAGCAAGGATAATGGCATCCGAATTAATAGGTATGGCAAGAAATGTGATCAGTGTGTAAGAATGCAATTCGTTCCTGAGAATCTGCCCTGTAGTTAGTAGTTAAATAAAGTAACGCTATTCAGATGAATTTTTCCTTGCATTTTAAGCATCCTTTAGCTAACAGAATGTCTATGGAGATTCTCAGTAATCCAGGTCATGGTTGTCCCAAAGGTACTATTTCAAAAGACAACTGGGACTTCCTTTGTTTTTGCTTGAAGATGTTTCGCTTCTCATCCAAGAAGCTTCTTCAGTCCTGACTGAATGTGGAGAATGGAAGGGTTTATAGCACATCTGCAAGGAATATAAAGCCTTCCTTTCTCCACCATTCAGTCAGAACTAAAGAAACTTCTTGGATGAGAAGCAAAACATCTTCAAGCAAAAACAAAGGAAATCCAGTTGCCCTTTGGTTAACAAAGGAAGAGGAACCATGTAAAAGCATAAAACACCTACCTATGAGAAAGATCCTGGGTTAGTCAGCATAACTTATCTTCTTGTCATTCTTATGGTAGTGAACATTTAGTTTGTGGTGGTATGTCAGTAGTGAGTGTGGAAAAAGCAGAAGTGAAGTAATAAAGTGACAATCTTCAAATGTTTGGTGGGTGTACCTATGATGATAATTTTGTCCAGTCTACTAATCTTGATACTATCTTATATTGCTAAGACAGTAGTTAGAATGAAATTATCTGGAAAATCTGCTCACACCAGGGAATGAGATGCAAAATAATTCTCCCTGGTAATCCCATCTTATTTTATTTCATTATTCATTTATTTTTCATTTTAGATGGCCACTGACCCACCAATTGCCTCAAGGTGGCCAACAACAACAAATTAAAATGAGCAAATAGTAAACCAAAAATTTAAAACACAGAACACTTACGACAGTCCACACATTCCAGCAATTAAAATGAACTCACAGAAACTCTTCAGCCAATGACTGGGAAAGAGCCAGGTCTTCAAGATGTTTTGAAAGGTTGGCAGGATCAGGGCCATCTGGATCATTGGGAGATTGGTGGTGGGAGGGGTAAGAATATGTGTCAAAGAACAGGCGTGATAATAGAGAAAGCATGACTTCTGAGTCCCACATGATGACATTACTTGAGAGCATGCCAGATCTGATCAGCAGAGGTCATTGGGGAAGGCATTCCCTCAAATAACCAGGCCCTGTGCCATGAAGAGCTTTAGAGTGCCCAGCGATACCTTGAGTAACACCTGGAAGCCCATTCACAATAGCCCATGTTATAATATATGGGCATATCAAGGTGCACTTATAATTATTCCTGCTAATTTTCAAGTGCAGCTCATATACAGAAGATTGTAGGACTCAAAAGGCCTGAGTTACCCTAAATAGGATGTCCCAATCCATGCATGGGCACAAGTAGCATACAAGATGAATTTGGCTTCCCCTTAGCCATGACTTCCATTTGCTTTTTGAGCAGAAGCCATGAATCTGAGGACGACACCCAAAGTGTGCAGTTCTGTTTGAGGCAAAACAAACTCTCCAGAATCAATATGGAGGATTGTCAGATCTACGTAGCCCCCAAATCCTCAGCCATTCCAACTTGCTAGAGGTGCAAGTGCCCCCTTGGATCTCAAAGCCTCCAGATGCTGGAGTACTTTCCATATACGTCACGAATGGCAATCTGCCTGTCTAGAAATATAGTAGGGGATTCTAACACAATTACATGTTCTGGAAAGATCTGAAAGAAGATCCACTTTCCTTGATGCACCAGTTGGGAGGCCAGGATTGCTGGAGCTCCCAAGTGTGAAGACATAATAGGATTGACTTTCCCCTCAATTCTTTTTTGAACATGCCAGGTATACAAGTGACTGAGCCAACAATGGCCTAGTGGAGAATCATGTTCTCTATGCACACATGAGCTGTTCATGCCAGGTGTTAATGAATGAATAGGGATGGAAACTCCATACATCTGGTGTAGCTCAGATTTCCCTTGTCTTTATAACAGCTCTAATAATAATAGTAATACCTAGAGAGGCATTAATTCACTTCAGTGGAACTGTTCAGTCCTGGTTATATTAAAATGACCACTATATTTGTTTCTCTGTTCTTGAAAAAAATGATTTCTCTTAACGTTTAATTATTTCAAAACCACAGTCCTACCCAAAATCTGAAAGTCCTGTAATGAGGACTTCTGTAATCTAGTCAATCAAGCCTAAAGAGGGAAAGCATACAATAAACATTGTTCGTATGAAATCATCTTCACAAAATGCAAGCTTTAGGTTCTCTCTGACCATTTATGAAGAATCTGAAGGCTGCCGTTTGTTGGTTTTCAAGTAAAATGTGTTTCCCAGCATAGCAACATTTCTAATATTCACTTGATAGGGACAAAAAAGACAGGAGAAGCCTGTGGTAGTTTCTAGGGGAAGGTACAGCTTGGTAAAATCAAAATATTGTCAGATAAAAAACATCCATGTGGTTTTCTTGGCAGTGCTATGGAAGTGGTTTCTGGTTTCTGGTTTTTATTTTGTTTTTTGTTTAGTTCTCAGCCAAGTACAGATAGTTATTGTATTAGGAAGGAAACAGACAGAAATTAATATACTGCAGTTATGAATGTTCCTATATAGAATTCAAGCCATTTTTATTCTGATCCCAAAGAGTTTGTTCTGTTTTTCCTCTCCCACTCAACCAGCCTTCTAGGGTATTTTTAGACTTTATTTCCCATAATGTTTTCACACTGCAAACCATTTTTTTTTCTATTTCAATTTCACATTTGTCCGTCACTTGCAATTTCCTCAAATCTGCTGATAAGGTGTCATTTAACTATGTAAAGACCCACCTTTTCTTTTCTGTTATTATTTCTATTATTTTTCTTATTTATTCACTACAGTTTCTTACTTTCTTGATTTCTTTTCTAATATTTGCATTATTTTTAATTTTGTAAAATGTCTAAATTTTTAGTAAAAATACAATATAAAATCACATTCTTAAAAAAAACTTGGAAAATGATTTTTTTAAGTATATGACTGTTTTGCTACGCATGTTAGTTTACACCTACAACCCAGAGAAGGATAGTCACATGCACCTATTCCACTCAAAACAGTATAATTGTCCTGTATAATCATATGCCCGATACAACTGGTTCGAGTCAGCACATAGTAAATCTGTATGTTGACTTAAATGTAATAAGAAAAAAATTTCAATGCTTCTTATAAATAGTTCTACATAGAAGGAAGTTGCTGAAACCTACCTTATATTTTGCTTGTTATCGTATATCCGTGACCGAAGATCGGTACACTCCTTCTATCTGGGATGGTTGTCCTCTTCCACTGAGTGCGCAGCTTCATGAGGGATGCACATGGAGCAGTGAGGGAGGAAGGGGACACCTGCCTAGCCAGTTAGATCAGCCGAATCAACCCTGGCGATCAATGGAGTGACAGATGTCACAGGCAGATTGCCCTCACATCCAATATTTTGCTTGTTATATACTTTCAGTTTGTACTGGGCATAACTGGCCAAGTCCTGAAAACCTAAGAATTTAAGAAGAGCTCACCTTGATCTAACCAAGGCCTTATCTAGCCAGTCAGTACAATATTAAAGATAAGGTGCATGTGGTTCAGATAGTGTGTAATTCTGTTCTTTTCTTTTATGAATCCTTTGGTGAAGTTATAACACCATTTCATCTTGTAGTCTCCACCACACATGATGCCAGCAAACATCATAGTTTAACTTTGAACTTTATAAAGAAGTATTTTCTTTTTATCCCTTCTGAATTTCCTCACACCGAGTTTCATTTTTTTTCCTTTTAATGACTCTGTAATCCCTTGCATCAGGGTGGAATCAGACAACTGAATGGAGCTGAACATTTACTGGCCAGATGCCCTTCCTGACACCTATGCAGTGTTCACAGCAGACAATTACTCATTGTGCCCAGAGAGAGAGAGAGATGTGCCACTGCCTAGGAACAAACTTCTGATTATGAGGTGAGAGCTCCATTTCTAGGCTACCATGCTGCTCATTCACACTGAGTTTCGATAACCATCCCAAATTTGTGGAAGAGAAGAAAGAAATGCACCTGTCAGTATTTTTGACAACTTGCAAAAATTTTTGTACCTGCACATTATCCTCTCCTAACTGTTAGTGCTCTAACTAAAGTACAAAGACAATGGAGCATTTGTTCTAGGACAGATCTTGTTCTATTTAGCCTAAACTGTGTCCTTTCCTTGTTTACTGGGG
Source organism: Vipera ursinii (assembly GCF_947247035.1). NCBI lineage: Eukaryota > Metazoa > Chordata > Lepidosauria > Squamata > Viperidae > Vipera > Vipera ursinii. Next base: position 154,490,998 of record NC_139516.1, read on the forward strand.
TCTACTTTACTCTTTCCCCTCATCTGATTTAATTTGAAGAGGGAGTCAAGGTATTCTCGAAAGTACCTGAAGGCAGGACAAGAAGCAATGGATGGAAACTAGTCAAGGAGAGAAGCAACCTAAAACTAAGGAGAAACTTCCTGACAGTTAGAACAATTAACCAGTGGAACAACCTGCCTCCAGAAGTGGTGAATGCTCCAACACTGGAACTTTTTAAGAGGAGACTGGATAGCCATTTGCCTGAAATGGTATAGGGTTTCCTGCCTGAGCAGGGGGTTGGACTAGATGACCTCCAAGATACCTTCCAACTTTATTATTATTATTATTATTATTATTATTATTATTATTATTATTATTATTATTATTATTATTATCATCATCATCATTTTCTGCAGTAATATTTATGCCAACTCTAACCCAACTATTTTCGTAGAAATGTGGACTGCAAATTTTAACCCTCTCATAATGTGAACTGCAAATATATAATTGTCTGAAGCACATTATTACATTTGAGAACAAATTTCCATAGACATTGATTTTTATATCCTTAACTAAAGGTTCATGTGAACAAATGATGGCCTCCAAGACCATCAGAGATCTGGACTTATTTCATTTGTACCCATATAACATATTTGGGAAATTTTAAAGTGATATGATAGACTATTAAATAGTTACACGATAGAGCACTTAAATAACACAATTACTCTTATAAGAATAATTTTAAAATGAACTAGAAATGTAGCTATCATAAATGATAAATGGACTAAAATTTCTTAATGTGGCCATGTGAATGAGCAGATAAATTTTACTGAGGGATAATCAACCAAGCATGTGTAAGACTGCAAAACCAAACCAGTTTTAATTATCAATTAAACATTTTGTTTGATTTATTACAATATTACTAACCAGAATTGAATATGATATCAAGATCTTAGTTTATCTTAGTTTTCAAATACTATCCTAGGTGCCATTTTTGTCATCATCTAAATTTACATTTAGATCAGACAGGAAGTGACAACACAATATCTTGACTTAGTTACCAGTATTGCCAAAAGGAATAAGAATCAGAATTCTCTCTGGCCAGTTTGTTATCTGTTACTAACTTAGGGGCATACATGGCACAATCCAATGAAATTCTGAAACCTGATTCAAGCATTCCTTTGATTAGTTATTCTATATTCTATATTACCTGAAAGGAGACACCACTTGCTTCTGTAGGCCTTGACTGCAAAATTGTGATACAGATAGTTTAAAAAAAAAAAAGTTTAATCCCTAGAGATTGGCAGCTTCCTCCTTTGTGTTCCTCAGTACGGAGAAAAGTGGCATAAGAAAGTCTGGAAGTTGCAATCTCTTCCTTCCCATGTATGTCTGCAGAAAACTATGATTTTTGAAAAGCTGGGAAAGAGCAAATCATTGCCCCTTCCTTTTCTTTGCTTGCCTTTGGCCAGGAACTAACACAGAGCTTGTGAAAGGTGCAAGTTCTTCCCAGACAGGTAGATTCACAACTGTTACAGAAGTGGCAAGAATCTCTGCACTGTCTACATTCACTTGGCAGCCAGCTTATCAGAGAAACACCTCTGACAGAAGTAACAGATGATGGGATTTGCCACTGAAGCAGGTACAAACACTTGTGTCTGGAGACAACCATTTCATCAAAAAGAAGGAAGGAAGGAAGAAGACTCAAGTCCATGGAAGAAAGCATGGGAGTTTGAAGAGGAGTAGCAGGGCAATAAGAAGAGGAGCAGTGACAGCTATAAGAGTGGCAGAGGAAAATAAAGATAATCTTTTCCCAAGGAAAGCAATTTTATTTATTGATTAAATTTTTATGTTGCCCATCTCTCCTGTAAGGTGGCAATAAGTGAAGAAAAGCAACAGTCTAACAGAGGTTGAAGCTTTTTTTTTCAACTGACTCTCCAAATAATCAGCCAGAGAAGAAATTTCCAGAAGAAAAATAAAGCAATGGCAAAGAGTTGGTAGGATGAGAGGAAAAGTGACTGAAAGCGAAAGTAAATAGAGTGGCTGGAGTCAATGTAACTGTGATTTTAAAAATCCAGTCACCTATTTTTGGAAGAGTCTGTGTAATAATTTGATTGATAAGCAATTTCTATGCCCAGACTGAAAGAGCTGTGGTGGCGCAGTGGTTAGAATGCAGTATTGCAGGCTGATGCTGCCCACTGCCAGGCGCTTGATCTTGACTGGCTCAAGGTTGATTCAGCCTTGATTCCTTCCGAGATCAGTAAAATGAGGACCCAGGTTGTTGGGTGCAATACACTGACTCTGTAAACCGCTTTGAGGGTGCTGTAAAGCACTATGAAGCAGTACATAAGTGTAAGTACTATTGCTAAGTCTATAAATAGGCTTCCTCAGAACTAATAGTACTTCCTGAGGAATAATAGCTATAGTTCTATAACACATACAGTACTAGGGAGTAAAACTAGTTGAATTTATTTATTTCTTACACATTCTTATTTGTCATAACACCACACAAAAAAGGTTGTACAGCATGATCTGGCAAAATAGAGCTAAGAGTGAAATATCCTGTGTATCTTTTCAGAAATAAGTTTAATAGCTAAATTTGCCAAGCTAAATATGCACAACATTATTAATAAATCTGTATCTCATATGGATTTCCTTGGAGCAAGTTTTATTTTTGATTTGGATAGGCATAGAAACTGTAAGAATTCCAAAATCTTCTGTTCTTTTTTGTCTTGAATGGAGACTCAATCTTATATTTTTACTTTGACCCTAGCACAAAGGCCTTGGCGCTATAGGTTGAGGATGTTCACCTACACAACATTTAAATAAAGGAGAGTGCAAGGCCAAAGTTTGTCAGCTTTTTTGAACTTAGAGACCTCATAACAAGAACTCCACCAAAAAAAAATCAGGACTCCTGCACAGGAAAAAAAAACATGCCAAGATTCAGGGAATTATCTTTTCACACAGGTGAATTGGCCTAAAGCTGCAAAATGATAGCATGCTTATAGCTCCCAAGAAATGCTGTAAAAGCCTTCAGAATGCAGCTGTATTTCTGGGAATTGGCATCAGAGCCTTGGGCTTCACTATGACACACTGCTTTCAGAGTTGTTAAGACATTTCGGCAACAGGTAGAAAGCTAATAAATCTTGTCTAAGATACATTGATTATCAGAAGCACCAACATATTATGGGATACCTTGGAACAAGCCGTAACTATGGTAATGTTCATGTCTTCAGGGAATTCCTATTCACAGATTATGAAATATTTCCAGGCTGTGCCCCCAACCTCTTTGGTTTGCACAATTGGCCACTACAGAAAAATAGAGAAAGGACCAGGAAGAGAGATCCAGTGATCATCAAATAAAAGTCTTACAAGTCATGTTTATGTGTGCTGAAATTTCTCCATTTTATGTTAGGGGTGTATATTTTACTTTTTCATTTTTCCAGTGATAGAAACCTTCTTTAGTGATAGCAATATCGTCAAATCCCTGAAGACACAAAGAAAGGAGAAACAGCCAGTGCAAGATGACTGAATAAAGAGGAGATTTTGGGTGTTAAATATAAAAGGTAAAGGTTCCCCTGCACATGTGTGCTAGTCGTTTCTGACTCTAGGGGCTGGTGCTCATCTCCGTTTCAAAGCCGAAGAGCCAGCACTTGTCCGAGGACGTCTCTGTGGTCATGTGGCCGGCATGACTAGACGCCAAAGGGGCATGGAACACTGTTACCTTTCCACCGTAGTGGTCCCTATTTTTCTACTTGCATTTTTACGTGCTTTCAAACTGCTAGGTTGGCAGAAGCTGGGATGAGTAACAGGCGCTCACTCTGTTATGTGGCACTCGGGATTCGACCCGCCAAACTGCTGACCTTCTGATCGACAAGCTCAGCATCCTAACTCACTGAGCCACCATGTCCCTTATGTGTTAAATATAGTTGTGTCCAAAGAAACAGAAATGCAACTGTTTCCTTCTGTCAACAATATTCTTGTAGTTCCAGAAACCTTTTTCTCTTGTAAACCTACAGGTTTCCAAATACTTCGGGCATAGCTCAGAAATCTAGCCAACAGAAAGGCTGATCTGCCAATGATTATATATACCCAAAGGAGGAAGAATAGCCAGTTCTGTATATCAGAATGACACATATTTGACAAAAAAAGCAAGCAAGCAATTCTCATTACATTTATTAAATTGCTGTATTGTTGGTATTCATTTATCTACTTAAAGGAGGGGGAACCTCTATTGTTGTTGTTAGCTGCGAAGTCATGTCTGACCCATCGCAACCCTATGGACAATGTTCCTCCAGGTTTTCCTGTCCTCTACCATCTTCTGGAGTCCATTTAAGCTCACGCCTACTGCTTCAGTGACTCCATCCAGCCACCTCATTCTCTGTCGTCCCCTTCTTCTCTTGCCCTCAATCTTTCCCAGCATTAGGCTAATGAGTCCTTCCTTCTCATTAGGTGGCCAAAGTATTTGAGTTTTAGCTTCAGGATCTGGCCTTCTAAAGAGCAGTCAGAGTTGATCACCTCTAGGACTGACCAGTTTGATCGCCTTGCAGTCCAAGGGACTCGCAGGAGTCTTCTCCAGCACCATAGCTCAAAGGCCTCAATGAACCTCTATTAGAAATCTCTTTAAATAAGCATTATTTAAGCCAAAGTGCTGATGGCTTAAAATGTCATGGCTTAACATACAATCCATATTAGAATGACCTCTGAAGATAAAAGTTTGATATGCAAGAAACAATTCAAAGCAACACATCACAAACAAAAGAGTTTTTTTTCACCTAGAAAGAAGTTATAGACTTTAAGAACTTTAAGAAAATTGAATTAGTGAAGTGCAGTTCCATAACATAACCTTGTACTTTTTGGCTTTACCATTAATTTAAAAAACCTCTAGCTCTGCTCAGCATGGAAGCAAAATTGCCAACATGTAAATATTACGGTATATTCAGAAGCTTCATTTCTACTTCTTCAGAGATTTGAATAAGTTCATCTCCTTTACTTATGTTTCTTAAAGCATGCCATCCTACTAATTCTCTCAAGCCAAACCATGCTTTTTTAAATAAAAAAACCCCAGAATCTAAATCCTTTGACAAAATAGGAAAGACATCCATGTAAACAAATGGATCACTTTAGCATAGTAAATAGAATATACCGTATATACTTGAGTATAAGCCGACTCGAGTATAAGCCGAGACCCCAAATTTCACCCCCAAAAACTGGAAAAAGTTGTTGACTCGAGTATAAGCCGATCCGCCGTTCTGCAAGCCTCTGCCGCCAGCAGAGGCTCGATCCGCCATTTTGCAAGCCTGAATACACAGTCGCCGGGTCTCCGTTCCTCTGTGCCCTGCCTGCCTGCTTCTTTCCACAGCGGAAAGAAGCAGGCAGGCAGGGGGCGGAGGAACGGAGACCCGGCGACGTTTGGGGAGGTTTGGGCGCCTCTCCAAATATCCCCAAACGTCGCCGGGTCTCCGTTCCTCTGTGCCCTGCCTGCCTGCTTCTTTCCACTGTGGAAAGAAGCAGGCAGGCAGGGCACAGAGGAACGGAGACCCGGCGACGTTTGGGGATATTTGGAGAGGCGCCCAAACCTCCCCAAACGTCGCCGGGTCTCCGTTCCTCCGCCCACTGCCTGCCTGCTTCTTTCCGCTGTGGAAAGAAGCAGGCAGGCAGGGCACAGAGGAACGGAGACCCGGCGACGTTTGGGGATATTTGGAGAGGCGCCCAAACCTCCCCAAACGTCGCCGGGTCTCCGTTCCTCCGAGCCCTGCCTGCCTGCTTCTTTCCGCTGTGGAAAGAAGCAGGCAGGCAGGGCGCAGAGGAACGGAGACCCGGCTTCGTTTGGGGAGGTTTTGGGAGGTGCGCGCGCGCCTCCCCAAACCTCCCCAAACTTCGGCAGGTCTCCGGACGGCGGTGGCTTGGGAGAGGTGAGCGCGATCCCGGAAGCTCCAAAGCCTCGGCCGCGCACAAGTCCTTGGTAAGTTTTTTTGTTGACTGGAGTATAAGCCGAAGTGGAATTTTTCAGCCCAAAAAGTGGGCTGAAAAATTCGGCTTATACTCAAGTATATACGGTACTCCTTGGGAACAAAGCAGGGAGAAAATTCCCAAAGTTCCCTCTTTATTAAGGTTTCTGAACTTATTTTACAGTAAGTAAAAGGAAAGGAAGATGCACCTGCTAGCATTTTCTTGGTGTAGTTTGAAATTTGCCCTCAAACTGCAGTGCTGCTATAACAATGCAAAATAAATAATTGTCAAAGCTTAGCCTGTATATAAAAAGGTCACTTTAAAGAAATTTTAGTCTAACAAACTCTTATGTTTAGATATGGTTGATTGTTCTCTATAAATATATACAGAAACACAGTTTGATTTTAAAAGAAATACATTTGTTCTTAAATCTTTAATTGTTTATGTGATTCATGCAAAGTTTCTGGATAACAGGACAAACAATATTTTAGCAATGCATCCATCATCAACCTAGATTTTATAGATTGAATGGAACAGCCCTTTTACCTGGAAGGAACTGTTTTCTGACTTATTTGTAGGTATGCAAATAGAGTGTCTATACTGGACCTAGAAAAGGAAAAATACAATTGGCACAGAGAAAAAAACAATGGTCAGCTGCATCCAGTCAACTTCAACAATGGAAAAAAATTGCTCATTTGTGTGCAATTTTTTTGTACGGCTGAAGTTCACACAGAATCAACTCAGTAAAAAGAATTGTCATAAAATCTCACACCATTGACTTGTAAATGGAATTGAATCTGTAGAGTCTACATAATGATACTATCAGAAAGGGAAGTAGCTATCACATTCATATAACAAATGAGATATGAAATGACTGCTATGGCAGATGAACACCACATAGTTATTTTGCTTTATTCTATTCCCTGCACTTATATCTCCAGTTTCCTCTGTTCTTAGGAGCCCCCCTCCCACTGCGAAGTCTTAATAAAAAGGAGACAAGGAAGTCTAACAAATAACCTTATACAGAAGCCAATAGTATAAACACTTTTATATCCATGGCTATGCTGGAGCTTTATTAAAACTGATTTTTCATAAACCATTCTTGTGTTTTTTGCTGCTGCTTCTGGTGATGTCTTTTTTTCCCCTCCCTCCTATAGGTTGATGAATTAAAAGAAAAATAATATCTTGATCTCCTTCCTGGCTCAATTGAGGGATGCTACATGCAAATTGACCATGATTTCTCTTCCCTTTTGCTTCTGTTAATTAGCCAGTGCTTCAAATAATCACAAGTTCCACTTAGCTGAGGTTCTGACACTCCTACCTAGCATCTAAAAGACAAGTGCCATGACAGAGAAAACCTAAGTCCTCAAAATTGCACAGGCAGCTCTTTGTATGCAGCTGCCAGAAGAATATAGTCACATGGCATTGATTGTGGTAGTGGGTTAGTAAACATAGCCTTCTGTCATGGCACCCTGGGGATTCACACCCTGGGTTTAATTAGGGTTTCAGCATGGCAATCCTGCTTCAAAGAGACAGCCAGATAACTGCATCCAGTCTACTGACCTTGGTGTATATACACTATGCGCAGACCCTCTGCCACAAACTATAGCTGTAGTGACAATCTCTTCCCTGTCCACCTTTGCCTTCTGGCCTTTGCTGTTCTTCTGTAAATTATTAGCTATCATATAATTTCCAGGCTAGAGGAAACCGCTTAAACTGTGAGCTCTGGATTTACTATTAAACATTATTGGCCCCAAGGAAAGGAATGAGACAGATCATATTTGTATGAAATGTTGTTAACACTCTTAAGTTCGTGGGAGAAAATGATCTAATGTAAAATGATGAAGCTCTGAGATAATAGGGGTGATTATCAAGCAGCTTCTCATTTTGGGGGTGTGTGTCTAATTTTCACTTTATTTAAATGCAGATTTTAAACTCACACTACATGTGAGGTTACAGTATGTATGGCTTATCATGTATGTGGCGAGTATGTATACCAAAGCATTAATAACCTGATCTTTGAGAAACCAAATAAATAAAATTCAAGGAGGCACCCCACACATATTCTAGCTGACACAAATTACTTTGTTATGCTGAGCATTCAGAAGTATGTTTCTCTTATTTCATTTGTAAAATTCCCACAATGTTGCTTAGCAGGAAAACTGAAGACCCAAACTCAAAATATTTTATTACAGCAAGGTAACTTCAGAAATGATGAAGGAAGTACTGGCTGCGTTATCTGTTAGCTGAGTTGATCACATACCCAAAGAGGAACTTGTATTGAAAAGTTGCATATAGGTTACACAAAATGGCAATTCAGCCTGCACCTATATAACTATACTTTGCCTTTTGAACCTCTGAAGAAGTACTTTTAATGAATTGATTGTATGTGTACCTGAAGATGCTTTTCAGTAGGAATGTAAACAAATTGTGCTATAGGTTTTTTTCTTTTTTGATGATTTGTTTGGATAATTTACTCCATGGCAGGATGAATATTTGCCCAAAAAAACCCTGGTATGGCAGGTGTCCTTCTTCTGAAGAAAAAAAGAGAGAGAGAGCATTTTGTTTCCATCTTCATTTGCCAATGTCTTGGTATTTTCATTGTCTGCTCTTCTTCTGTAATAAAGCTATTTGAGCAATTATTGCATTCTCTGGATGTGTAATGATTTTGGTGATAATTATATTCAATGTCTTGAATATACAGTATATATTGAATAAATATTACAATTTTATAAATCAGGGACCTTTCCAAAAAAAAAAATCAAGTAGAAACTATACCAGATAATTGCTATTGCTTTTTTCCACTCATATATCATCAAGTCCTCCTTAACTAGATTGGTTTAAAAGGATTGATAGAATTTTTAAGAAGTAAAAATTATTTATAGATATGAAATATCTGTCGCAAACATTATATTTTCATTTTTGGGGCATCTGTATTTCCACAATGAAAGTCTGTACAGGTGTTCTTGTCTGTGTGTGTTAGAGAGAAGAAGGAAGGAGGGAGGAATATACTATGAAGAAAACACACACAAATGCACACAGGCACACACACACACACACACACACACACACACAATGGCCTAGAATAAGAATTCAGAAACCACCAAATATGCAATATGCTGCCTAGGTAGACCTTCTTATGTACAGACATTGTTCCAATATATTAAGATCGGAACCAAGAGACTTTTAAAACTTTTATTATCATGTGTATAATGTCTTGGGGATTGTTAGAAGTATGCTATTTAATTTCCCCACATACCTGGTCATTTATCATTATTAAAATCTATAACTAAGCAGTTCCACTGAAAAACCCAATGGACATTAATATGTTAGAATGGCCTGTTAAAGTTTGTCACTTAGTATATCACTAGAGTGCTAGTCAAAGTTCTTACTTATATAGTACATGCAGTGTAGGCAGACCGAAACTCCCTGGCAATTAGGTCCTTTATTTCATTGGGACTCAAGGTTAATTTGGATACTACATTGTTATTACAGAGAATACCAGATGAAAAAATGACTCACTTCTCTTCTGTAGTAATTATACTTTGCAGGCCTGGGTAATGTGGTGCCCATGGGTGCCAATGTGTCAATGTGCCCAATATCTCTCTTAGGACTAGTCTGGCTCTTCTTTGACATATTGTTTTGATTCTTTTAATTAAAAATAATAATAATAATGGAATGCTGGCAAAGAAAAATACCAACCATCAGCATTCTCTTTAGTTCCACAAACATAACTGAGCCTCACAGGCATTCTTAGAAAATAAAATATAAAATAAATAAATAAAAATGGCAGCTTTCTTCTTTATTTGGCCATCTACCCAGAAAAAAAGGTTGCTAGGATGGTAGAAAACATGGTTGGGTAGATGGATGTTGGATGGGGTTGAAATAATACCACTTTCTGATAAGTGGGTTTTGATTAACCACAACCATGAAGACGACCATTATGCAGCAAGGCAATCCATTTTATGGTTGTTATTTTGTGAATGTGTGAACAACATGCTTCTAAAATAGTAAAGATGAACTGATAAGCATACAGCTAGATCAGTGTTTCTCAACCTTGGCAATTTTAAGATGTGTGAACTTCAACTCCCAGAATTCCCCATCCAGAAAATAAGTTAAAAAGGACTTAAAGTTCTCACATCTTAAAGTCACCAAGATTGAAAAACACCAAGCTAGGCTTACCATATATAGACTGGAAAAAACAGACAGCAAAGAGATATTGAAAATTCTAACTCTTTGCTGCAACCACTGTCATCCCATTATTATTATTATTATTATTATTATTATTATTATTATTATTATTATTATTATTATTATTATTATTATTATTATTATTATTATTATTATTAATTTTGCAGCTGAGATATAGCAGACCTTTAAGTATATAACTGAAAAACAGATTTGGAAGGGACCTTGGAGGTCTTCTGATCCAACCCCCTGCTCAAGCAGAAAACCTGTACCATTTCAGACAACTGGTTGTCCAATCTCTTCTTTAAAAAAAACCCAGTATTGAGGCACCTACAATTTCTGGAGGCACGTTGTTTCATGGATTAATCATTCTGTCAGGAAATTTCTTCTTAATTCTAGGTTGGTTTTCTCCTTCATTGGTTTACAATCACTACGTCATGTCCTGCCCTGAGGAGCTTTGGAGAATAGGTTGGTCCCCTCTTCATTCTGATCTATGCATGCTTCAGCTACAAATTTTGGGCATTTTGCTTTCTTAGGATTCCTAATAGGTTTTCACACAAATTGCAAACAAGTAATTGCCATTATCTAAAGCTTGATGATCTGAAGATGGAAATTTTTTTGAATGCATTCTATTTTGTGATACGCTATCCCATGGAGCCTATGCACAGCTTCAAGTTACTAGAGGTGTGATATCATTGCTTTAGCTTGCCCAGATCTCATTAACTAAAGGCTGGAGAGGTTTCCCAGCACTATTCATAAAAGCACCAGCATTACTTCTGGAAGGTCACAACTCTAGCTTCTCCTAACTCCAATTTGTATGGAATAAGCAAGTTAGCATCTCTTGAGAGCAATTGATCTCCTATTGCCATCAGTTATAAAACTTCCATTGAATTTAATGAAACTAGATGGCACTTCATATAATATGCAATGGTGAGTGGAACTGGTGATTTCTGATTGCTCTGTATTTATGTAATATAACCATGTTTTAAATTATAGCTAAGTTAAAAAAAGCAGACTCCTTCACAAACCATTGCTAATCATTTTCATTAAATATCAAAGTTTGCGTGTGTGTGTGTGTGCCTAAGTGTGTTTTACCAGATGAATTTTGAAGTCTGAAAAACAGCACTAAATAATAGAAAATACCAACAGATTTTTAAGTACCACAACATGAATTGCACCAACTATAATAAGGATAAAGAGTGATTTGGAAACAGAAGACTGGTGAATAGTTACCCAGCTGCTACAGAAATAGCAAGATAGATATTATGTTAAAAATGAGGGGGAAGGGAGGAAAGAAAAGAAATTAAATGAAATGGATATTAGCTGGAAACATCTGTGTTCAACCACAGAGCAGAATGCATATTCAGCAGCCAGTTTATTGGCTCTTTAGAGGATGTGAATGGTGCATTGTAAATAATGACACGCCTGTAATAAATTCCCAGTAAAAAAGAGAAGGGCGCTCTGTTTGTTCCTCCCACAATTCACAATTCTGGGTCCCTGCTGTGAGTGATGATTCACAGCAGCCACAGATTTCTGTTTTCAGAAATGCTATTATATACTCCAGGGCTTTCATTAAGTTTTACACTAGCAGGGGGAATTTAAAACTTGAGATGGGGTGGGAGAAAGAGGGCTGACAGACCCTATAGCGAGAGATTCATTTAATACTCCATGTACTGCACTGATAAATGTGTTCAGAGAGGACACATCAAAAGTCAGGCCGGAGTTGCGTTCTTCATGTGCAAAGAATGGCACATGAAATCTTTCACATCTATAAAGAAATAGCAAGTCTAAAAGATTTGGGTGGAATGAAGAAACTGGCTGAAAGAACAAAGGGAATGAATGCTCTCCCAAATTACTACAACAGAATATATATATTTGGCTAGGGCTGACTCTTGCCCATTCCCTGGCACTACACTTTTAATTTTTGCCCCTGAGAAAATGGAAGCTAGCTATATTACCATTTTCAATCAAGGTCCAGGCCAGTGTTCTTCTGTTCTGCCCTAATCCAAAATGAAGTTGAAGGAAAGATCTCACTGGAGAGAAAATATCTTTCCTGTCAAGCTGGCTATCAAAACAAAGGTGCAGACAAATCTTCCTTTCCTTCCCCATTTGGGGAATTCCTACATCTTTTTGGTAGAAAGTTCTCCCAGCATTATCTCTATGCTGGATCTTTCACCTCAAAACATGATTTTATATTCAGCTGACATCATTTCAGCCAAACAGTTGTTGCAGTAATGAGATGAGATTCTGGCAGATTCGCTGCCTTCTCAGTTCCAGAGTTGTACAAACTTATGGACAAATATTTCTTCTGCCTTCCAAAAAAAAAAAAGAATTGCCCTGGTGACAACTGGTTCCAATGCTACCGAGGATCTGCCAAGTCTGCCAAATCCCATTCATTTAGAAAGAGACACTTGTTATATTTGGCATTAAATTATAGGTGTTTTTCAAACACATGATTCAGTTGTGCTTGGTGTAGCATGAGCTTTTGGGATGTCAGCACGGCTCCTATAAACTTACATAGCATTTGGTCCTTTGTACTTTAAGACTGCTCTTGGTATTTTATTGAAAATTCAGCGATTGACATTCATCCCTATGGATGTATTTAGACTATTCAAAGGAAGAGACAGTGGAACTGCCCTGCAAGGAGACCACAGTAGCGCTTTCCAAACTTTCTCAAAGAATGAGTCTAGCAGGACAAGGGCTTCTTTGCAGAATTTGAGTGCACAGGTGGAGACTACACATTTTGGGTCAATGTGTATGTATAACAAGCATCATTTAGGATGTTATACCATCATTAGTACTCTAGAGCTTTGCAAAGTTTAGCCCTCTGTAGCCAGAACTATTCCAGTCTGAATTTCAATTCAGTTCTAATTGTCAATTCAATCTGGTAAGATTGCCGAATCAATTTTAATTAGTTTTTCAATCAGTTTGAAAAAGAGGCCTTTTCACATGTGGAAAAGGACTTTCACATTGTTTAATTGATTCAAGTACATCAGTAATTGATCTGAATCGGCCATCTGATTTTAAATGGACAATTCAGTTCAGCGCTTCAGTCAAACAGACTTTGAATTTAAATGATTCTATGTTATGACATCTGGGCATAAAGTTTAGTTTCCCTTGCCATGTAGATCTTTCCACTTGTATAAAGAGTGTCTGCATCTGTTCCAATTGTTTTATTAATGCCAAAAATGAGACAAAAAATAATAGTTGAAAGAGTCAGTCTAGTATCTTTGCAAATCATCTGATATAACTAGCCAAGCACCAGATACAATTTCCTGCATAGATATGTTTTTTTTTCTTTCCTTATTCCCAAAATGTGAAAATCTACTTAGTAAAAAAAAATTATAAAATATCTGCACAAAATTCTTACAAAGAAAAAAGTATTTTATGAGAAAGTAACCAAAATGAAATATATCCATCTTATTCATTGTATATGCAGCTAAATCATTTTATTCAATCAGATTTCTTCTTTATCCAAGAAAGTGAGCCAAGCCACATGGTGAAAGCAAGACAAACCCCCCCCACCCGCCCCATTCCCTCGGGGAACAGGTGCCATTGATTACAAGATTTCCATTGATCTTAAATGTATTTAATTTCACACAGGTCCTATCGATTTTCAAGCAAATGTGTTTAGCATCTGCACTGCCAGTTGTCCTTAGAATTTCAATGTGTGTGAGTTGTAGATCAGCCTTTTATAAGAGTGCCAGTTCCTCACAGTATTTATTATTATTATTATTTTAAACAACAGTATTCCAAAAATGTCTTAAGTAAAAGCCAAACAGTGGTTTAAAACCAGGTGTTGAAAACTGCAATCTTTAGCCCTTGCATCATTGTCAGAATTGAGAATATTTTCCTGTTATTGCCCAGGTATTTATAGCTCCTTTTGTGGGAGTATAGCCTCTACAAGTAATACTTTTTTAAAACTTTAAATTACTCTACTGTTTTTCTTATTTTGAAGTGCCTAAGGTTAGTTAAGGAGCTCAAACCTTATTTAAATGTAGTAGACTGAATACAGATGCCCACTGTTGTGGATAATTCTCTTTTCCTAAGTCAGGGATATTAACTTTTGCAGATTTGCTTGTCTCCCTAGGCTGGTAATTTAGTAAAGGATAGGTTGAAAAACGTAGTTGTATTCCATTCTAAGTCAAATGATTGAACAATGGATATATTTTAAAAATCTGAATAATACATGTCCCTATAAGTCCTGCTATGCTACCTCATCATGTTGTGGTGTAGGAGGATTTAATCCTGGGAGGGAGAAATGAAGAGTACAGGGAATGTTCACCAAAAGTATATACTCCCAGCAGGGTTACTCAAGGTATCAAGATCATCCCAGCTGTTCAGCTAAAGGCAAGCAGGTGCCTGTAAAGAAGGAATTAAGTGAGAAGAGAAAAGTAAGTAGCATGAGTCTGGGAAAACTCAGTGCAATGGAAAATGAAATGAATCAACTACACACTGACATTTGGTGTATCAGTGAATTGAAATGGACTGGAATTGAACACTTGCAGTCAGAAAAATCATACTATTACAACTAAAGACACACACACACACACACACACACAGAGAGAGAGAGAGAGAGAGAGAGAGAGAGAGAGAGAGAGAGAGAGAGAGAGAGAGAGAGAAGACATCAAGGAGGGAAGTATGTTGAGTTCATAGTAATTGGTTTGATGATCAAACATGGATAGAAGGGATATACTAAAACTCTACATAGTAGATATGTCAACATTCAGGTTAATTTAGAAGATGAACTGTCTTTTTACAAAAACCTAGGCTTCCAGCTGATGGGGTTAGATTGGCACCCTGGTCATTTCCAAGTCAAAAGGCTGCACAAATATGATAAGCAACAGAAGAAGTATCAGTACAGTTTCTAATCAAACAATGCTAGCAAATCTGAAAGGCAATATAGTGGCCACCTGATTGGAGGAAGTCAATCTATATATAAAAACCAAACATGCAAACAAAGTAATATTTAGAATCATCAAATGTAGATTATAGCCCTACACAAAAAGAAGATGTCAGATGTTTAAACTTAGTTTAGAAAAGACCAAGGAACAAGAGATCCTATTGCTGATGCACAGTCTAGAACTGAGAAAGCCAAAGAACAGCAAAAAGAAGTCAATACCTGTTTCATAATGTTATAGGGGCCTTCAATTATGTCAGTTAAGTTTGGAATGTCATGAGGACATTGGGAAACTCGGAACTTCTAATAGTCCTCATGAAAAACTATGCAGGACAGGAAGCCCATGGAGCAGGGTAAAACAAACTAGCTCCAGGTTAGCAAGGAAAAACAAACTCCAGTTGTCTTTTGAAAAAGCACTTTTGGGTCAAGTGATCATTGCTCTCCCCAAATCTTGGGGGAAAAAAATCTGTTTTTTTCCTTTCATTTATGTTTGAGGTTTTTTATGGGTTTATCGTTATGTTTTGTATGCCAACCAGAGTCATGTTATGTTAGATAAATAAATACATCACCTATAGGAATATAAATCAGGACTTACATTTTTTTAAAGCACTGGTGGCCTGAAACTTCCCCTTCTTCTCTTTGTAGATGTTTTTTCTTGGCCCTGCTACTCATTCTTCATGGCTGATTATCTGCCCCCAAAATGAGATTGCCCCCCTTTTTTCTCTGTCTCTGAATGATTTGCTGCAGAGAAGGACAGTAGTAAACTTTGTAGTAGGAACAACAAAGGAACAACATATTTACTGACATCACTAAACTACCATTGAAGGCTCTGAGAAGAAAAGAGCAGTTCTGCTGCTACAATCTCATACAAATAAACAGAGAAATTTACTTCAAGTCCATGGAAATTTGCTTCAAAATTATTCATATACTTTTTCCTTCTTCATTTTAACTGCAGCTTCAGGTATGCTTCATCTGTGATTAATTTCTTATACAGCCAGAGAAGGAACAGTGTGACAAACACACACATATATTTTTTCCATGCATCCTTTGCACAAAACACCTCCAATAATCTGGGTGGCCCATCTCATGGAAAAATCCAGAAAATCTATAGAGAAAATTCATCAAATCTGAAATATCCTTTACGGAATCAGGATTTACATCCACACGTTATAAAGAATAACTGAATGGATAGGTCCTACCTCTCTGCAATGAACATAAAACCAGGTTTGGTGTCAAATTAGTAACAGTAGGCATCTGGCAGGAACTACATCCCATCCACGGGCAGACCCAAGACCACTATCTCCTACAGATCCAGATGTTCCCAAAGTCCTGCCAAATACTAGTATGTTTTATGTCAGTCAGTAAGGGCAACAGAAATATTTTCCTGGATTTACTAGGAAGTAAATTAGTCCCATCTTGAATTCAGAGATTACCTTCCAAATAAACATAGATAAGGTCAGACTATATGATTTTTCTTGTGATGTTTCATACTTAAAGTTTTATTTCATTAAACAAAAATTACAAATTCAAGTGAGCAAAATGAAAAAAATGTGACAGTAATGATAGGCACATTAGTGTACTTTTGCTTGTCCCCTTGTTGTTGTTAGTTGTAAAGTCGTGTCCGACCCATCGTGACCCTATGGATAACGTTCCTCCAGGCCTTCCTGTCCTCTACCATCTTCTGGAGTCCATTTAAGCTCACGCCTACTGCTTCAGTGACTCTATCCAGCCACCTCATTCTCTGTCATCCCCTTCTTCTATTGCCCTCAATCTTTCTCAGCATTAGGCTCTTCTCCAGTGAGTCCTTCCTTCTCATTAGGTGGCCAAATTATTTGAGTTTTAGCTTCAGGATCTGGCCTTCTAAAGAGCAGTCAGGGTTGATCTCCTCTAGGACTGACCGGTTTGATCGCCTTGCAGTCCAAGGGACTCGTAGGAGTCTTCTCCAGCACCAGAGTTCAAAGGCCTCAATTCTTTGGCGCTCAGCCTTTCTTATGGTCCAACTTTCACTGCCATACATTGCAACTGGGAAGACCATAGCCTTGACTATACGTACTTTTGTTGACAGGGTGATGTCTCTGCTTTTTAGTGTGCTGTCTAGATTTGGCATGGCTTTCCTCCCAAGGAGCAAGTGTCTTTTAATTTCTTGGCTACAGTTCCCTTAGGAACCTCTTAAATATGAGATGAGGTCCACAGAAGTTAGAATTAAAACTGTGAAAGTTAGTAGCTGAGACATTTGAATCAGGTAAAATATTCCAGACCTTGCCAACTCTGTTACAAAAATTGGATTTTTTACAATCGAGTTTAAAGCATTTTACATTTTTAAAACGGTTGTTCGCACATGTTACTTTATGATTAAAACTAAAGTCATTTACAGGCAAAACATTACTATGTACAATTTTGTATGTAATACTGAAATCTGACCTCAAGCATCACAGTTCTAAACCAAGAATTTTAAGCCTAGTAGCACAGGATATTCTATCATGGACAGAAGAGTGCAAGACTTTTCTTGGAAAGTACTTCTATCCGATATGTGATTAGGATTCCAAGCAGTTGAACAATATTCTAGGATTGGCTTAAAGTATATTTTGTAAACTGTAGTGAACAATACAGTATTTCCAAAAGATATTTCCATATCCGTTTCACTATTATGTCCAGAATACCAAATTGATTATTCTGTACTAATTATCCTGTAAACTATTGTGCTAATGATACCCTATTAAAATATTTCAGTGGCCCAATAGATTCTTAAGCATTGAGCTCAAAATGAGAGACTAAAAATTAAGCATTCCCTTATTTTTGTCTTCTAAGTCAAACCAGGCATTTTCAAAGAAAAGATAGAATCTTTATTTTCACTTAAAAGCAAGACTAAGTTCCAACTGTGCAACATATTGCCAGCTTTAGGGTGATTTACTTTCCACTATACGTAAAATAATAAATCATTCACCATTTTCTAGGCTTGCTTCTTCAACATTCATCTCAGCTACTGCAAATCCCTTTGTTAAGCCCATTTGCTTGCTAGTTGCACAATGAATTATAGATTAATTACTCAATAACAATTATGGAGGTGATGCATGACTGAGGATTCACACTCACACGTTTTGGTTAAGTTAAACATAGATATTCAGTTTCATTGTTGCCTTAGAATGAGGACTTACATATGATATGATAATAAAGCAAACAAGACTGTGATGACAATCATATAGCATTCATTGTGCTGAAGGAATATAGAAGACGGGCAGATTTTCACCATCATGAAGAAAATGAATAGTTCCTCTTGTTAGATGTACAATTTTCTTCATAACCTTCATTTCCTCAATATTCTTGACTATTTGCAACAAGGAGTTCAACAGGTTAAATGCATTAAACACAATTTTAATCAGAGCAAATGGTTAAATTCTGATATTCCATTAAGAATGATACCACTTTGATTGCCATAAAGGAATTTGCCCATCATTTTCTTCATCATGGTTTAATGGTTTAATTGGTTTAATGTGTGTGACCTAGACAAAAGGCTCGTAATTTTATGATTGCACGTAAAACAAAAGATAAATTCAACTGAAATTCTTGTAAGAAATTTGAGTTGAAACAAGAATGGAAGCTAATATTAGGACTATAAGACCTGGCATACAAAAATCTGGTTGATTCATGTTTTTGCATTGAACAGACCTAGCAACCACTGGGTGAAAGATTTTATTGCATGGCAATAAAAATGGGGAGGGAAAATTGCTTAAATATTTCTTTTGATCATTTTTCAATTAAATTTGTTTTTTTTCCTATTGAAACTTCATCAGATGCTGTCTTTTCTGAGTACTTTGTAATGAAAAATAAAATACAGAGGGAAGAAACAAGTTCTTCAACATATTCTTCAATATAATCTAGCTATTTATTGGCAGGCAGTCATTCGTCTAAAAGCTGAACTGCTCCATTTGACACTTAGAGCAGAGGTAAACTACTTTTTTTGGCTAGCAAACAACAACACTGCATCACTCACTAAACAACCACAATCGGGATTGGAATCTCAGTCACTGAAGAAAGTGGTTTTAAGCAAGATGTTACTGCCTCACTCAGTGACTATGATCGTGGCACTCCAGATTGTGGTTGTAAAGCAATCTCCAGAGTTGTTAAGTGGATGGAACAAAAGAGCTGCCTGCTGAAGGATTTCAGCTCCATGCAGAAGTAAAACCCTCTTCCCAGGTAGCCTTTTCATTCTCAAACTTTTCTGCAGCCCCTGTAAGATTTCAGTTCCCCTCTGTCCCCTCTGCTTGCAACCTTCCCTACTGGTTTCTCCAGTGACTTTCTGGGGATGTGGGCTGAAAATATAGCAAATGGAGATCAGATGATTGCAGGGCACTTGGAAACTGTTCATAAGTCTGAACAGGTTGCCAGCTGCCCAGATCACAATCATAAGATTGTAGGGAGGGATGTGATATTTTGCAGTATTTACAGGCCATACTGTAAGCCATGAGTTCCAAAGTCATTGTTAATTCAAATGATTATAGTGATTGAGAAATGGAACCACATGGGTTGAAGAACTTATAATCGGCAGGGTGGTAGTTTTGTTTTGTTTTGTTTTTAATTTAGTGTATGGCCATTGTTACATTAGCCAGAAGACTACAGCACTCATGCAGAGTAGTAGTTTGCCTGCCTAAGGCTGCTAGCCCTATTTGGGTCACAGTCACAAGGTGCACCACAGGGGGCGAGCTAGCTCTGCACCAGAAAGAAAGATGAGCAGTTTTCCTACAGGATCATCCAGTGAAGTCACCTTGCATCACAACTGGGAAGGTTCAGTTCCAACAGGATTCTAACCATCCTCATGAAGTGCCAGCTTGTCTCTCCACCAAAGTGGTACCAACTTGCATACAGCATACTTTCAAACTGCTAGGTGGGCAGAAACTGAGACAAGTAATAGAACAGGGGTAGGCAACCTTGGCTCTTTTATGACTCGCGGACTTCAACTCCAGCAACCAGCCCCTCCCATGCCTCTCCTCTTTATAGTCCAGCCAGGGCGTGGCTTCTTAGAGTCTTTTACTTTTTCTGGAGAGCCACCCCACCACCCTCCACTGTCCTGCACACCTTTCCTCCCTGCACATCCGTGCATCTGGAACAGGCCCCAGCTGCTCTTCATCTTCACTCCATTCAGGCCCCCAACCCAGCTCTGTTTCTGCCTGAGCATAAGTCGATGGGCCCAGTGTTACATCTAGCTCTGAGTCTTCGTGCTTCTCAGAGCCTTCCACAGATTCCAATGTGACCCCAGGCAACCCTTCCCCCTCCTCTGATTCATCTGATTAGTTTGCCGGATCTGCTGGCAGGCAAGAACTCACAACAGGTGGTAGTGAATTAGACAAGAATAGATGGGTTGCATCAATTCACACAGACTTTCTTTCCCTCAAATCCAAACATATATTTCAAACACATTCACATGATATTTCCCAGATTATTGATTTGGAAGAGGGAGAAATTGAGATAAGAGACCTCCAGACATTCACACACATTGCCTCTGGTACCCTTTCCCATGATCTTGATCCAAGTACAGTTTCGACTACACTGATATTACTAGAAAAATAATGGTTTGTACTTCAGTAATCCTGATGAAGGTACTAGTTATCTAATCCCTACCATCCAACTTGTTTCTGGCTGTTTAATTGCTTAAATCAACAAATCATCTGTTTACATGACATAAAAGTCCATATTAATTTAAATTAGGAAGCAGACAGATACTTTCAGTTACTTCAGTGTCAATGAGAAGAAAAGGGGAAAAGATATAGAGTTATATCTAAACCAAGATGCAATTCAAGGCCAAACGGAAATGATGGTGTTTAACGTTGCTTTTTTGGTCTACCTGGAATACATAAAAATACTACATTGACTTTTCAGTGGTGATTCCTATTCTTTGGAACATCTTACCACTAGAGATGAGGACAGTCCCTTTCTTTTCTTATAATTAGGAGTATTAAAAGGTCATTGCTCTTCAAAGCTTGTCTCTGATGTGTCTTTGCTGGGATTGTCCCGACTTTTCCAATCTAAAATATGATTTCATCCCTGATGCTGCTACAAGACAAAGCTGTTTTCATTTTCCCCCTATGCCAAATGGATGCATATGCAAACTTTTGGATTGTTTCATTGTTGCCACAGTAAGACAACATTGCCTTTTGCCTTGCACTTTACAGGGCTTTGCTGTAAATAGTGCAATAGTGGTTATTTGCAAGCCAAATGCAGAAAAATGGGAGACGTTAAGAGAGGTAAGTTGGGGAGTGATCTTTATGTATCCTTTTTGCAAATCACCATGAATTGGGTGTCTTCAGATCAGTGCAAGAGGTAATATGAACATCAGAATGTCTGGTTTTTTCCATCAGAGAAGTGAATGAATATGTATGCATGTATTGTATGCATTCATTATCCCAAGTTCTTAAATTCCTGTGGCTTTTCTAAGATATTATTTTCTTCAGATATTGTCAGTGTGAACGAGTCAAGTAAAAAAGGACATGCCAGTCCGAGAAGATGCAATGCAACACAGTGGATTTTTATATACCATCCCTCATGCCAAATGCCACAAAATAGTTTACAGGGACAGAAATCTAATACTTTACAGAGCTAGGTGCAGCAGTTCCCAGAATGGCAGAAAGAGAAAATGACATATGGAAATGTAGCCCAGAAAAAGGAAGTGCTGCAATTTAAAAGGCAGTAAAGATGCAGGTAAATATCCTTGGGGAGAAGTCAAAGTGACAGATGCAGCAATAGTGTTCTATGTCAATCGGAGACAAAGACAACAACTGATGAGCAGAATTAACTTAGAGACACAAGTGATTGCTAGCTAGCAGGCAGGCTAACCTTTGAGCATCAAGCTCATTCCACGGAGCAAAGGGAGAGTTGGTACGTTGTTAGCACCAAAGTGGCTCTTTCTAACCACTACTACAGTCCTCCTTAGTCTTCCTAAGAATCAGGCATGTTAATACTCTGTAAAGTATTAGATTTTTTATTGGGTTAGGGAGAAGGGCGGGACGGGGTGGGGGTTGTTTGGCTATGGGGGGTGGTCAATCAACCATGGCTCAGGCCAGGCCTGGGTCTGGTCGTGCGGGCGGAGAACAGGATGTGGTTGTCTCCGGGGCTCTGGAGCGGGTCGTGGGACTGTCGATTCCCACGACGTTGGGGAATGGCAGCAGGTGCACAAACAGAGGGCCGTATCATTACCGGGGGGGCTGTCTCCGGTATTTGCAAGCGGTGAGGCGCTCCGACCCTCTGTTTCTTCCCCGAGGTTCCAGGAGCGAGGATGTGCAGCCTCCTGAGCTCCGGTTGGTGTACCTGAATGCCAGGTCCGTGGTTAACAAAGCTCCCCTTGTTAGGGATTTAGTTGAGGGTGAGCATGCAGACCTGGCTTGCATCACGGAGACTTGGTTGGGCCCGGAGGGTGGGGTCCCTTTGGTTGACCTCTGCCCACCAGGTTTCCGGGTGCTACACCGACCACGAGCTCAAGGTAGGGATGGGGGTGTGGCGGTAGCTATCAGGGAGACCTTATGTCTGCAGGAGACCACCGTTCCTCAGATAGTCGGGTGTGAGTCTCTCTTCTTGAGATTTGGTCTGGGGGCGCAGTTGGGCTTGCTGCTGGTGTACTTTTCACCTAGTCGCGCAGCGGCAGCCCTGCCCGAGCTGCTCGATATCCTCTCTGGGTTGGTGATTGAGTTCCCCAAACTTATAGTTTTGGGTGACTTCAATCTACCATCCCTGGGAGGCTCATCTGAGCTAGCTCGGGAGTTCATGGCTTCCATGATGGCCATGGACCTGACGCAAGTAATTTCTGAACCAACTCATGAGGGAGGCCACACCCTTGACCTGGTTTTTTTATCTGGACGGTGGTTTGATGATTTTGGTGGGGGCTCTCTATTTATTATGCCCCTGTCATGAACTGATCATCACCTCCTGCGGCTGGTCTTCCATTTTGCCACCCCCCGCCGTGGGGGTACGGAGCCAATTAGATGGTACCGCCCCAGACGCTTAATGGATCCTGATAGATTCCAGGCGGCGCTGGGGTCCCCACCTGCCTCCGTTGCTCACAACTCGGCGGATGCCCTAGTGGAAGCCTGGGAAAGGGCGGCCACTGGGGCACTTGACCGAGTTGTACCCTTGCGGCCCCTGACCCGGTGCAGATCCCAACGAGCTCCATGGTTCTCCTCGGAGCTCCGGGAGATGAAGCGTCAGAAACGGGGCCTAGAGAGCTGTTGGAGGTCCAGCCGATCTGAATCCGGCCGATTGCGACTAAGAACCTTTATTAGGTCTTATCTCACAGCGATGAGGACGGCGAGGTGTAATTACTTCTCTGCCCTCATCGCGTCCGCAGAAAATCGCCCGGCCGCCCTGTTTAGGGTGACCCGCTCCCTCCTTAATCAGGAGGTGAGGGAGGATCCCTTGCAGGGTCGGGCCGAGGAGTTTGGACAACATCTGCTGGATAAAATCGCTCGGATTCGGACCGGTCTGGACTCCAACTGGGCAGAGTCTGACGAGCAGAACATGGGCGGTCTTGTCGATGTTATCTGGGAGGAGTTTGATTCTGTAACCCCTGAGGAAGTGGACAGGATTATGGGGAGGCTGAGCTCCACCACATGTTTATTGGACCCGTGCCCTTCTTGGCTGGTTTATGCAGCCCGGGAGAGGACACGCAGCTGGTTCCAGGCAGTTATATTTGCTTCCTTGAGTGAGGGTAATTTCCCCACCGTCTTGACGGAGGCGGTGGTGAGACCTCTCCTCAAGAAGCCTGCTCTGGACCCAGCTGTTTTGAACAACTTTCGTCCGGTCTCCAACCTTCGCTTCCTTGCGAAGGTTGTTGAGAGTGTGGTGGCGCACCAGCTTCCCCTGGTCCTGGATGAAGCGTATTATCTAGACCCGTTCCAATTGGGTTTCAGGCCCGGGTACAGCACGGAGACAGCATTGGTCGTGCTGGTGAATGATCTCTGGAGGGCTCGGGACAGAGGATATTCCTCTGTCCTTGTCCTATTAGACCTCTCGGCGGCTTTCGATACCATCGACCATGGTATCCTGCTGCGGCGTCTCAGGGGATTGGGAGTGGGAGGCACGGTTCTTCAGTGGTTCTCCTCCTATCTCCTGGGACGCTCGCAGTCAGTGTTGGCAGGAGGACAGAGGTCGACCCCTAGGACCCTCGCTTGTGGAGTTCCTCAGGGGTCGGTCCTCTCGCCTCTCCTGTTCAACATCTACATGAAACCGCTGGGTGAGATCATTCGTGGTTTTGGAGTTGGGTATCATCAATATGCTGATGATACCCAACTTTTTATTTCAACCCCAAACCACCCCAGTGATGCCCTCGATGTGATGTCCCGTTGCCTGGAGGCGGTTCGGGCCTGGATGGGGAGGAACAGACTTCAACTCAACCCTGACAAGACTGAGTGGCTGTGCATTCCGGCATCCCGGGACATACAAAATGTTCCATCTCTTCTTATGGGGGGGTGAGTCCTTACCCCCCGTGGATAGGGCTCGCAACTTGGGAGTCCTCCTAGATTCATGACTTACTGTGGAAGATCATATAGTGGCCGTGACTAGGGGGGCTTTCGCCCAGGTTCGCCTGGTGCGCCAGTTGCAGCCCTATCTGGACTGGGATGCCCTGTGTACAGTCACTCATGCGCTCGTGACCTCTCGCCTGGACTACTGCAATGCTCTCTACATGGGGCTTCCCTTGAAGACCACTCGGAGGCTCCAACTGGTACAGAATGCAGCCGCGAGAGTTGTCTTGGGAGTTTCCCGGTACTCCCATGTTACACCTTTGCTCCGCGAACTGCATTGGTTACCAGTTGTCTTCCGGGTGAGGTTCAAGGTTTTGGTTATGATCTTTAAGTCCTTACATGGCATGGGTCCGGGATACCTCGGGGACCACCTGCTGCCGGCGTCAACTCCCCTCCGCCCTGTGTGTGCCCACAGAGAGGGCCTCCTCAGGGTGCCTCCGGTCAGGGAATGTCGACTGGTGGCCCCCGGGGGGAGGGCCTTCTCTGTGGGTGCTCCGGCATTATGGAACCAACTGCCGGTTGAGCTCCGGATGGCATCGGACCTTTGCTCCTTCCGCCGCGGGCTGAAGACCCATTTATTTGAACTAGCTGGTCTGGCCTGATGGGGGAATATGGGTCTTTTTAATGGGTTTTTTATTATTTTATTGTTATTGTATTTAATTGGGCATTGGTTTAATTTCTTTTTAATTTTTGTACTGGTATTTATATATGCCCTGTTAACCGCCCTGAGTCCTTCGGGAGAAGGGTGGTATAGAAATCGAATAAACCTAAACCTAAACCTAAACCTAAATAGCCATTGAATGCAATCACCTTCCTCTGACATAGATGCAAACTGGCTAGGACATCGTCCAGGATAACACAGTTCATCTTGCAAGCCAA
Source organism: Vipera ursinii (assembly GCF_947247035.1). NCBI lineage: Eukaryota > Metazoa > Chordata > Lepidosauria > Squamata > Viperidae > Vipera > Vipera ursinii. The sequence goes on from NC_139516.1 coordinate 154,516,399, forward strand.
TGATCCAAGATGTCAAAAATTAAACAACCAGGAGGATAGAGTTAGGTTTGCAACACATTTTGATAAAAATATGTGCTGGAGGGTTAACCAAGGAATCATCCTTCTGTGGGGAAGGGGAAGTTGGGCCATCCAGTGGAGGATTCTTTGGTTGTTTCTAAGCACCTGGTTCTTTAGAGTCATTTGTAGAGTGGTCAGATGATGTTGAAATTAGTCAGACAGGTTGAACCTCAAAGCAAAACAAAAAACAAAATTTGGGAACTCAGCAATTAATGCTGCAAAAGAAGTGTGTTTGTTTTGGAGGATTTGTTTGTTTTTGCTTCTGGGAAAAAAAAACTGGGAAGGCCCAAAAGTGCACTGCCATGTATAGTATGGCTGGGGTATAATAAGTGCAGCCAAGAGGTCACATGCTGCTCCTCTGGACACCTTTGTGGCTTTCACATTCAGGGTGCAGATTTTTTTTATTTTTATGTGTTTAGAGCAAAAGAAATGCCTTAAACTTTGCCTTGTGCACTTTATCCTTAAAATCACTGAGCCTCTTCCAATGATCCATGGTCCCGCCTGGTAAAAAAAAATTAAGGAAACTCATGAAGAAGGAGATGTCTTGCACTACATGTTTAGGTGATCTTTTTGACATATGGATCCCATATGGGTATGGACTCCAGCCCCAAATAGCAATTTTCCAGGGACATCTCTTCAAAATGTGCCCCATGCAAATCAACAGAGGGATTATTTCACATCATAGGGAAGTGAAGCAAATTCATATCACTACAAAATATACTTACCTTTCTGCTGAACACGGAGAGATCATTTTGGAGAGAGAGGGGGGGGGACTAAATTTTGGAACATTTCCATAATAAGATAAGGCAAGAATGCAACAGTTCCTCCATTATGTTTTACCGCGCACAAAATTATAAAGGCTGTCCTAAATAGTTATTATTTTGGAATGCAATCAGGAAGTTGTGTTTATGAGTGGATTCCTTAGAGTGGTAGAATTTTTTTTTCCACATTTGCCAAGTCAGGGTTTTTTAACAAATAATGAGTAGCAATCTCCTCCTATTTATGAGAGATACAAAGCACTTATTCTGAATTGTTTTCAAAGTTTGTAAAGCCCTTCTGGCTACATGGCGCCAGAGAAACAGATTTTTAGTTTAGCTAACTTTCTTCTGCAAATAATTTCCAGTCTTTCCAGAATGTCAGCTCAACCATTAGGAGTACATCAAGTGTATACAGTAGACATTACTATGATTTGACTAATATAGATGACTTGTTTTTCAAAATCATGCCAATGCTATTCCCTACTTTTTTTTTTACTGTACACCAGACAGATTTTCTCATTTTCTGGAATTTTTACATTCAAATCTAAACCATTGGATTATTTAACCTTGCAGGTCTGATTCCCTGAGACATCTATATTATGCTTATTATTTTAATGTTAGGCTATCAATGTCCTATTTTGGCACCTTATTAATAATTCTCTCATGAGCCACTAATTCAGTGTTAGCTAAACTATACTGGACAAAATAGGATATTGACTTGCTTTTTACAGTCGATTTACAGACATTGTCTACCGGGACTACTTCTAGTTGCCCCAGTTGCATCTGGTCAGTGAGAGGAGGGCAAATAATAATAATAATAATAATAATAATAATAATAATAATAATAATAATAATAATAATAATAATAATAATGATGATGATGATGATGATGATGTTATTGTTATTATTATTATTATTATTATTAATAATAATAATAACAATAACATCATCATCATCATCATCATCATTATTATTATTATTATTATTATTATTATTATTATTATTATTATTATTATTATTGCAACACCATAACAAAGTTACAGGTTGTCTACCTTTAGACTCTTGGCCACCTAAAAATCCATGACAGAAGCAAAGGTTTGCCCAATATGTTACAGTTATGTTGGGAAACTGCCAGGTAGACTGGAGGGGGATGTCAAGTGAGGGCTTAGCTTAGAGTCATTGCACAGCTGCAAAAGCCATAAGCTTGACCTACACCAAGATTCATGAGCTCTTATCTGGTGGATCCCAGGTGAAGACTAGTAATCTATGAAGATTCTTGCAATCTAGGTAGAGAAAAATAAAGTTGTTTCCTTTAGCTATTTATGATTGGCTCTGGTTGCTGACAAATTATTTTATTTTCATATTCATGTTGATCTGCAATAAAATTTAATGTAGTTTTCATTTTATGTTACCTTTCCCCCCCAAAATTGGGAAAATGCTGCCTTATACATATGTATGTACTGTATGTATAATACATACTTTCAAATATCTAGTATCACATATTTTTTAAAAATTGTAACTGTACTGTAGGTAATCCTTGATTTACAACCAGAATTGGGTTTGGATCTTCCATTGCTAAACAATGTGTTCATTAAATGAGTTGTAATTGATTTTACAATCTTTTTTGCCATGTTCCTTAAGCAAATCTTGCTTTCCTCATTGACTTTGCTTTGTGGGAATATCACAAATGGTGATCATGTGATCCTAGGATGCAGCAGGTGTTGGCATTATGCCAGTTGCAAACACCTGAATTTTGATCACATGACCGCTGGGATGCTGCAACAGTTGTAAGAGCAAAGACCATCTTAAATTACTTTTTTTCAGCACCATCATAATTTCAAAGGGTTATTAAATGCATGGACATCAGTCAAGATCTACCTGCATTCTTAAATCCTCTCATACAGTTCTAAGCAAAATGCAGTGTTTAAACCATTTTTATTACTAAGATGCTGACTCTTCATTCCACTGCCTTATCATCCCACTTTCAATTCAATCGCTGCTGAGTTCTGTGATGTTACCTATTAATATATCAAATTTGCTGGACTGTAAATTATGTAAATTATATCTGTTTAAAATTTCAGCAATTACTACATCACTTTTTCAAGAACTTTGTATACATACAGTAAGCAATTACACAGAATACTTTGTCAAGTGAATAGTATAAAACAGATTTAGACTTGTAGTACACTATACTACTCCAGAAGTCTATTTCCACACTGTTAATATGCTTTCTTTAGTTACAACAAATAAACTTCTTATTAGTTACCTGATATTGTTAGCAATAAAATTGCAGGTACATGAAAGCTGTTTTATGTGAAATAATTGATATGACATTGCAGCCACAAAGAAACAAATGCAGTCCTATTTTCTGCAGCTGCAGAAGTGCCATGAAATCTGATCCATTATAAAGTGTAACAAGTTCTCTTCTCTCACTGGCACAGGTGTGCTTGTGGTGTTTGCATATTTGAGTCAATTGTATGTAATATAAACAACTGATTTCTATTTTTTCCCATCACAATGGGATATATTGTCCTGCATTTGAGGCATGGCACTGAGAATCTGGGTCTTTAACTAGATAATTAAAGTGGGGAAAAAGGTAGTAGAAATAGCAATCTGTAGGAGAGTAACATTTAAACACACTAACTAGGAACACCAAGCATTCTTTTTGCATTTGAAATTCCCCAAAGTGAATTTATACCTACAGTACTGTAAATTATTATTAAGTTAATCTCACAAAATAATTGAAAACATCCCATTCTAGAGCAATTGAGAGCTTGAAGTTTTTAAAAAGGACCATTCCAAATGCTTTTGGATAACAATTGTCAACAAACCCCTGCTGGATTGGGTCAATGGCCAATATAATTCAACATTTTATGTCATTCATGGGCCAACCAGATCCTTTCAGAAATTTACTGGATAGAGTCAGTGAGACTCTGAAATATGTCTTCAATTGTTCAGAAGCCAATATTTACCTTTGTTTCTTTAAAATTAATTCAACTGTAAAAGTTACTTCTAAAAGTTGAGTTTTGGGTAGGTGCTTTGATGCAGACTGAAATCTTGGCTCATCTCATCAGTCTGGAACAAAAAGAACAATATAAAATTAACATAAATAAAGTTAGCCATATAGAACAATATTCATAATATTAAGCCAAACTTAGTGAACATACACAAAATTTGAAATGCCTGGGCAAATTAACACATTTGACCAAATAATGAAAAGAGTTATTCTATAAAATGCTTACGTTTTACATTCTCTGCTGATATACTGAAGCATGTGAAGACTTCTCAGTTTCAGATGGTATTGGATGATATTTATATTTCTGTTCCATTCCAGTCTGATTTCAGGTCTAGTTTAGGAAAAGAAACAGCTTGTGTAGATAACTTATGCCACAGCTGAATATGAGGATGTGATTCCATTGGTTCTCCTGTGTTTCTCAACAGTTTTCAATATCATTGCCCATGGCAGTTTTCTAGACAATCTACCTTAACAGAATATAGGATGCATTGTTATGAAATGTCAGTTTATAAACAACCTTTTTTAGGGAATGTGGAAGCAATTTTTCAGAAGATGGATGCAAACTGCAGCTATAGCAGATTAACTCTTTAGTTTCCCATTGGATGTAAGGGGCATTCCTGTGAGATGGGAGGCTTGGGAAATACTTTCAGCAGAAGATGACTCATTCAGCAACAGATGGTACAGGCTGAAAATATTTGGCTTTGCTGAGATTTTGATGGTGGGTAGAAATACCTCTCTCATTTGTTTATAGAGAAGCAGTTTCAAGAAAGAAGACAAAGAAGAGAATAGACTGGAAAACACTGATTGTCAGAAAGCTGATGCAGCTTTTTCTCTTGAAAGATATGGGGCTCCTTTTGATATGGGTGAACAATGGGGATAATAAATGGAGGTCCACATGCTCATCTTTATAGATGCTTGGAAACCCTGACTTGGAACCTCTGCTGTAGACAGTGAACCAAGCAAGAGAATAGAGCAGGGGTCTTCAAACTTGGCCCTTTTATGACTTGTTAATTTCAGCTCCCAGAATTCCTCAGCCAGCATGCCTGGCTGAGGAATTCTGGGAATTGAAGTCCACAAGTCATAAAAGGGCCAAGTTTGAAGACCCCTGGAATAGAGCATACCAGGCTGTTAGCTGATAGACATGTCTATATTTGTGAAACAACTTAGGAAGAACCAAAATGAACCAGAGAAACATAGATGAATAAGCACATATCCCAGAAATATTTCTCCAAAATAATTGGCTCAATTTCTTGATTTAAGAAGCCCTAGCAACTAATGATCTATTAACAAGTTCTGTTTTGTCCTTCATGCTTTATTACATCTGTATGAAATCACAATGATAATCATCATGCAGATGGTTCCCTGATGAGTCTCAGATTCCCATCTACTTATACCAGGAAGGCAATGGAACAGTGCCTGGGGGCACTTTGTGGATAGATGATGATGAAGAAGCTGAGGCTTAACCAGAGAGGACAGGATTCCTTGATGAGGTGTTGTTCTCTCCAATAGATGATGGATTCAGTACTAACCAAGAAACTCAGCTGATAGCAAAGGTGAGGAATAACTTTTACCAGCTTCAGCTGATATGCCAACTGTACTCATACCAAGAGATCATATCAATAAATATTCTCAGTCATCATGTTTCTCAGACTGAAGAAGCTACTTGGATAAGCAGCAAAACATTTCAAAGCAAAAAGAAAAGGAGTCCAGTTGCCATGACTCAACTTCTAGATATCAAGAGATCATGGAACTTGGTTCAGTTATTCATGTATTGATGATATCCACAAGAATAACTATAATACATTCAACATGGGGCTGCCTGGAAACTGATGTAAAACATAACCACTTGAATTATCCCTAAGGATAAGATAAGGAGTCAAATCATGTGATCTCATTTATTGAACAATTTATGTATTTCTTACCCAACAAATCTCCATCCATATCTGCACACTATGTGCAGATAATTAAACTGTAACATATGAAATGAAGGGCTTTACTGATAGTAGCCAAAAAGACATAGAACTCAATTCCAGATAGAAATACATGACTATCTAGCTGGCTCAAGAAAAGTTTCTACAAAACATGGCCTCATTTTTTTCAAGTTGAGAAATTAATGTGAAGTATTTTATTAATATACTCTAAGTGAATAGAGTTGTTTTTATTATAAATTACATTTACAGACCACCCTAAAGATTCTTTATAAAGAAATAGAACCAATTCCATTGCAAGTAGTGCTACTGGTTAATACTTTTCCTGAGTTTAATGTTTTTAAGCGTGCAATAGGAATTTATTATTTGGAAAACTGCTTTAGAACACAGCCTACAACTATTTTTTCCCCTAGGAGCTATGAGTATAGATTGTAATCCTGTGCTTATGTTTGGTCTCATTACAGAGGAGGTTTTATGCTATGTTTGTACATTGGTGAAGAAACAGTTCAACAAACTCCTACAGCAGAACTCTTTGCCCTTGTAATAATTTCAGATCAGCTTGGAAGTAAGCCTGCTATTTCTAAAAAAAATCTGTATATGGTATAAATCAACCCTTCTCTTCTCTGAAATTACTACTCTGGTCACCCCAATGCGTGTGGTGATCTGACATTAGTGGTACTAACATGATGTTGAAGTCATAGCGAGGTCCCCCACCTTCCCACTGCGATTTGCTACTCTGCATGGTTACACATCAGCCTAAAATAACCCCTAGGAAGGGTAGTTTTTACAAGGCTTACTCTAATGTGTTAGTTGAATCAAGTGTTATGAGCCCTGAGAGTCATATTTCCAAGCCTTGAAGTTCAAAACTCAGTGACATTGTGAGTTAGCAAATGGTTAAAGTTTATAGACTATCTCTGGCTTTCAAATCTGTTCTGAACATTAAAAGTCCTGAAATATAGACTGAGAAACAAAGGAAGTGATGCCTTTTGCTTGCTATTAGTTCTCCAAGCAACTCGCCCTCTCATCTACCTGAACAAGTCTAGAGAAATCCGGTTATTATGAAAGAGATTTTTTGTGGGTTTTAATGTCTGAGTGCATAATTACAAATCAAACATATTCACATTATTAACTTTTATAAGTTTATTAGTCTCAGTGCTAATGAAACCATTCATCCCTTGCAAAGGCACATGGCTCCCTAATGAAACTTTAGTAGATGGAAAAGCAGTTAAGTGAATAAATCCAAATGTTTATGCCAAATTCTTTGTACTGCAGGAAGGAGAGAAGATCACATTGCTTTCAAGAAGCTCTCAGAAATTTAAGAAATAACTTCAGTGATACCCACACAAGGTATGTTTTTAGGTAGGGACACATTTATGTTATAGAAGTACAATAATGTTCTTCCAGTAGCATGGCTATTTATTAAAAGTTAACTCATTTTATTCTTCTCAGTTCAAAGAAACAACAGCATTTGAAAAATAGATAAACATATAATTGATCTTTTCCCTAAGTTCATGTTTGGAGCAATTGCTGTAATTCCTCCTACACTGGGAGATATAGGCATAAATACTGTAGTCTAGCAAGAATTCTTTTGGATAAAGATTTGGAAAAAGAATTTGACTCACTTCAGATTCCAGCATTAACTACATCCCAGCATCAAAGTGCAGTAGCCATTAATCTGTCTCCCAGCCAAAAATCTGTGTTGATTTTTTAAAAAAAAACACGACTTCTCAATATGAAAAGTATACTGCTGAAAGTTGCATACAAACAGTAGTAATTACATTTAAGAAAGAACTTACATTAGGAAAATTGCATTTAAAAAAGCCTACATCACTGACATTTTACATGTTAATGAATGAAAGCAAGATCATTTGCATTTTTAAAAAGCCTCTTGGGCAATTTGACCAAACAGTTATGTAAATTAGAAGATGTGTACCAAATCTCCATATGCTATGGATGATAGCAAATGTAAATGATTATGACGTTTTTCCTATGAGTTGTAAAAATAGGGGAAAAAATAGATTGGAATACTTTCCTTCTAACATACAGTACACAGTAAAATGAATGGCACTGTTAGCAATTTAAAGACATCTGGACATTGTGCCCTACTCCACTGTATGCATTTTTCCACCTTTCTTCCTGTCAAGCCTACTTTTCCTCCAACAGGTTCCCACCTTCTTCTATATTACAGGATAAGGTCTGGAGCAAGGAGATTGACCTTTGTGGCAAATCCTTGAAGGTGAATGGACTTGTTAAACTGTTGAGCTCAATGGGAGGGATGCATTTGCAGCAACGTGTCTTAAGCATCATTACCAGCCCAATGTTTGTGGCACAGTGGTTAGAATGCAATATTGCAGGCTAACTGTGCCCCCTGCCAGGAGTTCGATCCTGAGCAGCTCAAGGTTGACTCAACTTCCATGTTTCCGAGTTCAGTAAAATGAGGATCTAGATTGTTGGGGGCAATATGCTGTCTCTGTAAACCTCTTAGAGGGGGCTGCAAAGCACTATGAAGTGGTATATAAGTCGAAGTGCAATTGCTATTGCTATCGCTACCAGATTTCAAGACCTAGCTATAGTACAAGGCCTTCCTATCTGCTGGATAATTTGATCCTTTATCCCATAATGTTCTTGCCCAATTATGTCCCCATGAATAGAACCAGGTCAAAAGCTGAGGTGTCCAGGCTCTGTGTGCTGCCTGTTCAAGTGATTTAATTATCCATACCTGAAGAACTGAAAAGTCACTTGCAAAGAATGGACTCCTCATGGTATCTTCTCTGAAGCCCTACAGAGATACAGCAGATAAGAATGCAAGAGAAAGAATGGCCACCCTCCAAATTAGCAAACCTATTTAATATTGGTATTGCAGAGGACAGTTTCAAGATTTATTAACAGTAGGTTCCATCAGTTATAAAAAGGCACAAATACACCCATATCCTACCCAAAGGTATTTGGGAGACTGGATGCAGGAAATAACAGCCACCATCCCTGTTCTATTATCCTCCTCTTATTACAGCAGAAGAAAATTTGTGACATCAATGAGAAAGAGAAGGGAACATATGGCTATAGCTGAGGGAGCCATCCCAAAGCCAGGCCAGATGCAAATCCGGGGAAAAAAAATCTGGCAGAAGACCAACTCTGGCATTTGGGAAGCACTATAGCAGGAATACTCCCCTGCATACATCTGCTTGATTTTTAATGGGCTTTGCCATTCTAGCAGTGAGTGAAACTTTGGCTAGTGATAAGGATTTGTTTTAGTTTCTCATTATTTGATCTTCCTGTCTTTTATTTTTTTTTGGTCTGTTAAAATGTTTCATGAGTTCAGTGATTTTTAAGGAGTTGCTGAAGTTGGTTCTATTCTGCAGTTGTATCTGAGTGTCACAGCAATAAGCGTGTGGTGAATTATTAAGGCTGATTCGTCTTAGTTAAAGGAATAGTTCAAAAAGATGGTTTGAAAAAAATGATATTTTTTTGGCCAATAGTATCAGTTCTCCAATGTACGAGATCTGTATTCGATCTGCAATCCACCTTCCTCTGAATTTTAATAAAGGGTATAATTTTAACTGTTAGAGCTTTATATATATATATATATTTAAAAACAATCTCTTAAATCCATTTTTGCTTGCATATGTGTTGGTACCTATATACTGGCATTGCCAGCAAGGAGAAGTTGAAAAAAATAAGCACTTATATTCTGAGCTTTACAAATTTTCTACAGTTACCTGTTATTTTAATTATTATCCAAACTGAAGAATGTTGGGCATTTAGTAAATAGGTATCAGTAAGAAAAACAGAAAATATTCTCTAGCCAATGAACTATTTACTTTTTCAAAAATAGACATTGTAATCCTATTACTGGTAAATTATACTATGCATTGTGAAAGCAAACAAGCAAGAAATATTTGAAACATGCAGTTAATTATAATACCAAGTGAAACATAATATTTATGTTCTCCTGGCATAACTGAGCAATTTTTCTTTCAGCATCTCTGAGTCATACATAGATTGAAGACTTGAAATTGGAGAGAAAATTTGAAAAGGGGGAGAGATAGCTATACTTTTGGAATTTCTGCTGTGTTTTGTGGAACTAGCAATGTAGAAAAATATTTTTTTTCCACATACACAGCAATCCTCTTAGGAAAAAAGCTCTTCTCCATGCAGAAACTAATGTCAACAGAAAAAGTATGGTTTTGTTTTTTAATGAATTTTTTATCTATAAAGTTAAAATACAAAAGAAAAAAAAGTCATTAACTACAAACAAAACAACCAAAAAACATAATAATAATAATAATAATAATAATAATAATAATAATAATAATAATAACAATAATAATAATAATAATAATAATAATAATAATAATAATAATAATAATAATAATAATAATGTACAACAAATAGCAAATATATCACTAACATTAACATTAAACATAAAATGTCCATCCTGGTTGAATGCTGAAAATATCATTTTAAAATATAGCTTTCAGACAAATAATAATGGGCCACTGATTTTAAGAATGCTACCATTTTACAAACTGGCCAGGCAACTATGCCAGGACATGGGTGACTCCGTTAAACAGACTCATCTCTGTTATCCAGCAGCATATTAATCCAGTATAAGTGTGTCAGTCAGGTATCAATGATTTTTTTCAATCCTCTCAGCTGCCAGAAGAGAAGTAGGGATGTCATCTTCATTTGTCTTTAACAAAGGGAAAAGAAAACATGGTGGTGATAGGAACAGAAACAATGTCACTGTGACAGTTAATTGGGCGAGAGGTTTGTTCATTTCAAATAGTTCCAGAACTGTTTCCAGCTGAAACTAGATTTGCCTAGACTTTAGAGATGATGGAGTTTAGCACACAAACCTGCTCTGTACTTAACCCAATACTGTATCTACTACTATATTACTATTACTACTGCATCTACTACTATATTAGTTCTTCAGTTATATACAACATGGTTAAAGATGCTGCACCATCACCATAGAACAAGGGTGTCAAACTCACCACGTCATGTAACGTGTCACAAAGTATCGTGACTTTTTTTGCATTGTCAGAGCTGGGGTGTGCACGGCCTCTGTATGATGTGATACCCCTGCCGTAGAAGATAAATGGTCCTTCTTTTTACCTTAAATTCTGGCTTGCTTGTTTCCCTCTCTCAGATAAATGCAGTAGATAAGCATTCAGTTTAATAAAGGATGGTGCACCAGTTAGATAGCCAGGACAGGTCTAGGACAGGGAGACTAAGTTGAAATCTATCCTCAACAATGGAAAGTCACAACATTGGGCCAGTCATTTTTTTTTCAGACCAACTTATTTTGCAGAGTTTATGCTGTAGCCATAAACATTTAGGGAGATGGCCATGTAGACTACCTTGAGCAACTAGAGGAAAAACAAGATAAAAACAAACAAATAGAAAAATATCTCTAAGTTCAAAGTCTTCTCTCAAAGTCTAGATAAAGTGATGGAAGATTATGCTCTTCGGCTTAATACACCTTTAATTGAAACACATTGTATCACACCAATTCGGAACCAACAAAGCACAATATGACTGAAAAAGAAATGGAAAGCTAGCTACTGTAGTTCATGCAAGAAACCATAATTTAAATAAATCACAGCTTATCTAAGTGTCATTTGTTGGATTCAGAGAAACAGGGATTTGAGAGCATTTCAATATGTCCTATTCCAGGTGTGGGGCTTTGCATCTGCAAGTTCACACGAATTTAAAATGAGTAAGGAACAATTAAGGAACAGATTTTATTTTCCTGGGCTCCAAGATCACCACAGATGGGGACTGAGCCAAGAAATCATAAGACACTTACTCCTGGGGAGGAAAGCCATGGCAAATCTAGACAGCACACTAAAAAACAGAGACATCACCCTGCCAACAAAAGTGCGTATAGTCAAGGCTATGGTCTTCCCAGTTGCAATGTATGGCTGTGAAAGTTGGACCATAAGAAAGGCTGAGCACCAAAGAATTGAAGCCTTTGAACTATGGTGCTGGACAAGACTCCTGTGAGTCCCTTGGACTGCAAGGCGATCAAACCAGTCAGTCCTAGAGGAGATCAACCCTGACTGCTCTTTAGAAGGTCATGTTGTGATTCAGGGTCAGCCTGTGGGTTTGGCAGTTGGGTCGGACGATTCAGAGGAGGAGGAGGGGGGTGTTGAAGAGCTTGCTGAGAATAATATTGAGGCTCCACAGAGCCCTCAGCCAGGCCCCTCCCATCTGGTCACAATGCAGACCCAGCTGTGTGAGCCTGACAGCGTGGATGAAGATGACCTGTTCAAGGATGCCCGACACAGGAGGCAGTCAGTCAGGAGTAAACAGAGGAAGGCAATGGGGCACCTCGGAAGGAGGCAGAGAGAAGCCACACCCTGAACTGTTTAAAAGGGGAATGTGTGGGAGGGCTGTTTTGCTGAAGGCAACCATTTGAATAGCTCCTGTTTCATGGTTCGTGTTTGCTCTCTTTGCTCTGTTTATGTTTTTATGTTAATAAATTTGGCAGGCTTAGTTCCAGCCTCTTGCCTTCTTGTAAAAGGGGTTGTCCCTGCCTTTTCTGCAGGGCCGGTAGCAGGCTGGTACAGAACAGGTCAGATCCTGAAGTTGAAACTCAAATACTTTGGCCACCTAATGAGAAGGAAGGACTCACTGGAGAAGAAACTAATGCTGGGAAAGGTTGAGGGCAAGAGAAGAAGGGGACGACAGAATGAGGTGGCTGGATGGAGTCACTGAAGCAGTAAGCATGAGCCTAAATGGACTCCAGAAGATGGTAGAGGACAGGAAGGCCTGGAGGAACGTTGTCCATGGGGTTGCAATGGGTTGGACATGACTTCGCAACTAAGAACAACAAGAAGAAGGAACAACAATCCTTTTATGACTTGTGGACTTAGGAATTCTGGGAGTTGAAGTCCACAAGTCATAAAGGGGCCATCATTCCCTATCTCTGATTTAAAAGGTGAATCCAAACCTCAAAGATTCATTCAGAAACCAATTTAGATAGTGATTCAGCAAAAGAAGGATATATGCACACACTTATTTGTGTGCTCAGATAATAGCAATGGCAAAGGATCTTAGGGCAAAGAAAGCAATTCACTGTTTAAGCATTCAGTTAATCAGCTCTTATTACTGAGCTGTTCGGCCCTTCAGCTGCTTGATCTTCATTGCACTAAACAGAAGAATTAATGTATCTCAATCTTCTACACTGCTATTCTTCAAGTACTACTCAGCATCCTGACCTGTACTTAGTGAGTCTGCATGATGAAAAGCCTTGAGTATCCTAAATACCCTTTTATTTCTTAACCTAGTTCAGCAGTTAGAGTAAAAAACACATTGTGCCTCTATCCAATGTGCAATTCAGTGATAAATTTTCCTATGATCATAGTGGATTGCAGAATCTGCCTCTACAATTTGGTGGTTTATGTTTATGGCTGTGCCTGCCTTTTCTGAAATCAACAATGATCTCTTTGGTTTTTCCAATGTTTAGAACTAGGCTGTTTTTCATACACCATTTGATCAACCTCCTTGCGGTAATCACCCTCATTGTCATCTTGAATAAGGCCCACTACTGTTGTATCATCCACATACTTCACAATATGGTTGGTGGCAAACCTAGCGCAACAGTCGTGGTTCAAACCTAGTGTGAACAGCAGCGGACTTAAAACACAGCCCTGAAGAGAATCTGTGCTCAAGAGTAAGTGTTAGAAATATATATTCCAGCTCGCACATACTGGTGCCTCTCAATAAGAAAATCAAGAATCCAGTTGCACAAAGGAGCGTTTAAGCCTAAACGGCCCAGTTTGTCTACTAGATGCCAGGGAATGAGTATATGAAATGCTGAACTGAAGTCGAAAAACAGCATACACACATAAGTATTTCTTTCCTCTAAATGTTTCAAGCTCAGATGGACAACAGAAGAAATAGCATCCTCTGTAGAGTGATTTGGTTGGTAAGCAAACCAAAGTGGGTCAAATGATGGCGGGAGGCTGGATACAATAATGTCCTTTATCAGCCTCTCAAAGCATTTCATAATGATGGATGTCAGTGCAACCGGGCGGTAATCATTGAGACCTGTAATTGTGGACTTTTTTGGCACTGGCAAAATAATGGCCATCTTAAAACATGATGGGACCACTGTCTGCTACAATGAGAGATTGAAAATATCTGCAAGAACACAAGCCAGCTCATCTGCACATTCCATAAGAACCCATCCAGGGATATTATCTGGGCCTGTTACCTTCTGAATGTTAACTTTCCACAGTGTTTTCCAGACAGAGGTTACATCAAAGCTCAGCATTTGCTTGTCAGGATGTGGCTCAATTTTCCTAGCAGGGGTGCAATATGATGCCTTGAATCTTCCAAAAAAATGTGTTCAGTTTGTTTAGGAAGTCTCTGTCTCCCTTACATCTGGATGGAGCCACCTTATAATTTGTAATGACCTGGATTCCTTGCCACGTACACCTGGTGTTTGTTGGATTCTGAAAAAAGTTCTGAATTTTTTGACAATGGGCTTGCTTTGCTCCTTTTAAAGCACTTTTCAAATTTGCTCTGGCTGTTCTAAGTGCCAGCATATCGCCAGATTCAAAAGCCACATTCTATGCTTACAGCATCTTGCAGACCTCATAAGTCAGCCAAGGTTTTTCATTTGCCCTCATCACAATGTTTTTATCTTCTATGAACTTTTGAATATATGCAGACATTGTGGTGGCATACTCCTCCACATTTATATGTTGGTTATCGGTTGCTGCTTCTTTAAACATGGTCCAAGCCATGCACTCAAAGCAATCTTGTAATGCTTCTAAACTCCCTCTGCCCAAACCCTCACCTGCTTCAATGTAGGTTTCACTCTCCCAGCAATGAAGGTTTATATGCTGGAACAAGCAGCACTGAGAGATGATCAGAAGAGCACAGGTGAGGGCGGTGGGTAGCTTTGAATGCATTCTTGATATTGGATTTTGATGTGTATTTTCCCCTCTGGTTGCAAAGTCCACATATTGATGGAAATGGGGAAGAGTAGCTTTCAATGTTCTTATCTTGCTTTATAATTCTACAACTGCAAATAAAAAAAAGGTTTCGGGTGGCATGGATAATACTTGTTTATGCACTTATTACTGTGTTTTTATAGTCATTGTATAGCAAAATCTTTTCAAGAAGACGCACAATGAACGTTAATTTAAAACCACAAAAACGCAATAAAAACACAATTTTGGTAATTGCACACTATAAAACTTACCCACAAACAGTAGAACAGAGATTAAAATGCGTTTAGTCACAAAATCAAAGCAAGAGGAGCCACAAACATTGTCATAGGACTAAAAACATATCATCTCCACTGAGAATGTGAAGATTAAGATATTAAAACTTTAACTCATTTATATAGACATTTAGAAGGATGATTTCCCCCCAGTGGTCAGTCTAAATTACAAAAGTTGGATCACAAGGGACAGTTTCCTAATCATGGAAGTTTCTCTTCTTAAAATTTGGATTCAATTACACTATTCTCTGGATTCCATTTGCTTCTAAGTTCATCTGCATACTGCTAAAACTTGTGTACCTATATTTATTTATTTATTTATTTATTTAGTTAGTTTTCTATACTGCCCTATTCCCGAAGGACTCAGGCAGTTTACAGGGCAATATTTAAAAGACAATTTAAAATTAAGATAAAAAATAGAATTAAAAAGAATTAAATTAAATTAAATTATAGCCTTTCACTGGGTGAAACAGTGGATCATAAGGCAACAATTTTTGAATCCAGGTACCTCAAGTGGGCTAACTTAGAGAAGCCATTGAAAATTCACGACTCATGGCTGTCATGGGATTAACATTTAGCAAATTTGCTACCACTTGGAGGTTCAGTAGATGGGTTCCACCCTAGCCATCCAGAGGCTCAGTAGATCAGCAGCTCCTTCAGCTGCCAGTGGGCAGTCAGCCATGAGCAAGCTGGTAGGAAGTTAGAAGTTGCTTCCATGCCACTACTTTTTTGCCCTTGGTCATTCTGTTTCTCTGTTAGGTAAAAGAAAAAATCTCTAAAATGATAGCCCAATAGATCACGGGTTGTCTACTTTCTCTTTCAATTCTGCCTCAGATTAAACTAGAAATATATCTTGACTATATTTCTTGCATTGTGATTATTTAAAAACTAAAAGTAATGGAAGTAATCATGATTGTGTTATTGGAAATTATACTCACTCATATCTGGAGGATATTAAATTAGGAAAAAACTGGTGTAAATAATTCTAATGGCTGTCAGCCAATAATCAGAGAGTGGCAGGAAATAATATTAGTATTAATTTTTTAACATGGATAATTTTTTTACATATTTTAAACTCTTCCCTGGTATCAAATACTGTGAACTGGATGCATTCTTTTCAACTCTGAAAAGAACATAGCTAAATGATTATTAATTGGTAAAAATAAGTTATATGTGAAGTTCATGATAACGAAAAGCATTTTTGTTCCCTAATTCTTCAGGCTGTATAGATTTGAATATCCAGTTGCAAAAATGAACATTATATGACATACTGACCTACACTTTGTGAAAATGCAAGAAAATATATATGTGCTTATATATTCCTTTGTCCTTTTTTTAATTTACTCCTTTTCTGTTCTGTTTCCTTATTTATTTATTTTTATTTTTAAGTTACACTTTTTTTACCAAGTCTGCTGATCAGCTTCTGCTGGCTTTGTTTGTGCCCCATCTTTTTTGTTTTAGAAGAAGAAGAATGAGAAACTACAAAAGTTGAAGACATTGGCTAGTCTTCCTGGCCTGGCCTGAAGGGGGATGGGTTGGGTTTTTATGTCATTTTTAATATCTGTATTTATTGTTTATAGCTGGGCATATGTTTAATTTTCTTTTAACTTTTGTATTTTTGTATTTTTTATATATCTGCCCTGTTCACCACCCTGAGTCCTTCGGGAGAAGGGCGGTATATAAATAAAATTATTATTTATTTATTATTTATTAATAAATTGGACTTAATAAATGACCTCATATAAAGCTTTGGGATGAAGGGCTAGTTTTGTAATTATCATAATTTATCACTTTGTTGCTTGTATGTACACTGAGAGCTTATGCACCGGAGAGAAATTCCTTGTATGTGTTCAATCACACTTGGCCAATAAAAAATTCTATCTATACTATCTGTCTAGACTTTTAGTTCCCTTTTAATGATGAATCTCAATCACTGAAGGTCAGTCACAAGGGGTAGAATCTGAACTGTGGAAACTCTCTTTTGATAAATTACTAAGAAAGTTGTCATGGGATGGGCAGACCCCAGTTTTTCTACATAAAACCTGGGACTTTGATAGGCAGAATATTGGATTGGATAAAGGAAATCTAACTTGCTTGTGTGACAAGGAGAAATGATCCTAAGTTTACACCCAAAGAAATTGAAGTTGACAGTAATTGTTCCCCTTGGAAAATCACGAAGAGCATGAACAAAATTAGTTCTCCCATTATTCCCCTGAGAGATATATTTTTTTTAAAAAAAGGCTCAGGCAGTTTGGATTCAAAAGGCAAAATTATGTAAAACACTACAGTTCTTTGATTCAGTACCAGCTTTCACAATGTATACTTCTACTATTACTCTATAGGAGGCAGGGTTCTTGAAAATAGTCTGAATCCATGTGAGAAAGTTAAATCTTGTAACAAGTTAATTTTCTCTGGGAAAATGTGCATCATGCAGGAAAGGGTAATTTTGAAAAACCAGCTATTTAAGATGATGATTTTGTTCATTAGAGCAGATTGAGCCTCCTTAGACGTTGCTTCAAATTTCCACATTAGATTGGTGGTTTTCAGTGGTAAGATTTTCAGATTTTTAGTTTGTTTATTAGGAATATTTTATTCTGCTTCGTATGAGAGAGGGCCTGATGTTTTAGGGATTTTTCCTGGCACCCACAAGTTCCCATGCCCGTAGTTTCTGGCCCACACCCCATCGCCCACTTGCAGCCCCCTTGGGGGTTTGGGGCAAGAGGCTTCTGCTGCTACCCAGTCTGGGTGCAACCTGTCCAGTTTTGGTTTTTTTTTTATTGAAAAGTTTTAACATACAGTTTATCTTTAACAGTCCCCCCTCCCCCTCCCCTATCACTCCCCCTCCCCCTCCCCCCTCCCCCCCGACTTCCCAGAGCTAAATACAAGGTATAGGAAAAAAAACAATCATAAACAACCATATACTAACAACCATAAACTCTAAAATCCATCACTCTCTAGCTTATATAGGATAATACAAACCTTAGTAATATTAAATATATATAGAGAAGAAAGAAAAAAAGAGAAATAAAAAAAAGAAAAAAAAGAAGGAAGACTTATTCAAATGCTACATGAAACTTCTTAACCCTATATTTGTTCTGGATATACTCAATCCATTTTCTCCATTCCATAATATAACGTTCTTGCGAGTGATCTTTCAAGTAAGCCGAAATCTTTGCCATCTCTGCCAGGTCGGAAACCTTTAAAGTCCATTCTTCTATGGTCGGCAGTTCCTCTTTCTTCCAATACTGACCTATTAAAAGTCTTGCTGCCGTAATTAAATTTAACATCAACTTAGTGTCCACAACCGTAGCATCTGTGATTATTCCCAACAAGAAGAGTTGCGGACAAAACTTTATCCTTTGCTTAAAAATCTTCTGCATATTCCACCAAATTTTTATCCAGAAAACCTTGACCTTTTTACAAGTCCACCATACATGAAAATATGTTGCATCTTCATCACCACACCTCCAGCATTTTGGCTGATAATTCGGATACATACTTGCAAGCTTTTTAGGATCTAGATGCCATCTATAAAACATTTTATAAAAGTTCTCTCTTAAATTTTGAGCTTGTGTAAATTTTACGTTCCTCACCCAAATCTTTTCCCACGTGTCCATTGTAATAACTTCTTGGATGTTTTGGGCCCATTTTATCATACAATCCTTAACAAGTTCTGTTTCTGAGTCAATCTCTATCAATGCAAGATATATCCGTTTAATATGTGCTGGTCCCTGATTTCTAATTTGCTTTATCAGATTTTCATCAGTCATTGTGAAACCATTTTTCTGATCTTCTTTCCACCTGGCCCGTAGCTGAGTATATTGAAACCAATTCTGAACAATCTTCTCGTCTTGCAAGAGACTATATGGCTTCAAACACCAGACATTTCTTTCCAAGCTTAGAATCTCCTTATACGTAGTCACATCATGTTTGAAACCAGCATGTATATTTTCTATTGCGTGTTTTGGAATTGCCCACAATGGTATCTTACAATCTAGCTTATGTCTGTACTTCTTCCAAACTCTCAGCAATGCCTGTCTTAAAATATGCACTCTAAACACATTATCTACCTTCTTATCATACAACAAATATGCATGCCAGCCAAACAACAAGTCGTGGCCCTCAAGATTTAATAATCTCTCTTGTGTCAAATTAATCCAATCACTTATACCTGTTAACGCAGCAGCTTCATAATATAATTTAAGATTAGGCATTTTAAGACCACCTCTTTCACGAGTATCCTGCATAATCTTAAGTTTAACTCGTGGCCTTTTCCCTGCCCAAACAAATTTATTGATACCTCTCTGCCATTCCTCCAAATTAGAATCTTTCTTAAGAACCGGTATCATTTGAAATAGAAATAAGAATTTAGGCAGGACATTCATTTTTACTGCCGCGATTCGCCCCAACAAAGACAATTGCAATTTTTCCCAACTCTCCATTTCTTTTTGGATTTTTCCCCATAATTTTTCATAATTATTTTTATATAATTTTGTGTTAGAGGGCGACAAAAACACCCCCAAATATTTGACCCTTTTGACAATCTCAAATCCAGTTAACCCTTCTAGTTTTGTGATCAGTTTTGTGATCAGTTGCCTCCCCAAGTGCAGCTCTGCTGGGCATTTCCCAGTGGCCGTGCATGGCGTGGAATGTTGGTAAAGCAAAAAATCGGCCAGTCTGTGGTGCCAGTCCCCAGTCACTATACGCCTCAGTGACTCTTTGTGGTGCGCACCATGCATTCGGCTTGACAATTAGTAGATGGGTGAAACGGGGCCAACGTCGCATGCCTAATGAGGTTTGCTCTCAGGAACGCCTGAAATTCTGCCACAGTAAATTGGGCCCTGTTATCGGACACAACAACGTCCGGCAGTCCGTGCGTGGCAAAGAGTTTCCTAAGCACCTGGATGGTCCTAGCAGTAGTCATGTTTGCAATTGGTATAACTTCTAGCCATTTAGAGTGGCTGTCAACCACTACAAGAAAGAGCTGTCCCTGAAAGGGCCCAGTGAAGTCTATATGAATCCTAGACCAGGGAGTGTGTGTCTCCTCCCACCTGTGAACTGGAGTGTGCGGGATTTCAGGCCTTGATTGCTGGCATGTATAACAACCATGCACCTGGGCCTCAATGGCTTTATCTAATCCTGGCCACCATAAATAGCTTCTAGCCAATGCTTTCATACGAACAATACCCGGATGGCCTTCATGCAGCGATTGCAAAACTCTGTCTCTTAGTGAGGTAGGAACTATGACCCTGTTCCCCCAAAGAATACAACCCTTGTGAGCTGATAGCTTATGTCTTCTTGTAAAATAGCTCTGAAACTCAGGGCCTGGGCTTTTATCTAGCCAACCTGTGTGTACCCAAGAAAGCACTCTACTTAGTGTCTTGTCTGCTGCTGTTTCTATGGCTATGTCCCCTGCATGGAGGGGAAACTCTGGCAAGTCCGGAATGGACAAAACGCGGGCCACTGGGGATGAATCTGGTTCAATTTGTGGCAGTGGAGGTCTGCTCAGGCCATCTGCATGGCCCATATCCTTGCTGGGTTTGTGAATCAGCTTAAACATATAAGCTGATAAAAAAATGGACCATCTCAGCATTCTAGGGGATAATATGTGGGGTGTCTGTCTGTCTGTCTGTCTGTAGTGAATAACCCCAAAAGCGGTTTATGGTCTGTGAAGACCATGAAGTTCCTGCCGTATAAGTAGTCATGGAATTTTTTAACTCCAGCTACAATGGCCAATGCCTCTTTGTCAATTTGAGCGTAATTACGCTCAGAAGAGGACAGTGTCCTTGAATAAAAAGCAATTGAAACTTGAGTTCCATCTTTCTCTAAGTGACTTAAGACTGCACCCACCCCATATGGGGACACGTCACACACTAAGCAAACTGGTTTAGACTCCTTGAAATGAGTGATGGTGGAACTGACCAACAGCAGTGCCTTCAGTTCCTGAAAACTTTTTTTCATGAATGCTATTCCACTTCCATGGAGCATTTTTATCGAAGAGTCTGTGAAGTGGCTCTGCCACTGCAGCCTTGTTAGGAAGGAATACATGGTAAAAATTGAGGAGGCCCAGGAATGCCTGCAGCTCTCCTTTTGTTTTAGGGCTAGGTGACATCTGAATGGCTTTTACTTTAGACTCAGCAGGGTGGATGCCATCAGCATCAATGTGAAACCCCAAGAATTCAGTTGAAGGGACCCCAATACTCCACTTATTCTTTTTAACTTTGAGGCCTGCTTCTTGCAGACTTTGCAGGATGGCTCTGAGCCTCCTTGCTAGCACCTCAGTGGATTCTCCGGCAATAAGCATGTCATCAAAATAGGGGCAAACCCCTGGAATGCCCTTGAGTGTACATTCCATGATGCCCTGAAAAATGCCCGGGGCTACACTGACCCCAAATTGCAGGCACTTTACTTTAAATGCCCCCCTGTGGGTTACAATTGTCTGTGCTGCGGCCGTGGCCTCATCAACAGGTAGTTGCTGATAGGCCTGAGCCAAATCTAATTTCGCAAAAATGGTGCCACCCTGCAAGGATGCCAGGATGTGGCTTACTACTGGAACTGGGTGTGTGTGTTGTTTGAGGGCCCGGTTAATTGTGCATTTATAATTTGCACAGATTCTGACTTCCCCGTTGGCTTTTAGTGGTGTTACAATAGGAGTTTCCCACTCCCCACAATCTACTGGTTGCAAAATGGCCTGTTCAACAAGTTTATCTAATTCAGTGTCTATTTTGTGCTTGAGGGCAAATGGGACCCTATGAGGCTTAATCCTGACTGGCACTACATTCGGGTCTAATTTGAATACTATTGGCGGGCCCATGTATGTTCCCAGAGCTGAATCACATACATCTGTGAATTCCTCGCATACTGTCGCTAGACTCATGACTTGTGTCCAGTTCATTTCAGTTACTTGGATGCCTTGCGCCTCAAACCAAACAAGCCCAATTAGACTTGTTCTCTGGCCCCCTACTACGACAACATCCAGGTGCCCTGAAAACCCCTTAAATTTAACGGTTAGGGTGGCTTCACCCTTGACTGTGACTCTGGCATTCTGGAAATCAGTTAGTATAATGTCAGAAGGCCTCAGCTTGGCCCATCTCTTACTGCAACTACAAATGGAATTAAATGTTTCAAGGGAAATAATAGAAACGGTGGACCCTGTGTCCAGCTCCATCTTACAGGGGACCCCTTGCAGCTCCACCCAAGTCTATACTTGGGCTTAATTGGGCAGTTGGCCCCGGTACAGCAAATGCTTTTGTGGCTGGAGCAAAACCCCACACTGTACGACCCCGGGGCCCCAGTACCTCTCCTGGTCGGATCTTCCTACTGGCGATTAGCAGGCCGGTCCCTCTGGTGACCTCTGCATATGGACACGATGTGGCCGGTCTTCCCGCAGGCCTGGCACGTGGCTGTCCAGAACCTACAGTCCAAGCATTGGTTGCAGCCACCATAACCTGGACATCTAAGAAAGGGATCTGCCTTGTAAATAGTCTCTTGTTGCTTGTTGCTGCGACGCTGTTGGTCGGGTTGTCTGTGTAACTTGTCAACTTTTGTGGGGTCTTCTGTGTGTTTGGCGTCCTCATGGTAGATGGCTTCTTCGTGTTGTGCAGTTTTGGTGGGCTGAATAGCTCGTATGGCTCCGCCAGCGGCTTCGTCCGCCATGACTTCCTTTTGTGCATCTGAAAACGATAGGACCTCTCTGGCAAAAAGCTTCTGCTATAGCTCTCAGTTGCAGAGGCCACAGACAAGCCGGTCTCATAGTCTCTCCTCAATGTCGAAGAACTGGCACAGGCGTGCAGCCTGCCTCAAGGCCATGATGTACTCAGATGCAGTTTTTCCTGGTTGCTGTATTCTTTGCTCAAAGGCATAGCTCCAAGCGATCACCGACTTCTTTGGCTGGAAATGTTCTCCGAGCTTCTTTTTCAACTCCGCGAAAGACACAGACTCCAACGGCATTGGCGTGAACAGGTTCTCGGCTAAATCGAACATTGCTGGGCCGCACACACAGAGTAGCATGGCAGCCTTCAGTCCGTCCTTGGTGACCTGGTTTGCTCGAAGGTAGTTCTCAACCTGGGACAGGTATGAGGGCCACTCTTCTGGCTGCTTGATGTTGAATTCTCTCAGCTTTCTGACCTTGGGCAATCTGCTGGTCTTCGCGGCTAGTTCTCAGCGTCTTCGAATCCTGCACCACTGTTGCCCAGGGACTGGTCCTCTGAGCACATGGTCACTAACGTGGCTGAGCTAGCTGACCATAGGGGGGGAATTGCTTTCCCACCAGGCATGCGCTGCCTCTCCCCTAGTGAATTTCAGCTTTGAAGGAGAAGCAGGATCCCATCCTCGTCGCCAGTGTTGTGTACTGGGTTCGTTGCACAGGAATGAAGACGAGGCAAGTGAGTTCAGCAAAGATCATGGTTTATTGCTTGCAGGATCTGAACTAAGGAACAGAGCTGCAGATGCAGCAATTTACACCCTGGCCTCTAGGTGGCGGCCAATAGGTTTGAAGCAACCCATTGCCGCCCTAGAGACAACCAATAGCGGAGCTGGAGACAGGTTGTCTGAGGAGCTGGGAGCCATTAGCCAGCTTCCCTACTCAAACAGCCTTCCAGCATTTACCACGTGGTGTTCCCTTAACAAAGCAAGCCCAATATATTACATAATCCACTTCCTCTAGAGCCTTCTGAGGCTGCAGTTCAAATTCTTCCTCAACAACCTTTCCCCAAAAGGGAAAGTTGGAGACAGGGTAAAATTGTCCCATACTTTGGATGCAGAAATGTTTTTTTGAGAAGGGGAACAGACCATCACTTCCTTAAGCAAAGACAGCCTGCTACTCAGGATGGATTTATCACTGCTTGGATTCAAACATAAGCTATCTCTCCAGAGACCTTAACCAACCAACTCTGTTTCATAGCTGAGGGAGCCAGCATTTTCTGAAGACGCTTCCACAGTCATGTGCCAGCATGACTATACACCAAAGGTGCATGGAATGCTGTTACTCCCACTGAAGTGATACCTATTTATCTACTCACATTTGCTTGCTTTTGAACTGCTAGGTGGGCAGGAGCTGGGGCAAGTAACTGGAACTTATCCTACCACACAGTGCTTGAGTCTTGAAGTTGACAAATTTAGCGTTTTTAACCTCTGAGCCATTGTGCCCCTTTATCTTAAAGTACATTTGCATTAACTATTGGAGGGAAACTGAAGAACTATTCCAGTTACAAAATGTGAAGTTACATATTTATTATTTTATTTTATTTTTAAAATGTAATTTATATTTTTTTTTCTCTCCAGGAGCTCAAAACAGTTTACATGGTAATTTTTCTTGTACATTACGAACACCAGTATATAAATAGAGGTATATAGTTAAAAGGGCACTAAAGCCATCATGTCTACCCCCTACTAATTGCAGGAAACAACTGAAAGTGTCCCAGGCTATCTAGCCCTTACATGAATACCTACAATGAAGCTCCATCACCATTTGGATCCAGTGTCAAACTACTCATACTGCTGTTTTTGTTTTTGCTTTTTATAAACATAATAATATCTGTCTATTTGGCTATCTACTATCTGTGTCAGTCTAACTGAACAAAGGATTTACACAAACAATTTCCTTTTCCTTTCTGTTGTAGCATGACATACTTATATTAGATGCTCGGAATGTCTGTTTAATTAGTAAACTAAGGCAATTACTCCAGACTCTTGCATTCCTGAATGTGACTCCCAATTCAGCAGTAAACTTGCATATGGCACAGATTATTTTGCACGGCACCAGGTATCATTGCCAATTGCCTGTCTACTGCCTTTTCTCTATAATTTTTTTATTTGTAATTACGATTTCTTTTGAGTGCAATTTCTTTTTCATTTTTAATTCCTTTGACCTCTCCCTTTCCTGAATTTTTTAATGGATGTCATTATTATATTCCCTTTCTCTTACCAAGAAAGCCAATGCCAGCTTAGATACAGCCCAGCAAATAGGTGTGGGAAATATGCCAGAAGGTTTCCCACTAAGGAGTACAGCTGTTCTCTTCTCTCTGAAGAATAATTCATCGCTGCCTTGAAATACTCTGTCTTCATTGGCTTACAAACACTGAGCTGCAGAATCTGTAGTCGAAGCTGGTTGCTCTTCAGAGTAACATCATCTACTGTGTGGTGCAGTGCCCTACCACTGGGAGATCATTTCTATAGCAGTGCTTTCCTGACAAGCAGGATTTAGGACCTGGCTGAGTCTCTGCTTCTATTCTTTTTCTGACTTGCAGAAGCAATCAGGCCAACACACAACTGATAGATCTTTGTCTTAACCAAATATTTATATTTAAAGCTGAGCCAAAGACATGAATGGGCTACACTGAGTAGTTCTTGACTATGCTGCTCACACAATGTCAGCAAATGGAATTAGATTGACCAATGAACTGTATGGATGCAAACCAACGAACCCAGCTGTCACTTCTGAAGTTGTCCCTTTTGGAACAACAGAAAATCAATTATTGTGCTGCTGTACATCAGACTCATACGTACCTTTGACAATGGGAAAGATGATTTCTTAAGTGGACACGAGCACCACCTGGAAAATCAATGGCTTCCCTTACCATTCACTTTAAACCTACTATAATAAAGCCAATAACTCTTATAAATTACTCATGCTATTTCATAGCTATTCTGGGGTTTGAATCTTGAATCTCAGACCTAGAAAATGTAGAAAGCATCCTTTTGGCTATAAACTTTGAAACTTTTCACATTTTTCTTTGCTCATGTCTCTCTTACATTCTCCATCTTCCTTTTAGACCACTGTACTTTACTCATTTGTAAATGTTTAGTAGTTTTACTAATTTTATTTTTTTAAAAAAAAATGCTAATTGCTAATTAACACATGGTAACTTTCCATCTGACGCAACAACTTTAAGTGACTTTCAGATGATCTTAGTAAGTTGTGGGTCAAACTCCATGTCACATCACAATTTTGCATCCCTGATTTTCCTTGTGTATTGGTTATGGCACAGCACAGTTGCTGGTACTCCTAGTATAGGTGGCATATCCAGTCTACTCTTACAAATGACTGGCATCTGTTTTGACCATCAGTTAGTGCATCATTGCCAACAGAGCTGGTAATGTCGCATTTCTTTGAAAGGATATCTGCTGGCATTTTGACTAGTTTGACAATGATCTCTTGTGTTGGTCCCACAGAATGTTGAAATAGACTACGGTACTTCGAATATGTTGTGCCTTCAGCTATTTCTTTTTGTGACATAACCCATCCAGACAGTTATATTTTGACTGGCTGTTGTACATGTTTGATGAGATGCTAAACCATTCCCCCATTTGCAGCATGGCATGAATAGAATAATTTGTTAAGCAGAACTTACTTCAAAATAGATTGTTCCCTAAGGAAAATATCAATATACAATTGTCCATATGGCTTCAGACTTTCCTAAAGCTGCCTCGTCTGTCTTTACCTTCTACGTTTATTTAATGGGGAAAAATATATAAGCAAGAATGTTTTTGTCTGGTAGTCACTCTGGTCATATTTACTGTTTTCTTTAAAATATAGTTGATCTCAACAAAATCCTTTATCATTAAAATATATGAGAACATTGAAACAAAGGCTTGGGCTTTATAGGTAATCTTCAATTTACAACCCTGATTGGTATTGAAATTTCAGTTGCTAAGTGGATTCCAACACAATCATAAAGTATAATGCTTAGCAATGACAGTCCTGGTAGTTTCTGTTGCCTTTGTTAATCAAATTCTACTGATTGTTAGGCGAGGATTTACTCCAGGCCAAGTCATTCCCTACTTAGTTCCCACCAGCCTTTGTATAATAAAGGAACTCTTCCTCCTCTTCAACTCCCCACCCCAGCTTATCTCCCCCACTTCCATCTATGCCTTTTTGACTGCCCTACATAGCGGCACTCCTGAGCAGTGGCTTTCCAAAGCACCACAAGAACAGTACACACACTTTAGAGAACTGTGGGTGTGGCCTTCTGATGAGGTTTCAGAAGACTTCAGAAACATTTCAAAGGCTTTGCAAGGCATTGTGAAAATGGCAGATGTTATCTGGAGGACATGTGCTATTTGGAGAATGGTGTGAGCAGTCTCAGAAAGAAGACCTGACATGGCCAGCAGCTGTCTTGCATAGGGCCAGGCTGGGTGCACTCTATCAGCAATAGAAGATAGCAAAGGTCAGCTGGGCATGGCAAAACCTGTGAAGCATAGCTGGCAAGGGCAGCTGGGGCTTTATGCTATAGCAATGGGGTGGCTGGCCACAGGACAGAGTTTGAGGTGCCAATTCTCAGTGATTGTTGCACTGGGGCTGATGTAGACACCCAGGGCAACGGTGGCCAATTGAGAATACTCTAGGCCCTAGTCTTATACTTTAGTCCTAGTAGTGCCATCACTGAGATGTGCTGCTGTGCAGGGTAGCCAAAAGGGAAGAAGTGGCAAGTGCCTAAATTTTGATCAGATTATTCTGAGGGCACTGCAAGGGATATAATTTCAGGGACTGGGCATAAGTAGCATTTGTTCATTTTGGGCACAATGTAGTTAGAAAAATGGCAAAACCTATGGGAAAGAAACTATAAAATAACAAGGGCAGATGTTCTATAGATGGCACTTACCACTTGCAAGACTAGCAAAAATGTTTAAAAATATATCTAGCAATTGTTGGAAATATAGACAAAATCCAGGCACATATTACCATCTTTGGTGGACATGCCCAAAGCAAAGAACTTTTGGTCAAAAATACATAGGTGGCTAGAGAAGATGATAGGAGCACATGTAGACTACAAACCAAAACTATTTCTTTTAGGTATAATTTCAGAATATTATGATAAAGAACGTGTATACTTAATATTACATGTATTAACAGCAACGAGAATTACATTTGCTCAGTATTGGAAAAATGAAGAAATACCATCTGAAGAAGATATAATTAAGAAAATCTTGGACTGTGCAGAAATGGATATGCTCACATTGAAAATGAAAGGGAAAAGATTCAGAATATTTCCAAAACATGTTGCTTTCTAAATATTAAAGATTGTTACTGTAAAAAACTTTATATCTATATTAAGGAGTGTATACACACACAAACACACAAATGGCTACAGTATTAAGTGAGGACCACCTGTAATATGAATGAGTTTAGACTGTAAATAGGAAATTCCTCTGTGTTATTATTTAATTTGTTTGTTCCAGTCTGGCATTCTGAAGTTAGAGAAGAGAGAAATTTATAATTGTGCCATCATTTTATATTAGCCTTCTCCCTTAATCTTATATACTATTACAACCAGTGCTTTTTTGTAAAAGAAAAAGGTGCCGGAACTCACACATGTCATACAACCTGCCTTGCCTACCCTACAAGGTTCCATCCAAGGTGCCGGAACTCTGTTCTGAGCGTTCTATGAGAAAAAAAAATCCTGATTACAACAGTCTAAACATAATCTTGATCTGGGATCTCTGGGCCCCAAATCCTCCCACTCTACTCTACTCCTAGTAGACCCTCTTTTGGCATTCCGACTATGAAAGTTTCCAGAGTTTGAACAGGGAGTTGGGCTAGAAGACCTCCAAGGTCCCTTCCAACTCTGTTCTTCTGTTATCTTGTGGAAAAATAGATATTACATTTCCCTCACTGATGTTGACATCCTCTCTTTCAATGGCAAAATAGTACATTACATGACTGGTGGAACGCTATCCCACAGACAATTAGGGCTGCAGTATTACGGAGGAAGAAAGTTCTTATTTTCTTTCCACAAGACCCATTGAAGCCTCTCAAAACATTTCTGGAAAGCATCCCTGAGCAATATGAAGTGAGGATTGAGGAGCTCCTGGGAAAAGGATGTGCTGCCAAAGTTAAGTTACAGCCACCGGTAAAGAATTTAAAATAATTAGATTACCATATAAAGTGTTAACGCCACCACTTTGCACACTTTCTTGGGTCTTGAAATAAGCTAAAATCCAAAAAGGGAGTACTGGCTATTGGATTTCCTAAATTATCCCTTCTGATACATTTTGGAACGAAGCCAGCACCCTACAGAAATTATTACCGAAATGGATCCATTCAGCCATCCATTTAGCCATCTGATTTATACACCATCCAATAACAAAAATTCTCTCCATCTGAGATTTGGGGGATTCCTGGTAACATTATAGCAAAACCTTAGGCATCAAAACTTGGAATCTATCATTCCTTCAGTGTAAATAAATCCCAGGGGGAGGAAAAAAGGAGAGGTGACTTGAAAGAGTCTTAACAGTTAGTACTGAAGGAGTCCTCCTGACAAATATCCTTTGAATTAATTCCATCGAGGTTTATCTATTCTAAATCAGATACTGAAAACTTTGGCTGTCTTTAATTTGGATTACCAGGTACTGGAGATCAGCAATTGAAAATGGATATTATTCATCAGGTTCTACCTGATGAAAATCTATTAACTTCCTGACCACAATCAGTAGAAAGAATGCTAAGCTCTGTGATTAACTGGGTCTCTGAATTCTTTTTTGTTGTCACCACTGCAAATTGCCAAATTACAGCTGTAAATTACCAAGAAGCAAGTGTGCAATTTCCTGTTTCCAGTGGGAAGAAACAGAAAATATAGACCTTTACTTAAGTTTAATATATCTGAAAATGTGTTCCTTTGCCACATAATCTTATTCCCCAAGTAGCTGAAATTCCTGCTTATTCACTTGATAATATTACTGCTTTGACCACTGCAGCCTTAGGTGCTCCCTGCCAAGGGAGGGAGTGAGGGAGGGAGGGAGGAAGGAAGGAAGAAAGGAAGGAAGGAAGGAAGGAAGGAAGGAAGGAAGGAAGGAAGGAAGGAAGGAAGGAAGGAAGGAAGGAAGACCAATATTATTAAAATCAGGTTGGTTTTAATCAATTTCTAATTTTCCATATTTCTTTAAGTTTGTTTGACTCATCTTTATAGATATTTGTTTTTCTAAGTCCTGACAAATATTTGTTATATGTATGTTCATACACATTTCTTTCTAGACATTTTTGTATGCAATTAGGTAACATTCCCATTTCCCCCAAAATTTCATTGATATCATAGTTCGAGCATCTTCCCTTTGCACACATATTAGTGTATATTCAATATTCATCCTTAATGTTACATTATTATATCCTAATTTAAACAAACTGCAGGTTTTTACACAAATCTGTGTTACAATTCCTGAACAGTTCCAAGAAATGCAGATCAAGCAGACTTATATTAAAATGCAAACTAACTCATTTTTTTCCTTACTTTCAACTGGTAGCTCTCTGGAGTGCAACTATGTTCAAATTTCAACTCAATTTGAAACTCTATTACAGTCAAGGACCAGCTATAGGTACAATTCAGCAATCGTATTGTGGATGATGGGGGCAGAGGGGATGGAAGTGGGATCAAGTAAGGGTGCAATTTAGACAGAAATGGGGAGAAAGAGGGAGCAAAACTGATAAGAACTGGAGTACCAAACTGTAATTATTCAAGGCAGTAAGAAATGAAAGAAGTGTTTCATTGTTAAGTAAGTACAATTCTATATTACTCAATGCCAGTTTGGTAAAGTATTAAAATATTACTAACTCTAACTCAACAATGCTCACATGGAGAACAGGTGAGAGGCTACAGTTTTTATAGGAATACATCTGATGTCTTCCACGAATGGTGTAGGACAGGGGTCGGCAACCTGAAAAAGGAAAAGAGCCACTGGGAACCGGTTCCATCACACATAAAAAAAGTGGGAGCCGCGTGCGTGCGTCCATGCACGCACATGCGGAAAAAATGTTTTGCGCATGCACAAAACATTTTTTCTTGCGCATGCGCAAAACGGTTTTTTCTTGTGTATGCGCGGACGCGCACGGTTGCCATTTTTTTTAATGTGTGATGGAACCGGTTCCAGGTTGCGTGACGGCGATGGCCCGTCTGCAAAGCTGCCGCTTTCGGCAGCCTGCAAATGTGCCGCGGCAGCTTTCTCAAAGAGCGGCGCCGCTGCCCATTCCGAGAGGTGCACGCGCACCTCTCCGAATGACCGTAGGTGCGCGCGCACCTCCCCAAACCTCCCCAAACATCGGCAGGTCTCCGGACAGTGGCGGCTTGGCAGAGGTGCGCGCACACTCTCCAAACCGCCGCCATCCCGTTTGCACAGCTGCCGTGTTCGTCAATGTTTGACGAACGTGGCAGGTCTCCGGACGGGGCGGCGGCGGCTTGGAGAGGTGCACGCGCACCTCTGCCCTTCGGAAAGGTGCACGCGCACCTCTCGGAATGGGCGGTGCCACTCTCCACTTGGAGAGGTGTGCGCGCACCGGGCGGCTGGGAGCTGCAGGAGATGGCTCAAAGAGCCGCATGCGTCTCCGGCGCCGCGGGTTGCCGACCCGTGGTGTAGGAGAAGACTGCTTTTTGAAGCAGAATGGCTTAGGACAGGGTTCTCCAAGCTTGGTAACTTTAAGACTTGTGGCCTGCCATACTGGCTGGGGAATTCTGGGAGCTGGAGTGCACAAGTCTTAAAGTTGTTGAGTTTGGAGATTGCTGGTTTAGGACAATAACTGAGTCTGTTGGGATCAGGTGCACCCAAACTGAATTAAATTTAAAAAAAACAAATTAACAGACAACATAAGAGGATAGCAATAAACTAAAAAGAAAATACTGCAGTTTGTCCTATGCAGCTTATCAATCTTTTACTGAACATCAATTGAAAACAAATCCATCTAATGCTTTGCATCTGCCAAACTGACATTCAAGCTATTGGGATGAAGACAAGGAAAACACAGTAAAAATGACTTTCTGATATAGTTTACTGAGCTAAGCTTGAACTCCTCCTAAGTATACCAAAGTGAGTTTATTGGAAGCCCTTGTTTGCTTAGAAAATGCTCACTAGAATGCAGAGAAATTTGCCATATAAAAGCAGAGGCTTTCGTGGGACTCCTTTCATTTTCTGTTTGAAATGTATGGGAGAGGAGACATCCCAGATGCTTGCTGCACTGTGAGAACATATATGTGTATTTAAAATGCCTATCTAATTATATACAGATGTAATTATGAAATATACCCATTCTGCATTCAAAATTAAGAGTAGAACAGATGGTGAAACTCAGTTGAAAGCAATATGTCCATTAAAATAACCCGTAACATGATTTCTATTTTTTCCCCCACATCTAGTTAGACCTATCTGAAATATTGAGAACAAGAATAAATATCTCAAACAAAATATCCTTGGATAAAAGTCTTCAATGATACTTTAGGTAAAATAAAAAGTCTAGATTAAGCTCAAAACACTGTTATTGAAACTCGACTAAGAACTGAATCTCTTTTTCTAGAGCTAGCACATGTTTAGCTGGATCCTTGTTCATGTGTTGTGAGTCACAGAACAAGAAAAACATTTAAGTTGCAGATTATAGTCTGTTGTTCTGATCTCTCTCACAGTCACACTCACACAGACACACACCGACACACACACATGGACATGATCACACACAAGTTGAGAATTATGTTCTTATAAACAAGCATTCCAGTTCTGTTATCACCTCCTTCTCTTCATCAATATCCCATCACCTGTCTTTAAATATTCAGGCAATTTCTCATTTTTCTTGATAATTTTCCTGCTGACCTGGAATCATGACACACAGAGAATCTCTACTCAGATATTTGCCCACACTCATGGGAAGGCAGTGTGACAGAGATAGAACAACAGAACCAGCATGTTCAACTATGCTCTCAGCCCATGAGACTCTAACCACCTGGAAGATTAGAATAGAGATCTTCTAATTTCAAGGAAATCAAAAATGTCTTTTTTTTCCTTCAGTGAACACTCTAGTTCTCATTGATGTAGTAAAACTCTATTTAGCATACCTAAGTGGATGCCACATGACTCAATGTTTTCCATTTAAATCAGGGTTGTCCAACCTTGGCAACTTTAAGACTTGTGAACTTCAACTCCCAGAATTCCCCAGCAGGTAACTCAGTGGGTAATTCCCAGTGGGGAATTTGGGAGTTGAAGTCCACAAGTCTTAAAGTTGCCAAGGTTGGACACCCCTGAATTAAAGTATCTCTTCCAAATGAAAAGCTAGATGTTCACAGATGTGCTTGCAATGCAGTCATGGTCTGACACAAAGCACAAAGGAGATATGATGTGTCATGGAATTTATCACACCAACATTGCATCTTATCCTTAGAGATAGACAAATCTGTCAATTTCAGTATCATTCACTTTCTCATTTTCTGGACTGTAGCGCTTCAGCTGTTTCTGCTTCAATCTGTGAATTCAAGCAACATACAAGAAAATATATACACCTTTTTGGCATATTTCTCCTAGCTATAAAATGTTTTCGCATTCACCTTTCATTAACATACTCTTTTAAAACATAGTGATTCTTCCTATATAATGTAATTTAGTACATAAAGGTCTTCTAATATACACATTAAGGGATATTTCAAGTAATGTTTTTGAGATGTGAATGCATGTCAGAAATTTTTTTAAAAGTGTTTTAGTTCCTATAGTAGAGATGCAAACTGAATTATCACTAATTCTGTAGAAAGAACTAATAGGAATATTCAAAGGATGTTGATTTATCTATAGATTGGTGGGAAATAAGGCATTGTACATAGCTGAATAAACCTGATTGAATTTATCCAAACCAGGAGATTAGTTATGAAGCCTATTTCTTGTTATATAAATGACTAACACAGTAGAAAAGAAGAAACATCCATCCAATTATTCATTTTTTCAGACTAATCAAAGTAAGTTGCTATTATACCTTCTCTATTGGGGATGTGAATCTGTCATATTCAAGACTACTATAAGCAGACAATTTAGTTTATAAAATCACTTTATAAATTTCTGGTGTGGCATACACGCTTAAAAATATGAAATAGAAATATTTTATAACATAGAGATAGACATTTTCTACCTGATTAGGACTTCTTGTTCAGTTGAGGCCAGGGAGATGAGCAAAGAATGTCATATTCAGGTTTACATGATAGAGCATCTGGAAGCTAGTTCTGTGAGCCAGGAAAATATGATAAAATGGGGGAAAATGTGTCCACCTTAACTGTCGAGGAGTGAAGAATTACACTTTCTGCAGAACCAAATTGTTGTGGTCTATGTGCAAATGTATTGAGTGGACAGTACCTTCCAAAAAGTCCCTCCTGGCTAAAGAAGTCTATAACCATGAATGATCCTGACAGAATCTCATCCCTCTTATAGATGAATATTGTGGATGCGAGTATTGGAGAAATGAAAGGGCAAATAAATCTTTATTCAAATTGTATCCAGAAATTCCTTTATGATGACTAACTCTTAAATATCAAAGGGATATTGCCTTGTTTCCAGAATTTGGATATTTATTCAAGTAGCCATATAAATTATCTAAACAAAAAGAAGAAAAATAAAACAAATAAATGTAGTTCTCTTCTTCTCTGTTTCTCCCCTGAGAACAAAGATTTTTGACGGCTCCAGCATGCATGGGTTCTCTGGCACTTGATTCCAAAGAAGCCATTAGCAGAGGTCATAAGTGAAGAAAGACTAAAATATCTTCCTCTTGACATTTCTCTCCTATCTCAACATTTCCAGTCAGCCATTTACTACAATGCAACTTTGCAACTGCTCTTCCAAATTATCTGGGGTATCTTGACTTACCCCTTCATGGATTACTGCCTTGTTGTGGTGAAGGGGCTTGCATAATTCAGTGAAGCTATGAGCTATGCCGTGCAGGGCCACCGAAGATGGAAAGGTCATAGCAGAGAGTTCTGACAAAATGTGATCCACTGGAGAAGGAAATGGCAACCAACTCCAGTATTTTTGCCATGAAAACCCTATGGACAGTACCAAAAGGCAAAATGATATGACACTGGAAGATGAGCCCCTCAGGCCAGAAGGCATCCAATATGCAACTGGGGAAGAGCAGAGGGCTAGTACTAGTAGCGCCAGAAAAAATGAAGCGACTGGGCCAAAGCCGAAAGGACACTCAGCTGTGGATGTGTCTGGTGGTGAAAGGAAAGTCCGATGCTTTAAAGATTTTTTTCTCCATAGGAACCTGGAATGTAAGATCCATAAATCAAGGAAAGCTGGACGTGGTCAAACAAGAGATGACAAGACTGAACATCGACATCTTAGGTATCAGCAAATTAAAATGGACAGGAATGGGTGAATTTAATTCAGATGACCATCAGGTATACTATTGCGGGCAAGAATCCCTCAGAAGAAATGGAGTAGCCTTCATAGTCAATAAGAGTAGGAAAAGCAATACTGGGATACAATCCTCAAAATGACAGAATGATCTCAGTTCGAATCCAAGGGAAACCATTCAATATCACAGTAGTCCAAGTCTATGCCCCAACCACCAGTGCTGAAGAGGATGAAAGTGACCGGTTCTATGAAGCCCTACAGCACCTTATAGAACTAACACCAAAAAATGATGTCCTTATCATCATGGGGGATTGGAATGCTAAAGTAGGAAGCCAAAAGATAACCGGAATAACAGGCAAGTTTGGCCTTGGAGTACAAAATGAAGCAGGGCACAGGCTGATAGAATTTTGTCAAGAGAATAGGATGGTCATAGCAAACACTCTTTTCCAACAACCCAAGAGACGGCTCTACACATGGACATCACCCGACGGTCAACACAGAAATCAGATTGACTATATGCTCTGCAGCCAAAGATGGAGAAGCTCTATACAGTCAGTAAAAACAAGACCAGGAGCTGACTGTGGCTCAGACCATGAGCTTCTCATTGCAAAGTTTAGGCTTAAACTGAAGAAAGTAGGGAAAAGCACCAGGCCAGTCAGGTATGAATTAAATCATATCCCCATTGAATATACAGTAGAGGTGACAAATAGATTTAAGGAATTAGATCTGATAGACAGAGTGCCTGAAGAACTATGGACAGAGGTTCGCAACATTGTACAAGAGGTAGCAACCAAAACCATCCCGAAGAAAAAGAAATGCAAGAAAGCAAAATGGCTGTCTGAGGAAGCTTTGCAAATAGCTGAGGAAAGGAGGGAAGCAAAAGGCAAGGGAGAAAAAGAAAGATACGCCCAATTGAATGCAGAATTCCAGAGAATAGCTAGAAGAGATAAGAATGCCTTCTTAAATGAACAGTGCAAAGAAATAGAAGAAAACAATAGAATAGGGAGGACCAGAGATCTTTTCAAGAAAATTGGAGAGATGAAGGGAACGTTCAATGCAAAAATGGGCATGATAAAGGATCAAAATGGCAGGGACCTAACAGAGGCAGAAGAGATTAAGAAGAGATGGCAAAATTACACAGAAGAACTATACAAGAATGAGCTTAACGTCCCTGATAATCACAATGAGGTGGTCACTGACCTCGAGCCAGACATCCTAGAATGTGAAGTGAAGTGGGCCTTAGAAAAGCTGAGCAACAACAAAGCTAGTGGAGGTGACAGTATTCCAGCTGAGCTATTCAAAATCTTAAAAGACGATGCAGTAAAAGTGCTACACTCCATTTGCCAGCAAATTTGGAAAACTCAACAGTGGCCACAGGATTGGAAAAGATCAGTTTACATTCCAATTCCCAAGAAAGGCAGTGCCAAAGAATGTTCAAACTATCACACCATTGCACTCATTTCACATGCTAGTAAAATTATGGTTAAAATCCTACAAGCTAGACTCCAGCAGTATGTGGATCGAGAACTACCAGAAGTACAGGCAGAGGAACTAGAGATCAAATTGCCAACATGCAATGGATCATGAAGAAAGCTAGAGAGTTCCAGAAAAACATCTACTTTTGCTTCATTGACTATGCTAAAGCCTTTGATTGTGTGGATCATAACAAACTGTGGCAAGTTCTTAAAGAGATGGGCATACCAGACCATCTTATTTGTCTCTTGAGAAACCTATATGCGGGCCAACAAACAACAGTAAGAACTGGACACGGAACCACTGATTGGTTCAAAATTGGGAAAGGAGTCCGACAAGGCTGTATACTGTTGCCCTGCCTATTTAACTTATATGCAGAGCACATCATGAGAAAGGCAGGGCTAGATGAATCAAAAGTTGGAATTAAGATTGCCAGAAGAAATATCAACAACCTAAGATATGCAGATGATACCACTCTAATGGCAGAAAGTGAAGAAGAACTAAAGAGCCTCGTGTTGTGCGTGAAGAAGGAGAGTGCAAAACTTGGGTTGAAACTTAACATTAAGAAAACCAAGATCATGGCATCCGGCCCTCTCAATTCCTGACAAATAGATGGGGAAGAAATGGAGGTAGTGACAGATTTTATTTTCCTGGGCTCCAAGATCACTGCAGATGGGGACTGTAGCCAAGAAATCAAAAGACACTTGCTCCTGGGGAGGAAAGCCATGGCAAATCTAGACAGCACACATCACCCTGTCAACAAAAATGTGTATAGTCAAAGCTATGGTCTTCCCCGTTGCAATGTATGGCAGTGAAAGTTGGACCATAAGAAAGGCTGAGCGCCAAAGAATTGAGGCCTTTGAACTATGGTGCTGGAGAAGACTCCTGTGAGTCCCTTAGACTGCAAGGTGATCAAACCGGCCAGTCCTAGAGGAGATCAACCCTGACTGCTCTTTAGAAGGCCAGATCCTGAAGCTAAAACTCAAATAATTTGGCCACCTAATGAGAAGGAAGGACTCACTGGAGAAGAGCCTAATGCTGGGAAAGATTGAGGGCAATAGAAGAAGGGGACAACAGAGAATGAGGTGGCTGGATGGAGTCACTGAAGCAGTAGGCATGAGCTTAAATGGACTCCAGAAGTTGGTAGAGGACAGGAAGGCCTGGAGGAACGTTGTCCATAGGGTCGCGATGGGTCGGACATGACTTCGCAGCTAACAACAACCTAACAACATCTTGACTTATCAATTTATCCCTCAGTTCATCAGCAGGTCCTTCGCTAAATTTGTCAATCAGACTCAAATCATTCCATCCCACATCTCTGTCAAATAATAAGTCTGACATGTATACCCACCTTGTACCCTGATCTTGTTAAGTTCGCAAATTTCATTGTTGGCAGTCAGGTGCCTGAGAGAATTGCCAAAGGAATATCCAAATCTTTGCAGAAAGCATTGATCTTTGTTCGGGATGTGTCTATTGGCTATCACTATTTTCAGAAAACTTAGCACAAGCGACAGATTGATGTAATTGCTAAGAAAATCTGCTGTCCACTAAGTGATTGGCCTTTGTCTGCACCAAACATCTTTGCAAAAATTCCATGTTGATTAAGAAAATTTGACTATGCTATGGGTTGTCCTCTATTTGGCCTTTCCCCCTCTATTTCCCACTATAAAAGTTTTCAGAGTTTGAACAGTTGGTCTTGGAGGCTGCTAGATCTTGTAGTAAGATGGACCAGATATTACATTTCCCTCACTGATGTTGAAATCCTCTCTTTCAATGGCAAATATAGTACATTACATGACTTGTGGAATGCTATCTCGCAGATGATTAGGGCTGTAGTCTTATGGAAGAAAAACTTATTTCCTCTCCACAAGAGCCATCTGAGATTCTCAAAACATTTCTGGAAGCATCCCTGAGCAATATAAAGTGAGGATTGAGAAGCTCCTGCTGCCAAAGTTACAACCACCGGTAAAGAATTTAAAATAATTAGATTACCATATAAAGTGTTAACGCCACCACTTTGCACACTTTCTTGGGTCTTGAAATAAGCTAAAATCCAAAAAGGGAGTACTGGCTATTGGATTTCCTAAATTATCCCTTCTGATACATTTTGGAACGAAGCCAGCACCCTACAGAAATTATTACCGAAATGGATCCATTCAGCCATCCATTTAGCCATCTGATTTATACACCATCCAATAACAAAAATTCTCTCCATCTGAGATTTGGGGGATTCCTGGGAACATTATAGCAAAACCTTAGGCATCAAAACTTGGAATGTATCATTCCTTCAGTGTAAATAAATCCCAGGGGGAGGAAAAAAGGAGAGGTGACTTGAAAGAGTCTTAACAGTTAGTACTGAAGGAGTCCTCCTCACAAATATCCTTTGAATTAATTCCATCGAGGTTTATCTATTCTAAATCAGATACTGAAAACTTTGGCTGTCTTTAATTTGGATTACCAGGTACTGGAGATCAGCAATTGAAAATGGATATTATTCATCAGGTTCTACCTGATGAAAATCTATTAACTTCCTGACCACAATCAGTAGAAAGAATGCTAAGCTCTGTGATTAACTGGGTCTCTGAATTCTTTTTTGTTGTCACCACTGCAAATTGCCAAATTACAGCTGTAAATTACCAAGAAGCAAGTGTGCAATTTCCTGTTTCCAGTGGGAAGAAACAGAAAATATAGACCTTTATTTAAGTTTAATATATCTGAAAATGTGTTCCTTTGTCACATAATCTTATTCCCCAAATAGCTGGAATTCCTGCTTATTCACTTGATAATATTACTACTTTGACCACTGCAGCCTTAGGTGCTTCCTGCCAAGGGAGGGAGGGAGGGAGGAAGGAAGGAAGAAAGGAAGGAGGAAGGAAGGAAGGAAGGAAGGAAGGAAGGAAGGAAGGAAGGAAGGAAGGAAGGAAGGAAGGCATAAAAATCATCTATACTATTAAAATCAGATTTCATTCCATTTTTATCTTTCCCAGTCTTGTTTAGATATATTTGACCCATATCTAATAAATAAATGGGGGAGATGCATATGGAGCAAGGTGAAGATGCCAAACTGTTGGAAGTTTTAAGAAGAGTGCAAAAAGTGTATTGTTTTCTTTAGGCAGGAAAGCATGTTAGTGCTTACCTGCCTCTTATCAATATGGGTAAAATACCTGAGTGTATCCTTTGACGAGAAAAGTAAAATGCTGCTAGCATGTGCCCTGTTTTTCTTGGGCAATATCGACTTAATGCTGCTGACACTCACGTTTCACTGAATAAATTGAACTTATTTAGCAAAAATGTTTGTTTGGATGGCCCTTTTATTTGACATTGTGTAGAGAAGAAAACCATTGTTTAGCTATAAGAAGATTCTAGTTTATATTATTTTAAATCTGAAATCTGTTTAGTTTTCAGGCTGAATAACTAACAAGACAATCCTCCTCTTCTATTACAAAAGTTCACCAAGAATATAATGTGCTTTTGAAAAACTAGAAATGTGCCAATGGATAAAGTTCTCAAGTAAGCTCTTTTGCAAGTAAATAAGAACTGGTCCCTCCTTTCTCACACAATCACCATAATCTCCTTTCCTTAGTAACAAGTTAAATTGTTTTCTTGCCTGGTTTTGAAAGCATAGGTATAGGGGGGGGTAGAGGAAAAAGCAAGACATATTCTGTGTGTTTTTGTATCTCTTGTGCCATTTTAAATCTGACATTTATCTGAATGGTCAGGAGACAAACAGAAGACCCTGTCAGCTCTTCTGGTAATATTTTTGTATTGTCTTAATTTTTTTTTATTATACCACTGTATCTTCTCCCATTCAATACCAATAGCGTCATGACATATATGTTATCGTGCACACTGTCTCCAAGGAGGCAAATAGGCTAAGATGTTACTGTAATAGGCCTGCTCTTCTTGGCTCATGAATATCTGCAGACAGACTTCTTGACATGTGCAGGATCCTCTACCTTGCCATTATGTTTTTCTCCACAAATCAGGAAAGGGGTGAGGAGGAAAAAAAGTAGCAAAGCTGGAAAAGTATTTATCTTTGGGGAGTTCTGCATACAAACCTATATGGGATGTGACAGTGAAAAGCCTAAATTTTGCCCTCGCTTTCTTGCACTATTAAGTCTTTGATATTTTAACAGAAACAAAACAGCCACCTTAGGAGGAGCTCTGTAGCACGCAGAAATGTAAAATGTTCCGAAGAATAAGATATTTATTCTGACAGAAACTATTTGCAACAGAGAAGACAGTAATGGCACTGCAGTTAAGAGAAAATCCTTGAGGGTTTCTTGCTATTATGTTCATTGTGACAAAGATTAAACCAGTTATCTCCTGTCCTAAGTGGAACTGTGTGCTTACCACTAGATTTCAAAATATATCCTGAATGCTAGTTCAGCCATGCATGGCATACCACTGCACCAAGTGATGGACTGACACAAGAATTAGTCATCACAACAGAGAAGAACTTTTAAATCACCCTAAACTATCCCAGATACAATGCTTTTCACACATTCGGGTACTGAATCATTAAGTGTGTGCTGAGAAACCAGTCATAAACTGCTTCTCAATTTTAGGGTTTTTTTTCTTACTACTGTTGACCTGTAGACCTGTCTGAAATGTGGCCAGTTTATAGACCATGCTGTGTTTCAGATACTGTTCCCCAAAGGTGCTTTATAACAGATGGAGGCATGGATTTATTATCTTTCTATAACTCTGAGACTTTTCCTGGCTTCAACCAGCAGCTGTTTACAAACACAGTTGCTTTGAAATGCCACATGTATAGCTCTATATACTCCAAAGCACCTTTTGAGAATCAAATATAAAATATTGCACCAGCTTACTATATTAATTTCTTATAGGTCATTGGCATGATATGTTGAGACGTCAAGTTAATTCTATGATTTTTCCATTAAATGGTAATCCTTTATTAAGGATTACTCAAAAAGCATTAGATATCTCCTCCAATCTTCAGAGAATATCAGTTTCTTTTTTTAATGAAGTTTTTTTACAGACTTAAAAACAATACAATTTTAAAGAAGAAAAGTAAAAGAAAGTGGTAATTAAATAAATAAGAAAAGGAAAAAAATAAAAATAAAGGGGGGATATAAAGAAGGGGCTTTGGATCTTCTTTACAGCAATTATGAATGCATTTTTATATTATCTTTTCTGCATTTAGTTAGATTGTGGAGCCTTTCTTTCCATATTCCATCCTTTCTAATAATCAAATTCATAAATTAGAAGTTTGATTTTTTTTTTTCAACAAAACATCCATTAGGAGCTTCTAGTCAGTGACAGATGTAATTATTGTGTTTTCCCTAACCAAACAAGTCAATTTCACCCTCTCTGCACATTCTGGAAGAGCCGTGGTGGCACAGTGGCTACAATGCATATTCTGCTGACTGCCAGCAGTTCAATCCTGACTGACTCAAGGTTGACTCAGCCTCCCAACCTTCCAAGGTCAGTAAAATGAGGACCCAGATTGTTGAGGGCAATATGCTGACTCTATAAACTGCTTAGAGAGGGCTGTAAAGCACTATGGGCCAGTATATATGTCTAAGTCAGGGGTGTCAAACTGCCAGCCCATGGGCCAGTTGCATCATGAGGAAACCACGCCCACCCCATTGCCGGCAATGGGGAAAAAGCTCTGATACATCATGTGACATCATGTGACGTCATGGGTTTGCCATTTCTGGTCTAAGTGCTATAGCTAGTGCTAGTGCTATTCTGTCATTTTTACCAACCATACCTCCATTGTGACTATTTCAGAGTCTTTCAAAATTCTGACTTTACTGAATACAAGCTTCAGTTAAAAATCTTTGCCTTTGCCTCCAGTTGTATCTAAGAGGTTAATATTGTCAAATCCCTACCATTCTTTGCATCTATAATATATAATCAAGATTTTAACAACTGTATTCTCTCTCTCTCTCTCTCTCTCTCTCTCTCTCTCTCTCTCTCTCTCTCTCTCTCTCTCTCTGATTACAGGTAATAAGAAACAGAGGAGGGAAATTATAGTCAGCCAGGGCAGATTATGGAATAGATTATGATTTACTCCTGTCAATATAAATGTTAAAATGAAAAATTAAAGAGAGTTACTGTTCCAGCAATAACGGGAAACACAGAATGTAAAATCCATGTAAAAAAATCATTTCAAAAATCATTCCTAAATTACACTACAGAAACCCTGAGGAAGAGATAAGAGATACCATAAAAACTGGACAGTGAAAAAAACCCACAACATTTTCAAGAGGAAAAGATCCAAATAGATTGCTGAAGAAGCTATCAAGACAGTGAGAAAAAATGTGAGATGAAAGCCTTGAACCACAAAGGTGTGTGATGATTAACCATAAACTTCCAATATTAGGCAAGATAAGAAAAGGCAAGACATCTTAATCAAGAATATCAACAAACCAAAGAATTAATTGTGAAAATAGACTGAGAAATATTGTTAAGCAGGTCAAAAAGTTGCAGGAAAATTTATAGCTACAAGAGAAATACTCAGCGATAATAAAGGAAGGAATATGATAAAGGCAAATGAGGTTAAAGGAAGATGGAAAGACTATCCTTTCAAAGTAGGCCAGAAGCATCTATTAAAAAACAGCTCCATTATAAAATGAGGTATGACAGGCAACAAACTGCTGTCAAATAAGAAGGGACTAGGTGTGCTGAATTGTTTAAAGCAGCAAAAGAAGCAGCTAAAGTATTAGCAGTTCTGTGACAACAAATACGGAACAGTATCTGACCTAGAGATGGAAAAGATTATGTTGTATCTATTAAGGCTGTGCAAATCTTTCAGAAGAGGCATTTTGCAATGCCTGACAGCAAATACAAAACACTTCATTTTGGACTGTTAAAGCAGCGGCATCCTTTGTCCGGCTCATAATGCTTATAAGAATATTATCCTTACTATCTCTACATGTCTGCAAATGCACTGTCATATTACAAAGACACTTCACACATATGAAAAAATAAGGGGCCACTTCTGAAACAACCATATGAGTCCAGAAAAAGATCAAACTCCTTTAACTCTTCAAAAAGAGAGTCCTTATTCACATGCACCTCTTTTGAAAGATTCACACAACCATAAGACATATACCAAAAATTATCTGTGCAAAAACTATCAAGATATAGTTCTTATGCATGTAAAGGCTTTAAAATATCTTAGAAAGAAGATTATAGCCATATAAAGTCAAGAAAAATACCAGATTAATTAATTGGGTTCATATCTTCAAATAACTCATGTTAGAAAAATAATATAAAGAGCAAGGTAGTACAGAAGAAGGCTTATCTTTTGTTTATTGACTACGGTAGGACTTTGAGAAGAATGTGCAGTATGCAGAACAGTGTAAGTACTGTAACACGTGACCATTCTTGTAAACAATCTTTACAGTTAGTGAATTTACTATTACAGTAATAGTGAAGAAGTGAAAGAAGCAGGCAATTTTGTTCTTTTGGGGCCCATGAATAAAGATGTGGATAATATGCTAGAGAAAGAAAAAGCAAATTAATCTTAGGGGGGGAAGACAATGACAAACTTAGTCGAGAGCATAAAAAGGAAGAACATGGTGGTAATATATAATTGTGAGCATTGGACACCGAGAATGAGAAAAGATACACACCTTTGAATTACGGTTTGGAGATGGTTTCTAGAAGGTCATAAATTGCAT
This sequence comes from Vipera ursinii, assembly GCF_947247035.1. Lineage (NCBI taxonomy): Eukaryota > Metazoa > Chordata > Lepidosauria > Squamata > Viperidae > Vipera > Vipera ursinii. The sequence goes on from NC_139516.1 coordinate 154,560,612, forward strand.
GAAGAACCAACCAATCAATCCTGGAGCAAGGAAAAACTAACTGCTCCCTCGAGGCAATGATCATCAAGCAGAAATTCACATAATGTGGGCATTTGATTTGAGCATATAAAGGGCTAAAGAAAGTTATTCTATTTGGCACAGTTGGGGGACATGATAGGAGCTAAAGTTTCCCAGGGCAAGAATGTAGAGAATGTCAATAGACAGCCACCACATAGCATTGTGGGAAGCATTAGGAGGACACATGGGAGGAAAAGTCAGTGTTAAATTATACAGCAAGACCCTAAGAGAAGTAGCAGCCTTAACTGCTACAATCATTTGTGACAGTACAGATTCATTTCTCACATTATTATAAAGGTCGTTTAAATTGAGCCATGTCATGCACGAGGAAGCTTCAGTCAAAGTGTAGCCTACTGTAGGAATCTAACAAAAAAAAAAGACAGGACAAAACAAAAAGTTGATGGATGGGAGGAAAGAGATTATTGGAATGTTCTTTGAAGCACTATAAGTTATCCCTAGATACAGGTAAAGATGGCAAACATTTGCCCATACAACAAGAGTCAAACTTGATTTGATGCCACAAGGCAAATACAAAATAAAGTCTTAAGAATTCTTATATAAATGAAAACAATGCACAATTTCAAAGTCTAAGCAAAAAATGTTATCAGCGGATCTATTCATACAGCAAATGATGTAAAACAATTAAGTACTGTGGTAGCCAAATAAATTACACTACCTAGTGCTCTTCAAAATGACCCAGAACAAATATTTGCTTTGCCTAGCATTGTGACTGCCAAACTGTGCACTAAAGCATCCTAAGGCTCCACAACAAACTCACAAGGGGGAGGTGGGACCCAGGATATTTTAAATTTTGAAGGAAATATAGCAACACTTGACATCTGTTGGACATAGTGCAAGTTACTAGCCAAGTATTTCTGTGGTTCCCTCAAACCTGCAGCACTTCTATGAGTTCACTGTTTCTGTTAAACCCATTGTTTAAACCAGGGGTCTGCAAACTTGGCCACTATAGACTTGTGGATTCCTCAGTCAGCTTGAAGTTCCCAAGTCTTAAAGTGGCCAGGTTTGAGACTTCTGGTTTAAACTGTGCAATGCAGCAACCCATAGACTGTGGCACATTCTTTGGAACCATTGGGTACTAGTAAAGAAAAAAATTGCGTATAGTCAAGGCTATGGTCTTCCCAGTTGCAATGTATGGCAGTGAAAGTTGGACCATAAGAAAGGCTGAGCGCCAAAGAATTGAGGCCTTTGAACTATGGTGCTGGAGAAGACTCCTGCGAGTCCCTTGGACTGCAAGGCGATCAAACCGGTCAGTCCTAGAGGAGATAAACCCTGACTGCTCTTTAGAGGGCCAGATCCTGAAGCTAAAACTCAAATACTTTGGCCACCTAATGAGAAGGAAGGACTCACTGGAGAAGAGCCTAATGCTGGGAAAGATCGAGGGCAATAGAAGAAGGGGACGACAGAGAATGAGGTGGCTGGATGGAGTCACTGAAGCTGTAGGCGTGAGCTTAAATGGACTCCAGAAGATGGTAGAGGACAGGAAGGCCTGGAGGAACATTGTCCATAGGGTCGCGATGGGTCGGACACGACTTCGCAGCTAACAACAACAACAAAAGAAAAAAATTACTAGGACACTAAGGGCATCCTGAACACTTTGGGAAACTCTAGCCCACAGGTCGGCAACCTGCGGCTCCGGAGCCGCATGCGGCTCTTTGAGCCGTCTCTTGCGGCTCCCAGCCGCCCGGTGCGCGTGCACCTCTTCCAACGGGCAGTGGTGCGCGCGCACCTCTCCAAATGGAGAGTGGCACCGCCCGTTTGGAGAGGTGCACGCGCACCTCCCCGAATGGGCGGAGGTGCGCGCGCACCTCCCCAAACCTTTGGAGAGGTGCGCGCGTACCTCCGCGCGAATGGGCAGCGGTGCCACTCTTTCAGGAAGCCCGCCTCGGCCTGTCTGTGAAGCTGCCGAAAGCGGCAGCTTAGCAGACGGGCCGCGGCAGCTTCCGCAAAGAGCGGCGCCCCTGCCCATTCCGAGAGGTGCGCGCGCACCTCTCTGAACGACCGGAGGTGCGCGCGCACCTCCCCAAACCTTTGGGGAGGTGCGCGCGTACCTCCGCGCGAACGGGCAGCGGTGCCGCTCTTTCAGGAAGCTGCCGCTTTCGGCAGCTTCCTGAAAGAGCGGCGCCGCTGCCCCTTCGCTTTCGGCAGCTTCCTGAAAGAGCGGCGCCGCTGCCCCTTCGCTTTCGGCAGCTTCCTGAAAGAGCGGCGCTGCTGCCCCTTCGCACGGAGGTACGCGCGCACCTCCCCAAAGGTTTGGGGAGGTGCGCGCGCAACTCCGGTCGTTCGGAGAGGTGCGCGCGCACCTCTCGGAATGGGCAGGGGTGCCGCTCTTTGCGGAAGCTGCCGCGGCCCGTTTGCTAAGCTGCCGCTTTCGGCAGCTTCACAGACGGGCCGCGGCGGGCTTCCTGAAAGAGCGGCACCGCTGCCCATTCGCGCGGAGGTACGCGCGCACCTCCGGTCGTTCGGAGAGGTGCGCGCGCACCTCTCGGAATGGGCAGGGGCGCCGCTCTTTGCGGAAGCTGCCACGGCCCGTCTGCAAAGCTGCCGAAAGCGGCAGCTTTGCAGACGGGCCGTCGCCATCGGGCAACCGGGAACCGGTTCCATCTCATTTTTTTAAAAATGGCAGCCGCGTGCGTCCGCGCATGCGCAAAAAACCTTTTTGCGCATGCGCGTGCATGGACACACGCACGCGGCTCCCTCTTTTTTTAATTTGTGATGGAACCGGTTCCCAGTGGCTCTTTTTCTTTTTTAGGTTGCCGACCCCTGCTCTAGCCTATTACACCAATTCTATTATAATTTATTTGTTATTTTACTGTTATTTCATATTACGTAGGAATAGACTCATACAATCTGGCTGACAAAAATCAAGACAGCAACCCAGTGACCACAAAGAACTTAAAAAAGTCCTCTTGTGGCTTTGTGGATTTTTACTGTCTGATAGCCCGATTTAAAATAACATTTTTCACAAATCTCATTTGATTATGTGCCATGCAGATATCTAAGACACCATAGGAATCATTGTATGTCCTTCTAAAGGACAGAAGAAGCTCTGCCATCAGAGGGGGAGATTTTGGAAGCCTTTTCCCAGCTTCTATAGAAGTCTCTACAAATGATTTTGTTGATTGATTGATTGATTGATGACATTTCTGTGCCACTCTACCCAGTGGCTCTGAGGAGCATTGTGATGGTAAAATGCCCCCCCTCCCCATACAAATTATGAGTTGCATTCACTACCAAACCTATGAGGTGCCCCCTCACAGTAGAAATAAGAATTAAAACAATAGAACAACAATATAGACAGCATTTGATAGAAACAGATCCACCAAATGCTCCCGTCCCAGAGCCAAGTCTTACCTTCAAAATGAAAGCTCATGAGTGAAGCGGAGTCCATCTATATGAGATCAAGTTCTTTGGACAGAAAGGGCGTCAACTTTGAGAAGGCCCTATGACAGGATCTATGCACATGGAATTGCTCATGTGAAGAGATGCTTGATAGGATCATTCTCCTAAACTTAAAATATGGGCTAATTAATTTCCTCAAACTGGAAAGAGAACAAAAAAGGTAGCACGAGGAGAGAGGCAGTAAATCTATAGCGTCTACAGACCTCCCATAAGCTATAAAAGTAACAGGAAATGGAGAACTTCTTCACTCTCTCAAGATTGCTGTCTATAGCTTTCCATTTCTTTTTCCACTATAAAATATATTTCCTGCTGGAGCAAGATTGGGCATATTTTCTTAAGTACACAGCCTTCTTTCATCCTTTTTTTTCCTTTTGCCTTTCAAGAAGCTATTACTGCTAGTCACTTGAAACACAAGATCCTCTTGGTAGAAGCATTTTGAAGACTAAAATAAATAAAGGAGAAAAGTGGAAAGGAGTCAAGCAGGCAATTATTTGTAATAGAAAAAAACTATTGATTTTTTTTTCTTTTGATACATAGTCTAAATTATTCCTCAAGAAAAGTAGTAATGCATCTTTAAGCAGATTTATTGGCAGTAGCCATAAAAATGTGTTATTTAATTTCAACACTATCACTTTTTTTCCATTTCCATTTGATATAGAGATGGAAATGGACATTGGACAAAGGAGGGCTAAAAATGTTCTAGTGCTATAGTTCCAAACAGGATGTTAGTTGTATTGAACGGTGGGATTTAATTGGGAATGAATATGTTTAAATTATAAGTCTCTCCATCAGGCATCCTAATGTTCCTCTTCAGCCTCCCAGTTTGATATATATCACATAACCTATATTCCTCATCCTCAGCCAAAACAAGTACATGCCCCTGACCTGCCAAAACAGACTTTCTAGAGTAAATGCCACTAATTTGCTAAAGTTTATTCTCACTTCATAATCTACAATTCATTTATGTGTTGCAGAGCATTTGATATATTTGTGGATTTTTGTATGCACTGTAGATTACAATGAAGATTTTTAACTGTATTAACTGTAGTATGGCCTTCATATTTTGCAGATAGTTGAATTTATCATATATTTCCCATATGAATCTATCACCTTTCATCTCTATGCTAAGTTCATGAACACTATTCCAAACACTGTTTAGATGCAGGGACATATTTTTTACATTATAGAACAAAGTGCTGTTCCCAGATTAATGTAAAATATCAGTTACAGATTGTAGCCCTAGTGCACAATTTTAAAAGTACACTAAAATCAAATTCTCAAAGCTCAGGGTTAGAGTTAGCCTATGTTCTGGCCAGTCCTGCATTTCCATGAGGATAATGAAAGAAAGAAAGTCAATTGTCTTACATAAAAGAATACTTAAAAAATACTAAAACAAAGTCAATGGTTCTCCATAGCTTGCTAATGTCATATCACTCCATCAAGTTTAACTAAAAAAGATTTAATTTTCAGATTTAAATATATTTCACACCACAGTACATGCAACTCTAATAGTGTCATTCTTCTGTTCATGTCTCAACTGCCTTGTAATATCTCTAGTTTGCTTTTCAGAGAACTTATTTCTCCCAAAGGACTTCTTGTTATCTTACTCATCGCCCTCTCTCGTTACCAAGCTTCCCATATGTGAGATTTGGGTGTACTTGATGCATCCTCAAATGATCTGTTGTTGACAATATATCCTTTATTGTTCATTGGTAAACTCTGGATTATACAGGTGGCAGAATGAAGTGTGCCATTTCATAATTAATCCCTCAAGTATTACAGGCAAATTATCATCAAAACAATCAGCCAAGCTCTTTTTAAAAAAATGACAAATACAATACATAGATGAAAGCAGAAAAAGAAAAAGACAAAAGTGACAGCTTAAAATATAAAAGAGAATGTTCTTATTTTACTAAAGGGGGGAGGGTTTGTCAGTTTAATTACTCACCTAATTTAACTACTAAATAGAAAACATTTGCTTTCCATATATCAACAGCAATTGACTTATTTTATTCAATTTAGTCAGCCATGTAGTCTCAGAAACAAGAACAAATGTGCTATTTTTATTGAATGTGTTTATTTAATAAAAAAAATGATGTTCCACTGATGGTAAACAACTATCAAACTAGAATTTGATGCTTGTCAAGATATAGAAAAAAGAATCCAGAACATTATATAGAAGTGTTGGCAGTCTGTCTGCATACTGTAACAAGAATTTTGTTAAAATTTAAATGTGTTTAAAGCTATTTCAGCAAAATAATCTGTGCTGGTCTTGATCTTATGCTTTAATGCACTTAGAAAATTATATTGAACAATCCTGTCTAAAGCTGATACAATATGGATTGGAATTTGTGATAATATGTAAAGCAACAATATTCCATTAAGCGTGGCATAAATATGCTCCATGATATCATTGTTGCTTCATCTCAGATCAGAGGAAGATAGCTTAAATTCATCTTTAGCTGCTCCAGTTTTAAAGTAGTGTTTTCTCTCCTCTTCCAACACAATACTTGAATTTAGCCATCCAGCTCTGCCCTAGTCAATCTTACATCCACCTAGTCAACTCTCCAGAAGCTTCTGGAAAAATAGCAATAGCAATAGCACTTAAGACTTATTTACTGTCCCATAGTGCTTTACAGCACTCTCTGGGGCTTTATAATGTCAGCATCTTGCCCCCAGCAATCTGGGTCCTCGTTTTACTGACCTCAGAAGGATGGAAAGCTGAGTCAACCTTAAGCCTCACCAGGATTGAACTCCAGGCTGTGGGCAGAGTTTGCCTACAATATTGCATTCTAACCACTGCAGCCACCAAGACTCTGCTCAAAAGGTATTGAAAGCAGAAAACTCTGCATTCGTGACTGGTTTGTATCTTTCCACTTCACAAAACTGGAAAGAGCTACTTTTACAGTTCAGAGCTAAAGTTGCGGTGCAAATTTGAAGCAGTGTTTTTACTAAGCATGCAGGTTTTAACACTGATTCAGCTGATTTATGGATCAGAAGTTACAGCTCTTTAGAAAGTCTGCTTAGGTTTCTCATAGGAATAAGGTGAAAGTTGGAATATCTCACCAACAAAGTACCTACACCATGGATTCAGTCAAGCCATTTACTCTTCTAGTGAACTACAAGTCCACAGTCTTGAGGGCCACAATCTACATAGCCATGGTGGTGCATTGGTTAGAATGCAGTATTGCAGGCTGATTCTGCCAACTGCCAGCAGTTCAATCCTCACCAGCTCAAGGTTGACTCAGCCTTCCATCCTTCTGAGGTCGGTTAAAATGAGGACCCAGATTATTGGGGGAAATATGCTCAGTCTGTAAACCACTTAGAGGGTGCTGTAAAGCACTATGAAGCAGTATATAAGTCTAAGTGCTATTGCTATTGCCCATAATATATTCAGGTACTCTTGCCCTTTTCCCAAAATAAAAATAAAAATGGCAACATATCACTTAGAGGCACAAAAATCTCCATGCCAGCATTCTCATTGCCTTCTTCCAATTTCAGTGGAGCTGGTGATCTTTTCTGAATGGCTTAGGAGGTAGATTACTTCTGCTATGCATTTTATTTAAGCTGAAACTCTAATCTCTCACACCCTCCTCTGTGAGCTGTCACTCAATACCAAAACAAATTTCTTATTAAAAATGTTTTCCCCTCTCCACTCTCTATTGCAAAATGATCATTACAGGCCATGTGTCAGATTGCCTTTTCTCTTTAAACAAACAACGTGTCAATGAGAAGAATGGACAAATGCTAACTTCTATTATCATAGACGTGCCTGGAGAGGAACAGTGTTTGATGTATTGCTACTTCTTCAGGGCAACTTTCTTTCTCAAGGAGGACTTGTATCACTATATCCTCCATTTCCATTCTGTCAATGTTGCTTTTGTTTTAGAGGCTCTTCAGTTAAATTAATATAGTGATCAAAAGAAGGGAACTGAGTTCTGTCTGAGTTTAGATAATAAATCTATAGTAGCTTTTGATGAGAAATGATCCAGCATAAATCCAGCCTTGGAGGTAAAATTTCCCAACTCGTTGGAAGGTGGCAGATCATATTATATAAAACTCTATGTACAAACACCCCACACACAAACACACACACACATGCAACACCACCCTACTAGAAAAATACACGTTTAGTTATTTATTTCCATTATGCCACTGGGCACGTTTAGAACAGTAAAATTCAAAAACATAGAGAATATAAAAGGGGGAGAGGAAATATATATATGTATATGTATATGTATATGTATATGTATATGTATATGTATATGTATATGTATATGTATATGTATATGTATATGTATATGTATATGTATGTGTATGTATATGTATGTATGTATATATCTTAGAACTATATTTTATTTATTTATTTATTTATTTATTTGGATTTATATACCGCCCCTCTCCGAAGGGACTTGGGGCGGTGTACAGGGCAATTAAAACACTATAAACAACACATAATATATAAAAATTAAAATGAAATTAAATCAAATAGCCCTAAACAATAAACACATTCTAAAATTTATTTTTTTAAAAAAATTTAAGATCTAAAATCCCAGTCCCTCAGTCCAGGCTGGCAAGTTTAAATAGCCAAGTCTTCAGGTCACGGCGAAAGGAGCGAAGGTCGGGAGCCATCCAGAGCTCAACCGGAAGCTGATTCCAGAGGGCAGGCATGCCCACAGACTGGGGTCTGCCAGTCGACATTCCCTGACCGACGGCACCCTGAGGAGGCCCTCTCTGTGGGAGCGCACAGGACGATGGGAAGTTAACGCCGGCAAAAGGTGCTCCCGTAAATAACCCGGACCCATGCCATTTAGGGCTTTATAGGTCATCACCAGCACCTTGAATCTAACCCGGAAGACAACTGGAAGCCAATGCAGCTCGTGGAGCAGAGGTGTTAAATGGGAGTATTGGGAGACCCCCATTACAACTTGTGCGGCCACATTCTGCACCGGTTGGAGCCTCCGAGTGGTATTCAAGGGCAGCCCCATGTAGAGAGCACTGCAGTAGTCTATCCGAGAGGGCACAAGCGCATGAGTGACTGTGCGTAGGGCATCCCAGTCCAAATAGGGCCGCAACTGGCGCACCAGGCAAACCTGGGCAAAAGCCCCCCTGGTCACAGCTCTTATATGATCTTTAAAATTGAGCTGTGAATCAAGGAGGACACCCAAGTTACGAGCCCTATCTACGGGGGGTAACACCTCACCCCCTATAGATAAAGATGGAATAGAATGGACAACCCGAGACGCCGATACGCACAGCCACTCGGTCTTGTCAGGATTTAGACGAAGCCTGTTCCTCCCCATCCAGACCCTCACCGCCTCCAGGCAATGGGACATCATGGAGAGGGCATCACTGAGTTGATCTGGGGTAGAAATAAAAAGCTGGGTATCATCAGCGTACTGATGATACCCCACCCCAAAACCACGAATGATCTCACCCAGCGGCTTCATATAGATGTTGAACAGGAGAGGCGAGAGGACCGACCCCTGAGGAACTCCACAAACGAGAGGCCTCGAGGCCGACCTCTGTCCCCCTGCCAACACCGACTGCGAATGACCCAGAAGGTAGGAGGAGAACCACTGTAAGACAGTGCCACCCACTCCCAACCCCCTGAGGCATCGCAGTAAGATACCATGGTCGATGGTATCAAAAGCCGCTGAGAGGTCTAATAGGACTAGGACAGAGGAGCAACCCCTGTCCTGAGCCCGCCAGAGATCATTCACCAGTGCAACCAATGCCGTCTCCAAGTGCCTCCAAGCTTGCATTTGCTGAAATAATGGATATGCTATGGAAAGTGGATAACTTCTATAGCCAGTGATTCCTCCTTATCTGCTAAACTATCTTTTCTCTGCCTTTGTCACCATTGATTGGTACTTAAGGGAGATTAAATAAGAAAAAGGGAGGGAGATGGCTGATTTAGAAATATGAGAATGGAAGGAAGGAAGAAAGGAAGGAAGGAAGGAAGAAAGAACGAAAGAAAGGAAGGAAGGAAGGAAGGAAGAAAGAAAGAAAGAAAGAAAGAAAGAAAGAAAGAAAGAAAGAAAGAAAGAAAGAAAGAAAGAAAGATTGCATTTAGGATGATACCAAAGTGAATGGAGAAGCAGGAAAACACGTATCTCCACAAATCTTTCAGTCGTGCTATGTGATCTTGATTTTTTTAAAAAACAGGAAAAATAATATGGATCAACAATTTCCTGCTTCTTTATTAATTCAGGGATGTATTATCTGAAGTTGTCCCTAGATGCATAATATTCCCCCTCCCCCCCCCAAAAAAAAGCTTAGGATGTGACCCTAATCCCTGAAGAATTTGCTGCTAAATTGTACTTTTTAGTATGGTAAACAAATAAAAATATTAGATGCAGGTGAAGTAATCACATTACATGTGTTATATTAATTTAGCAGACACCTAGTGTATGAACTTTGGCCAAAAGGAGGTAACCCTTCAAGCTAAGCTTGATCACGTTCTCTTCTTTTTTTCTTTTCTGCCTAATAATTTCCCACAAATATAGGGTCCAGTTCTTTTTTTTTTTCAGATCAACTGGTGTTGATCCATTGATTGCAACAGGAATTGTCAATAAAGCCTGATGTTACTGGCTGTGCAAGAGAGACTGGCCCAAAGTCACCTAGCCAGCTTTCATGTCTAAAGTGGGATTAGGATTCACAGGTCCCTGGTTTCTAGCCTGGTGCCTTAACCACCAGATCAAATTTCCTCTTCAAGATTGAATATACTCATTTGTGGTCATACTTACTTTGAAACATGGCTTTAGAATTTCTCCTGATATTAAATTTGGGTTGCTCTAATATGATATGCTCGTAATATTATGGCTACATAATACTATGTGTCTTTGTTCCATTGGATTAAGGTAAATGAAAATTTAGCCTGTGATCTATCCTTAATGATATATATTTAGCCCACCACTATCAAATTCTAAACACTGAAAATATGTGTATGTGTTTGTAAGTGTGTGCATGATAACAACACAGAATATCAAAACAATATCTCAAAACAGCTAAGAAGGTACGCTATTATTTCATTCAAACACTAATAATCAGTTGACATTAAAAGCAAAACAATTACTTTCAATGCTATAACTTAATGATATAATATAACACCATCTATACTACCAATTAATATAAATCAACATAAAACCCATATTGTAGCATTTAGGCATTAAAAGCCTTTCCATGAATAAAAGAAAGGTAGCAAGAAAACAATAGTTTTATCATGAATGTATATATAATATATGAGTATATTCAACTTTTTGTATAAAGTACATATGAATAATTCCATTTCTGCACATTCTCCATTGCAAGACTTTCATGGATGACTGATTCATGTTTATTTTCCAACATTTCCAAATAATTCTTTGGCGTGGAATTTGCTTGAATATAGATTTTATTCATGATTAATTAAAAGAAAATTTTTAAATAATCTCACCCATCAAGGTTTGAAATTAAAAGAGAAAATGAAAAAAACATTGTAACAAAATGTGTGACATATAACATTACTTGTTACTTCTGACAGTTTTGAAACTACAATTAAATAGGAGGAGTTGAACCACAACATGATTCAGAATCAAGCCTGAACATCCTAAGATTTTAATTTCTGCATAATCTTTCTTCTATTGTCTTCAAATACCATTTTCTGCATAATCTTTCTTCTATTGTCTTCAAATACCATTTTCTATTTTCTTACCACATTTGATCTGGAAGTAGGAAGGATGAATTGGGATTTGTCAGCATTTTATAATTTTAAAAAGAAATCCATTTCTAACAAGGATAGTCAAGTGGAGATCATCCTTGCCATATCAAAACATTGTTATAAAAGATCTTTTTCCCCAAAGCTCTTCATTGGGTTGCATGACTAGATTGGATCCCTGCATGTAGACTCTATTCCAGGGGTCTCCAAACTTGGCAACTTTAACACTTGTGAATTCCCAGAATTTCTCAGCCAGTCCACAAGTCTTAAAATTGCCAAGTTTGGAGATCCCTGCTCTATTCCTGAAAACCTGATTATTCGAGCTTGCCGGCCTGGATTGAGGTATTGGGGTTTTAAATTTTCATAATTTAATTTATTTTGTTTGGGGCTAAATTTAATTTAATCTATTGTTAACTTTTGTATGTTATATTTTAATTGCCCTGTACACCGCCCTGAGTCCCTCGGGAGAAGGGCGGTATATAAATCTAATAAATAAATAAATAAATAAATAAATAAATAAATAAATAAATAAATAAATATTCCAAGCTTGCTTTTGTATTCCTTCCTAGACAAGCAACAGAGGCTTTAAATCTGGCCCTGGTGAACATCGCTTTCACACAGATTTTTGTTTGTGTGAAAACTTTCTATTACAGCAATGCCATACAGCTCACTGCTACACACACAGAGCTTTGTAGCAAATAGACAATATCTGCAAAAAGAACTAAAAGTACTTTCAAACATCCTATCTATGTCACCTTGAGCCTGAAGATATGCTAAGTGTTCCATAGTTAAATACTCTAGGTTAGTGTTTTTCAAACTGGAAACTTTAAAATATGGAGACTTCAGTTCTCAGGATTCCCTAGCCAGATTCTGGTTGGGGAATTCTGGGAGTTAAAGTTCCCACATCTTAAAGTTGCCAAGTTTGAAAAACACTCACAAATGAAGGCAAATAGCAGTCCTAGCAGACAATCACTTAAATATGAGCCAGCAGTGTGCTGCAAGCTGCCCAAAAAGCCAGTGCAGTGCTAGGCTGCATTAACAACAGGCACTATAAGTACCACACATAGAACAGCACCCAGAGTGCCTGGCTGAGGAATTCTGGGAGTTGAAGTCCACAAGTCATAAAAGGGCCAAGTTTGAAGACCCCTGTGTTAGAGAGAAGTTCCCTGAAGATGAGCTTCACTATGATTCTGAAGGCTCAGAAGACAAAAACCTCCGGTCCTGGTGACTGACCCAGATTGTATCCTTGAAAAACACTGCTCTAGGTGAACTAGCAAAGGAAACAGAACAAATTATACTGCTTTCTTGATTCCTCTACTTTCTTAAAGTTAATTAACTGAAACAATTGCTGTATTTTAGGGGTCTGTAGCTCCAATTCATAAACCAAACAACCAAACCAGCTGGGAAACATGCAGTTTCTCAACTCACCTTTCAAAGCCTTTAATGCAATGCATGATGCTTTGCAGATGACTGTTAGGCTGCTTGTGAAGCGAATCATGTCTTTCTTTACTAAACACCAAAGTCGAAAATAAGGAATGAAGTACATTTTTCCACTGTGGATTCAAAAAAAAACAAAAACAAATGGCAAGAGATAAAGAGAATACACCAGGTGCAACATTTTTCCTGCTGTGTTTTGTAGGTATGCTTATGCAGCTATTTATCACTTTTGCACATCCTGACATTGGTTTATTATTTGATTTCTCAGTACTTTCTGGAATCCTAATTCTAGTCTCCCACCTGATCAGCGATATCTGTGGTACAAGCCGCTGTCTCTTTCAGTGATAAGGCAGGTGCAGAGAAGGCTATTTTTGCCTACTTCGCTGAGTTGACATAATAGTTTGTCCCAGAAGACTAGACAGCTTCCATTATGGGGCCACACTGCATAATGTAGTTTAGCATTATGGTTACAAAATGAATGCCTTCTTTTGTAACCATTAAGGTTACAAAATGAATGCCTTCTTCAGACACACAGTGTGCTAAACTACAAACGCCCTCCTCCACACTTTAGTATGATGCCTATACTAAAACAAATCGTATGTGAGTTATGGGATACTATTAGAAAACTGAAAGTGTTGAGAGGAAGCATAATTCTGAATTGTCCACCTTATCTTGTTATCAAGTGTAGAATGGCTTTATAAAAGGTGCATGAAATGGAATCAGCAGTAGACTTTAATATAATTTTATTCCCTCACTTGCACTGTTCTGATTGTTTAGATATTTTAGATATGTAAGACTAGATAGGTAATCTATTCAGAGGTGGCATTGATCAGAACTGCATAGAAGTTCACATACATACATAGAGACACAGGTAGACCTTGACTTACAACTGTTTAGTGATCATTCAATGTTATAACGGCACTGGGAAAAGTGACTTATGACTGTTTTTCATACTTACAACCATTTCAGCATCCCCAGGGTCACATGATCAAAATTCAGCCACTTGGCAACTGACTTGTATTTATAACAGTTGCACTTTTCTGGGATCAAGTGATCACCTTTTGCAATCTTCTAACAAGCAAAGTCAGTGGAGAAGCTGGATTACTAACTTAACAACTGCAGTGATTTACTTAACAAGTGTGGCAAGAAAGGTCATAAAATGGAGCAAAACTCACTTAATTGTCTCACTTAGCAATAGAAATTTTGGGCTTAATTGTGGTCATAAGTTGGCCACAACTGTGACTGGAGTTTCGGTTGTATGGTAAGTTGTGATGGTCATAAATCAAGGTATCCATGTGATTCAACCTGATTTTATAAACATTTCTACAGCAATCATTAAATGAATCATATGGTCATAACTCTGAATCCATTCTCCCAAATGTACTTTTTTTTGCCAGAATCTGACAAAAGTTGCTGCTAATCACAATCTGGTGAGCACAGAGTACTACAAAAAATGGTAAATGTCAGCTGGTAGCCAAGCACCTGAAATGTGAACATAACATTTTACAACAGCCAGAAGTGCTTTACGGCACCATTTCCAAGGCCATTGAAACTTCTAATGGTTGTTAAACAAATGGTCATAAGTCGAGGACGATAGATAGATAGATAGATAGATAGATAGATAGATAGATAGATAGATAGATAGATAGATAGATAGATAGATGATAGATATTTCTGATCATTTCACAAAGAAAAAAAATCAGCATAGATTATACAAGCTAAAACATATACAGGAAACTTAGAATTGATGCATAATTTTCCTAATTATATATACTTTGACATGGGTGTGTTATAAATGCATGTGTGTATGTATTATATATTATATCAGCTCACTCATCAAGCCCCTATCAGATGAAGCCTCATAGTTGAAAGTTTTATGTATGAGTATAGACACACACACAGAGAGAGACATATACACACTTATATCCAGAATAAGTAACCTCTCAAAGCAATTTACAATAATAATTGTGAGAAATGCTTTCTGAGAAAATTTGCAGAGGCAAACAAAAAGCTGATACATTTTGGAGGCATAGTAAAAGGGAAGAAATTGTATTGGGAATCGTTCTATCTTGATTTGTACAGGTGCAAATAGTGGTATGTGGGATGCAAGGCAATTAAATTCAGTCCACATCCTTCAGTGTTCCACCTGTCACTATGTTTCAGTGATATAAACAGAAAATGTAAAAGAACCCCAAACATATTCAGCAAAGGATAAATTATTGTTTAGAGTTCCCCTATAGCATAAGGATAACAATATGTTCATGACATGAAACCGTGCACGGGACCTCCCACACAAAATTGCATCTTTCGTCTTTCACTCTTTACTTTTGCCACAGGTGATGGAGCCCAGTTACAGGATCTAAACAAGATATATATAGAGAGGGAGGAGGATTTAGTTTTTATGATCCTAGTGAGCATCTTTATATTGTATCAGATCATTAGTGTTGCTCAATATTGTCTACTGTGATTGGGATCGTTGAAGGCTCAGAGAGGAGCTTCTGCCTATGCTGTCTGGAGATTCAACCTGTGGACCTTTAGTCCACAGAACACATGCTCTCTCATTGGACAATGCTGTTTCAATTTTATGATTAAAAAATAAATGCATATCTGTATACTTTGGAATTCCACAATTCTTCCCCTCAAAAGGAAACATCCATACAGATATATATGCTAAAGTTTCAAACAGTAAGCCTGAGTTTTGCAGAGACAGTAGATTTCCTGGATTTTTGCTGCTAGTCCTACAAATAGTGTTGGATATTGAAAAAAATGTTTTCAAAACACACAAGCTGGCCCAAAAATTCACCTCTAGTTCTCATGGTTCCCAAGTGAATGCTTTAGCAGAAATAATTTTAACAACAGAGAAAAAAAACATAGACACTTGATACTCATATTTTACCTCTCTTAGTAACATTTATGAGTAGAATCTATTACTGCTTTACTGTTTTGAAACACAGTTATTTCATAAAAAATACCTTTCATTTCTAGAATTTCATTGTTTTTCTCCTGCTTTTTTCTTTCTTACCTCATATGGTGTATATCAGAGAAGGCCAACATTATTTCAGTATTGACTTTTTGCTTGATAAATGTGCTTCTATTTCATTTATTCTTTATTTGTACAGAAACTACACAGTATTTTTATATTGTTCCCTACTTCCTTTTTGATTAAATGGCTTTATTTGATTTCCCAGAAATAAAGCAGTAAAGCCAAAGAACACAGATAAAATTGGTTGCCTTGATTTTACAGGTGCTTTTTTTCAAGAAGAAC
The DNA here is from genome assembly GCF_947247035.1 of Vipera ursinii. Lineage (NCBI taxonomy): Eukaryota > Metazoa > Chordata > Lepidosauria > Squamata > Viperidae > Vipera > Vipera ursinii. The sequence goes on from NC_139516.1 coordinate 154,576,490, forward strand.
ATAGAAGCAGCAGAATGAAGCAATTATCTCATCAAAAGTTGGTCAGCAGATAGAAATCCCATTTGCATCAGTGTAATGGCCATCTATAGTTATCCAAACTCCAAGAGATCCTCTTGATGAAAACTCACGCATGTACAACTGATTGTAGACTAATCCTATTGTCCAGAAGCTCATTTTAGATGATAAGATAAGATAAGATGAGATGAGGTGAGGTGAGGTGAGGTGAGATAAGGTGGGGTAAGGTGAGGTAAGGCGAGATAAGGTGAGGTAAAGTGAGGTAGGGTAAGATAAGACAACACAAGACAGGACAAGACAGGACAGGACAGAACAGGATAGGATAGGATAACCTTTATTGTCTTTTTTTTCTGTGGGCACACTGGCTCACATTAAAAAGGAAATTTTGTTGCCAGAAGCCATATACATACATATATATATACCTAAACTCTTACATATACTGTAAATACATATAAATAGTAATCACTGTCCATCTTGAATACATAGTGAAAAGAGGAAGCTACTGTATGGAACAAAACTATGACTGAATCTGGATGTTCTGCTTCGGATACCACAAAGCCTCCTCCCAGAAGGTAACAAGGAAAACAGGTTCTGAAGATGATGTGTAGTGTCCCAGGTAATCCTGTGGATTCTGCTCAAGCTACACTTAGGCTATCTCTAGCCCCCAACACAAATTCTAAAGATTTTTTATATCTTTATATAAAAATGCTTTTATATAAATGGTTTCAATTTTCAAGCTAACTTATCTACAGGTATACTTATGTTATTTTTCAGGCAGAAAAAATTTCACCAAGAATATATGTCAATTTCTACTTTGGTGAGTAAAGAACTAAACTTGGATTGGAAGTTTTCAATTAAACATTCAATTTCTAAAGTCAAGTTGTCAAGTCAAATTGGTGAAAAGCTAATAAATGAAGCACATTTTCTAATATTAACAAACAACAAAGTTGAAATTTTGCACTTAAGGAGTATAGTCTAACAAAGTCCGTGTGTTTTGGTAAGAGGATTATTTGATTTAGTTTGGGGATTATTATTATTATTATTATTATTATTATTATTATTATTATTATTATTATTATTATTATTATTTTTATTATTATTGGCCCATGTACTTCTCCACCCTCTCTCCCTCTTTACTATTGCAGTATGTGCAGAGTTTATGAGGTCAATGTTTGTAAAAGGAAGCTTAAGCAGTCATGTCAAAAGGGTAATTGGCAGAAAGAGATCCCTGCCTCTAAGCAAGAGGAATTAAACTTTCCTTTAGCACCTTGGGACCATCTAGGGCTCATTGTTGTTAGACCTACAAGCCCTAATTATGAAGATCACACCCCGGGTCATGTTATGTAGTGAGACAAGAGTTATTTCAAGTGAGAATAAGGTCATACCTCTTTATGTGGTACTGATTGATCTTTAGAGTTCATGTTGGGGACTAGAGATAGCCTATATAGAAATACATTGCAGTTTCTAGGACTGCTTAATTTAGGCGTTGGCAACTTTTAGCAGAAAACCTCCACATTTGGATCAGTTCCTTCCAGAAAGTTCCTTCCAGAAAGAATATAAGGAAAAACTTTAGAAAGAATGCAATTATTTGCTTTTCAAACAATGATTTTCCCCTCCCAAAATAAGACTAATATGTTGTGAAAGGAAAAATGCAATAATTGGTTTTCTTTGGACTTCAGTAAAGGATTCTTTTGGCATTTATTCAGCCCCCAAACAATAAAAAATAAAAGATAATTTCCACTGGCACAGCCAGGCATGACTGGCTTCAATTCAGGGAGAGGGGAGGATGAAGAGAAGAAGGGGGAGGGGGAGAAGAAGGAGAAGGAGATGATGATTACAATTATCAGGCCTGACAGCAAGAAAGAGATATCGAGAACTCTAATACTTACCTGCCATGTAATGGTCATCCAGAATTTTACTGCCTAGCCTAGTAGTAATAAATAGACAAAAGCACCATAAACATACATGCAGAATTGCTTATGACTGGAGTAGAAGATTTTTCTATTCCATGGTTCTGAGTATTATAGTTACTATACCTTTGAAACACTGGGATTCTCAAAATACTTGATGCCTCCTTCAGGAAAGAGGATGCTGTAATTTGGAAACATGTTTTATTGGCTAGTCCAGCCAAAGTGGTGGCAGAACTGGTGATAACTATTTGGATATACTTACCTCAATTTCATTTTCAATGGCACAACAAATTAACTGCAAAATAATTCTACAAATTCCACAAAGAAAAAGCAACAATACAACCAAAAGTGCCAAATGTTTAGATTTTATAAAAGTGATCAATGTTTTCCAGTAAAAAAAAATCACTGATGCATATTGTGCGTTTCCCATTTTTCTTATTGGTTTCTGAGAACAAACCTGTCTGTGATTTCCTTTGCCAACAGGAACTAGCCCTGACTTATTGATACTGTATTCACTTGTACACTACTGATTGACATAATTATCTGATAATGTCTTAATTTTACAATTTGAATGTGAAACACACAACCAACGGGTTAGTGAAGTTGCCAAAAGAGACATCAGGCCCTTAGATAGAATATTGGATCCAACAATGGCTATACTGCATGTACTAAACTGCAGATTGGATAATTACAGTTCTAGCAACAAAAATCCTGTTTATTGAATCCAAATTTGTGCAGTTAAAAAGACAGTTTAAATATTAGCATACTAGAGTTAAGAAGTAAAGAAGAGCTTGATACTGTGGAATAGCCATCTATGCAATAAAACAAATGGGCAAATAAGTATAATATAAATATCTAGCAGATGTTGTCCCTATAGCTCACTGAATGCAAATAGAGTCAGAGAGCATTTAAAGTTAATAAATTATTTTACAATTATTTGCTTTTTAAAATGAAACTTTCTTCAACAGGATATATTATGAGTTAGTAAATAAAACATTGCAATAGTTTTGCCTTTCTTCCATTCCTTCTACCCCATAGTGCAATTTTTAAAGTAGACAATAAAGGGTTTTGTTTTGTGGTTACAATTCTCATTTAAACTGACCTCATTAAAGTTAAGTACAGTTTGATACAGCCTTTTTTAAAATTGTGTGCTAGGTACTTACTATCAAAGAATTAAGGTTAGAAGTAATAAATAGTTTTAATAAGTAATAAGTAATAAATGTTTAAATAAACATTTTGAACCTAGATCAAAATTCTGAATATATCAACATTTTATATTTGTGACTGATTTTCTTGGTATATTCAATATTTTCTTTAAAAAAAATCTGCAATTGTAACTGATACGATTATAATCCAAAAGCAAAAACAAAAAACAAAAACAGGTCAGAGATTAGCAAAACTACTAAAAATAGCTACAATTAGATGTGTTTCATTTGCAAAGTACTAGTATTTTGAGTGCCATAATCTGGGACCTAAAAGTTCAGGGAGAGGTTTCAAATAATTTATGTGGCAAGAAACAGGAAATAAATTCTAAAGCAAAAGCATTATGAGAAAGAGGAGGGAAGAAGGAGGAGGAGGTTTGCTCATCTAATTCAAACCTTACAAAGAGTTGTCAATAATTAATAATAATAATAATACTTAAGTAAGAAGGGCATCGGAATCTGTGCTCATTTTAGAGATCTCATGTTTCTATTTATCAGGTTTCAATAAGAACTTGGGTGAACTTTTGTCTGGGTGTGATTATGGCTTTCAGATTCCTGATTCTTTTTCTGACTGTATACTTTAAACTCAATCTTACAAAAGTTCTAGTGATGCTTCCCCAGAAATTCCAGAAATGGATTATTTTGACATCACCTCATATATTTAAGAAATAATTGCTATAAGATCGTTTGTGAAAAGTCCTAAGGCAAAAAGAACAACAATGTCTTTAATTTCCAACCCAACAGAGGATGGGATCCAGTTGCAATCATAATTCAAGTAAGTTCTTTGAAATCTCAGTGTCTAAAGGCACTCATTATAATTCTGGATAAAGATTAGTCTGTGTACTCAAATGGGTATTCTGAAATCCATAGATATACAGTAAAACAACCTAAAGAGCTGCAGTCTTTTAGCTGTTTGTGTAAACTGTCTGAATTCACAAGCATTCTATTAGTTCATTAAGTATTGCCATTTGTTTACAAGGTAGGTTTAGAGTACAATCCTAAACATGTAATCCCCACTAAATTCAGTGGATCTTAATATCAAACGTAAGTGAGATTCATTTTTGGCTAATCATTAAGTAGATGAAGGAATGGTGATACAGAGAGACAGTGACAGCAACTATCAGCTCTTTCCATTTGAAGAGCAGAATTTAACCTGGACCCCTGAATTTTAGTCCAAAAACATAACACAATTGCCAATTACACACTTTTATATTTCTTTTTATATTTCTAACATGACCAAAGAGTTGAACTCAAGATTTTCCTTTCTTCCCAGTTTTGGTTATATAATTACACAGAATAAGAAAGATGGCACAATAATGTGGCATCAATAAATGTCAAAATCCATTTGCAAAATCATCCCTCTTTCTTTTCTTTCTTTTTTATTTCTAAACACTTAACAATCACATATCCTTCACAATGACAGTTAATTAGTTGGATTTGGACTTATCTTTTTAAAATTAGAAATGTCCCTATCGTAGATATATGAATCCCTATTTAATAAAGCATTAAAAAGTTTTCTTTTTTTTTCTTTTTTTTACTGCTAAATCGTGAATCTGGAAACAAAAAAACCAGGCCAGCTATCAACGTAACTTGCTGGTAAAGGCAAAAGTATTTCATTGGAGTGGTAGTTGAGGTAAGGAAAGTTATTCAGGGTTGCAGTAGTAGAATGAAGGGGAACAGGTTATATCTCCATCACGTCCATGAAAATAACAAGGTCTACAGAAAGAGCAATATTTTATGCTAGCCCTGTGGCTGGAATAGTTAAGTGTCTTCATTAATTACAAGGAGAGGAAATTGTTTAAAAAATGTCTCCACTACATAATAAGAGGGCAGCAATATTAAGAAAGCAGATGGAAAGGTTACACAGATATCAGGCCTCTCCCTCTGGCCATACATACCTAAATTGAGAGTGGGTAATTTAATATAAAATAAAAAGCAAGAGACAGATATGCTTACTTTCTCTTTAATACAAGGGCATAAAGAAAACAACTTTTTGCTAGTAAAATAACAAGGCTAGGAGAACATAAAAGCAAGAGAAATCTGACTAAGTTACCAGCCTTAAGAAGCACATTAGCATATAACTCTAAGCTTGAATTAAATCAAAGAAGGTGAACAAAACTCAGCACGGCATTTCAACCACTATCATGAAAATGCCAATATTGATTTAAGAGTATGGAAGACGGGGTCTGCAGTGTAGTACATGTGATTCTGCTTCAGAAACAGGTCCACAAGCCTTGGCACCAATTCATTTTTGCCCAGCAGATACAAAAGAAAATAGGGCTGTACAGCTGAACGCTCCCTTCAGTTTTGCTTTGAGCAAGCATCCCATTGAAAATGTTTTATGAAGAGTAATATGCCACTTCTGAAGAGGGAAGCCAAGCTTCTCCGATATGTGTAGTGCTAGGAAAGGCTTCTGCACATGGGCAGCCGTAACTCTTCCACCTACTGGATGTGTCAGACAAGGCAATCAGAACGACACAAAGCACTTCAATCAGCCAAAGAATATTTCCTCTGTGCCCTCGGGGAGATAAATAGTATGGCTTCTGCAGCACAAAGTGCCACATCAAGGCCAAGTCCAGCTTACAAAAATGGAGTCTCTGAAACTCAGACCCAAAATCTTTGAAGGCATATAACAAAACTCTGAATATATGTAAAGGGAAAGTGTGCAGCAGATCCTGTACTTAGCTATCTTTCCTCCATATCACAATATTTACCATTACAGGTTTTTATTTTATCATATCTGTGAGCAAGACTATATTTAAACAGAATGACCAAGTACTTTGCTATACCTAGAGGCACCTGGAAATTAATGGAGAAGGAAAAATAGCATATTGTGAAGAGTGTACCAAATTTTCCCTCTTTCTTTTATCTCAGCTTTTCTACATTGACATAAATATATAAATAGCAATATGATACAGGTTGCTTTCATTATCATTTTGCAGTAAATGCTAATACTTGGGAAGATAATAGCATGCAGTAGACTATCTCTAGGGGGAAAAAATCTACCTGGTTTATTCAGATCTTATAATTTGAAAAATTCAGACACCTAAAGACTTAAAGTATCATATCTTCTTCAGGCATAAAATCCATACTGAACACCTTGAATGTTTTCCTCTCCACCGTGCTGTGAATTTACATGTTATGAGGATTTTACATTTTCCTTTGGAACACAAACCATGATACAAATGAAGCCCGTTCACTGTGTAGACAGATTCTTATTGTTGCAGTCAAATGAATTATTTTTAAAGTAATAAATAAAAGATTAACTGCAATAGAAGGACATTAAAAGAATAAAAATAAGTGTCTATGGCATCTATTTACATATTTTCAAAAGAACAGGTATCAGCCCGGTTGAAGCATCCATCTTTTTTATTTCCCATGCCAGCTTTCCATTCAAAATATAACTTCATCAGCAGGGATTGCTTTCACTTAACATAAAAGAAAATTATGTTTGCAAATTAATGTTAATCCCCCAAATCCAATCCACAAATATTTCACCATCTTGTAGTGACAGATCAAATTATATTATTAATGGTAAAGTGTTAAAATTATTATATTCTGCTCTTTTTAGTAATATAGAAATGGTGGGTGTTTAGTTATCAGGCTTAGTCATATCTGAACACCATCCCCTGCCAACAGCAAAGACATTACTAATTTCTTTGGCATAATATGCAACCAAGACTCATTTTTAACCCTAGCATGTTTGTGCTATTCTATACAAGATAGAATTTCTAGCCTGGAAATTACCTTGCAAGCCAAAATACTGTTGCTCGCATTCTACCAACTTGAAGATATTGTAGATGCAATAGAATTTAATAAAGTTTATTTTGTATGGGTTAATCTAGGGAAGCATACGATGAGTGGATAGCAGAATTTTGGAATATTTTCTCTAAATATGACATTGAAGGTCATACCTATTGGATCAGAATATGATGCGTTGCAGGCTGGCCATCTTCTTAGCAAATCACCTGAAAGATGAGTGAATGCAATTGCTGTACTTGTTTTTTTTTGTTTTTTTAACTTTAATATGCTGAAGAAAAGCCTCATTCTAAGAAGTGAATATTGTATGAATATTAAAACATTACTTATGAAATTTTGACCATGATGGAAGGAAGGAAGGAAGGAAGGAAGGAAGGAAGGAAGGAAGGAAGGAAGGAAGGAAGGAAGGAAGGAAGGCTAATTGCTTTCTCTATTGCTTTATTTATATTCACTAACACTTAGGCCAGCCAGTTGAATGATAAATGTTCCAGTTTCCCATCATAATTAGCTAAATATTCTTTTCCTTAAACAAGCTCTCATTTTATTATTGAGATAGTATAATAGATCCATTAATATGGTCTACCAAAGGCCAAGGATCTTTTATTTATGAATGCAAGTACAAATGGTAATTATTTTTATACGTATTTTTCTTCATGCTGTGGACTGTGTAATGGCTCAGCCCCAAACAGTTATCACACAATGGATGCTTTTCTTTTTTTACTTGACCTACCACACTGCACATGATTTAATCCATTGTTTTGGATGTTGTTGATGATTTATTGTATGAAAAATGTAAATGATCTGGATGGCAGATGTTTTATATTTTCTGACCATTCATTTTCAGTGGGAATGTAATTAAAATTTATGAAGTGTATCTGCTGAATTGCATTGGCAATTGATGATCTCCTCCAGTCCTGTCTGTCTGCAGATGATGAGCGATTGTGGACAGTGAGATGTGTTGACAAGGGCAGAAACAGATGTGATGTTACTGTCAGGAATGAGCATACCTAAGGAAAGGACTGCAGGATCTTTTTTTTTCCCTCTCCCCTCCCCCCCCTACTTTTTTCCCCACAGGAAGAAGGTGGCAACTAGAGCTGTCTTTCTTCTTGCTAGACAGAGTGCAAAGAACGACCGTTCTCCTGAAACCTGTCATTCTTCACAAGAACAATCTGTGCCTCCCTCAGCAATAGGCATCTGGAAAGCAAGATATCATTTACAGCAGCCCATGTCAGAGATATTAATTAAATTCCTGATGGCCACCCAGAAAAGTTAATGAGCACAGATTTCACAACATCCCAACTCATAGAAATACCACACTTAACTCTTTAGCGTCCATTTCATCCTAGTTTCAGGCGGGAGAAGGGAAATGAATGACAGATTGTATCAGGAACCCCAATGAGACAATAATATCTGAAGGGATTTTCCGGCCACCTGAAGAGACTTTGTTCTGGGAGACACCCTGCAGAGTAGCTTGCGATAGACTTAAATACGAGTACATTTAACAAACTGGCATTGGAAACAACATTCAAGGAGTAAACATGAAGAAATCCTTACAGTTGCAAGACTGGAATTTTATATCAGAGAGTTAGGCGTTTGTATTTAATACAAGCTTGTAGTTTAAGTCTTTGAAGCTTTCAGGGAAGTTTCCATGGGTACTTTGAATCATTTATTGCAAATCTACATCTGCTATTTATTCAAAATCTGAGTCTTTACCTGTCTTAATAATGTTTGTGTTAGTATCCCTTTTGGGGGAGGGAATTCGCCAGTTTCTTTTACCAGTTTGGTCTCCAAGACCATACCATTATTGGAGCAAGACAAATCATACAAGCCAGGCATAAAATAGCATATGAAGCAGCACAATCTCTCTATAAAATAATATTTAAAGCCTGGAAGGGAAGCAAAACATGACTATCCGTTTCAAAACAAAGTATGGCCCCAACCATAGCAATATGAACACCAGCCAGTCTTCCTGGTATAAAATTCTTAAAAGGGAGCAAAATGCCTAAACTTCACTTTCCTGATTTGTCATTTAAGCAGATAAAGTTGACCTTGAACTTGATTCATAGTAACTACATCCGTGCAGTTTTACTGCCAGTGCTACAGGAGTGGGCTTCCCTTGCCCTCTATCAGGATGTTGTTATTGTGTTTGCTTTACTTTTCAGTCAAGATGACAGAAGCCAGAGCTTTTTTAAAATGGTGGGATACGCTGAACAGGAAAGTTATCAGCTTTCTTGAGAATAGAAAAAAGGTTGATAAAGCAAATATATTCCTTCAACCATTTTTTCGAAACTGCAGAGAACGATATTGAATGCCCATAATTATTTTAAATTGTAGATCCACTCGAACTGGACAAGGAACCCAAAGAGGTGTTTCGGCACAGGTGAGATAGGATTCTAATATAAATCCATTTCTGTAACACTGCCAATACTGGTAGTTTAATTCCATCAGTGCACAACATATGGAAAGCTGCATGTAGGAGGGAAGGAGGAGGATAGCTTAAGAATAAATGATGCGGCTACATTCTTCAACTTATTATAAATTTATCATTATTAAAATATCTTGTTCTACAGGATTATTCTACTCAAAGAATTCTGACAGTATGCAGTTTTAAATATAGACCAAGATGGCATGATATAAATTCCCTAATATGAGGGAAATATGACTTTCCACGTGTTGATGAAGTGCAATTGTAATACTCACTGCTTGCCTTGTGAACAAGGATTAGTTGTAGTTAGTTAGTTCTAGTTATTTAGTTAGTTGTAGTTGTAGTTCACAAGGGACGCGGTGGCTCAGTGGGTTAGGATGCTGAACTTGTTGATCGGAAGGTTGGCAGTTTCGCGGGTCGAATCCCGAGTGCCGCGTAGCAGAGTGAGCGCCTGTTACTCGTCCCAGCTTCTGCCAACCTAGCAGTTCAAAAGCACGTAAAAATGCAAGTAGAAAAATAGGGACCACTATGGTGGGAAGGTAACAGCGTTCCGTGCGCCTTTGGCATCTAGTCATGCCGGCCACATGACCACGGAGACGTCCTCGGACAAGCGCTGGCTCTTCGGCTTTGAAACGGAGATGAGCACCGGCCCCTAGAGTTGGAAACAACTAGCACGGATGTGCGGGGGAACCTTTACCTTTACCTTAGTTGTAGTTCTCGTTTCCAACCATCTAGAAAGCCACACCTGTGCCACATTCAGGTTTCAACAACCTCTCGAGTGGCTCAAGACAGGTACCCATGCTATTGGCACTTCCTGCGGTGCCTCCATCCTCCATGGAGAAGATTGTGCACAGTTGTGTTCTCCAGCAACTGCTAAATAGCTGTTTGGAGACTTATTAGGCATGCAATGTTGCTAGAAAATAAGGTACCGTATATACTTGAGTATAAACCGACTCGAGTATAAGTCGAGACCCCTAATTTTACCCCCCAAAACTGGAAAAAGTTCTTGACTCAAGTATAAGCCGAGGCTGGGATCCGCCGTTCTGCAAGCCTCGGCTCGATCCGCCGTTCTGCAAGCCTCCGCTGCCCCATTCTCTCAATGGGAGGCTTGCTTCGGCTGCTTTTCTTTTGGCAGAGCCATCCATACTGGAGGTGGATGGGGGCAGGGCTGGTGCACGTTTTGCCTCTCTCACCCGGTGGAGAAAAGGGGGCAGCGGGAGCCTCTGGGTGCCCAAGCCACGTTGGAGGGTCTCCAACCTCTCTGTGTGTGTGTGTGTGTGTGTGGTGGGGGGGAAAATCAAATTGGATCTTTTTATTGATGTATCGTACTTTTATTCGGTATTAGGTTTTTATGGATCAATTATGAACACCCGGGGTCCCTCTGCGACTTACGGGCGGAATATCTAACTTCAGAGCCGTCCTCTCCGGCTGCGGTGGCCTGGGGGAGGGCAGCACGGGGCTCTAGGAGGTACTCAAGATAGTTGGGGGGGATCCAACCTGCCGCGGGGGGTGGGAGTGGGACTTTAGTCACGGACGGCGAGAGGAACCTTCGGAAGGGGAAGCGGGAACGAAGAGAAGATGAGGGTGGAGCGATCGGGGAGCCGGTAACTCAAGTTCCCCAAGTGGCTTTCAGCACTGGAGAAAATGCAAAATCGCTCGAGACCAAACTCGAAGGAATCAGCTGCCGGTGGGAGCGAGGCGATCCGTGCGGTCCCGTGACAGCCAGTCGGGCAAGCAACGCGAAGAGCGGCAGGGCTTTATTTTTGCACCGTGGAGCTCCCCCTACCCCTCCTCCCAAACTCCCCCTCTCTCCCCCTTCCCCCCACTTCCCAGAGCTGAATACAGGGTATTAACCGGCGGCAGAGGCTTGCAGAACGGCGGATCAAGCCTCTGTCGCCGGCGGAGGCTGGATCCGCACTCCGCAAGCCTCTGCCGCCGGCGGAGGCTGGATCCACGCTCCACAAGCCTCTGCCGCTGGCTAGATCCGCGCTCCGCAAGCCTCTGCCGCCAGTGGAGGCTGGATCCGCGCTCCGCAAGCTCTGCCAGCGGCAGAGGCTTGCAGAGCGTGGATCCAGCCTCCGCCGGCGGCAGAGGCTTGCGGAGCGCGGATCCAGCCTCCGCTGGCGGCAGAGGCTTGTGGAGCGCGGATCCAGCCTCCGCCGGTGGCAGAGGCTTGCAGAGCACGGATCCAGCCTCCGCCGGTGGCAGAGGATTGCGGAGCGCGGATCCAGCCGGCGGATCGAGCCTCTGTCGCTGGCGGAGGCTGGATCCACGCTCCGCAAGCCTCTGCTGCCGGCAGAGGCTGGATCCGTGCTCCGCAAGCTCTGCCGGCGGCGGAGGCTGGATCCGCGCTCCGCAAGCTCTGCCTCCTCTTCTTCAAAAAGGCCTGTTGGAAAACTGCACAGAGCAGAAGCGGCAGCCAGGAGCCCACCATCTCTCCTCTGCCGCTCGCTCTCGCCGCTCCAGCCCTGGCGAGCCAAAGAGACAAAAGGCCCCGAGCGATAGGAAGGGGATCTCTGCCCTAGAGCGGGAGGGGGGAGGGAAAGGGGGGGAGGAAAGACCCGATCGCTTTGTGTTGAGCTGGTTCAGCTCAGCCGGACTAGGCGGGGCTGCGGCTCCCAGCTGATGCCGCTGCCGCCATCCAAGTCCGGCCGGCAAGAACTTTTTTTCTCCCCGCCCCGCAGGGACGAGTAAAGCGCGACTTACTTCCTCCTCCGTGCCCACGTCGCCTTCTCGCCCAACAATCCCAAGTAAGGGGCGGCCTCAGAAAGGGGCTGTAACTTTCCCCTACCGCTCGAACCTATCTTGGAGAGGAAGGCAAAATCGGGAGAGGGAAGAAGAGCGAGGACTGGAGCAGCGCTTGCCCGGCTTCTCTCCCCTGCAGGGAGCGGCGGGGTTGGTTCCGCCTCCACCATGTTCTCTCTCGAGAGCCTTGTCCCACCCACAACTCGCCAGCGCCGCCGCCGCCGCCCCGTTCCTAGCCAGCCCTCAGCCGCTTCACAAGCACCCATTGCCGGCCCAGTTCTATCAGACCCACGCGGCGCCGCACATACTCCGTTTACACGGCCCCCATACTTCCCCCACACGTCCCTTCTCCCGCCTCCTTCCCATAACAGCCTCTACCTACCGGACGGCGCCTCAGCTCCCCGTGTCCGCCGCCGCCGCCGCCACCCTGACCAAACCCTCTCTGCCTGCGCGCACCCTCCCTCCCTCCCTCCTTCCTCTCTGTCTCTAGCTGGGCGAGGTTTCCAGCCGTCGCTGTGACGCTGCACGCCCAGCTTCTCTCTGATTTCCCTGGCCCAGTCCAGTGATGCTTGAGAGGAAAAAAAAAGCGAGCGGGCGGGTGAGGTTGGGAGGGAAAGGCGAGAATGACCGCTTTGTGTTACCTGCCGTGAAACCAGTCCTTGCAGGCGTCGCACTCTATCATGAAGCGGGTTACATCGTAGGGCAGCCAGGCAGCGGAAAGAAGCAGGCAGGCAGGGCGCGGAGGTCTGGAGACCTGCCGACGTTTGGGGAGATTTGGGGAGGTGCGCGCGCACCTCCCCAAACCTCCCCAAACTTCGGCAGGTCTCCGGACGGCGGCGGCTTGGGAGAGGTGCGCGCAATCCCGGAAGCACCGAAGCCTCGGCCGCGCGCAAGTCCTCGGTAAGTTCTTTTTTTTGTTCACTGGAGTATAAGCCGAAGTGGATTTTTTCAGCCCAAAAAGTGGGCTGAAAAATTCGGCTTATACTCAAGTATATACGGTAAGTGAAAATTAGAGTTGTGAAGCCTTTTCTCCAGTTCTTAAACCCAATTGCTAGGAAGATCATTTCTTTCTGAACAATTCAATTCAAAACATTTTGCTGGGGGGGGGAGAAAGGCAAAAAATATTAAAATATCTATTACTCATGAAAAGTAATAATAAAAACAATATACACCAAGTGCCATCCTAAAAGAGACTTGCATCCTTCTTAATGTCATCTTACATTTTTTTCACAGAAATAAGACCTACTGAGAACTGTAGTTTATCTCACAGAAGAGATAATGTCATTGCTAAAATAATGTATATTAAAAAGGCACATACAAGCATTATCTAATCTCAAAGAAAGTTGTTTTTCCCAGAACTATTATTTTGTTCATACATAAATGCATGCAAATTTACTTGCTTAATTAAGTGATTAATCAACCCAAACTCACACAATTGTAGCTAAAATTTATTTAAAGGAGTGATAGCTCTGCAAATAAGATTGCTCTAAATGTCTTTTTTTTTGTCTTTAAGAGGTTGGGAATTGTAGTACAAACACGTGGAAAGCACCAAATCAGAAATGCCTAATTAAATGTACTCATTCACATTTTTATTCTGAAAAATGATAATATATTATTAGCATTTTTAACTGCCAGTTACAAAAGCATATTGTACAAATGATTATTATCTTTTAATTCCCAGAACAATTTTTTATTTATTTATTTATTTAATTAAATTTTTATACCGCCCTTCTCCCAAGGGACTCAGGGCGGTGTACAGGGCATATAATAAAAATACAAAACTACAAAAGTTAAAATAGAATTAAATTAATGCCCACGATAAAACAATAAAATATAGCAATATTTAAAACCCAAATTAATTCCCCATCAGGCCAGGCCAGCTTGTTCAAATAGGTGGGTCTTTAACCCGCGCCGGAAGGAGCGGAGATCCGGTGCCATCCGGAGCTCCACCGGCAGCTGATTCCACAAAGCCGGGGCGCCCACAGAGAAGGCCCTCCCCCTGGGGGCCACCAGCCGACATTCTCTGACCGGAGGCACCCTGAGGAGGCCCTCTCTGTGGGAACGCACTGGGCGGAGGGGAGTTGACGCCGGCAGCAGGTGATCCCCGAGGTATTCCGGACCCATGCCATGTAAGGACTTAAAAACCATCACTAAGACCTTGAACCTCACCCGGAAGACAACTGGTAGCCAATGCAGCTCACGGAGCAAAGGTGTAACATGGGAGTACCGGGAAACTCCCAAGACAACTCTCGCGGCCGCATTCTGTACCAGTTGGAGCCTCCGAGTGGTCTTCAAGGGAAGCCCCATGTAGAGAGCATTACAGTAGTCAAGGCGAGAGGTCACGAGCGCATGAGTGACCGTACACAGGGCATCCCGGTCCAGATAGGGCCGCAACTGGCGCACCAGGCGAACCTGGGCGAAAGCCCCCCTAGTCACAGCTGCTACATGTTCTTCCAAGGTAAGTCGTGAGTCTAGGAGGACTCCCAAGTTGCGAGCCCTATCCACGGGGGGTAACAACTCACCCCCCATAGAGAGAGATGGAACATTTTGAATGTCCCGGGATGCCGGAATGTACAGCCACTCAGTCTTGTCAGGGTTGAGTTGAAGTCTGTTCCTCCCCATCCAGACCCGAACCGCCTCCAGGCAACGGGACATCACAGCGAGGGCATCACTGGGGTGGTTTGGGGTCGAAAAGAAAAGTTGGGTATCATCAGCATATTGATGATACCCAACTCCAAAACCACGAATGATCTCACCCAGCGGTTTCATATAGATGTTGAACAGGAGAGGCGAGAGAACCGACCCCTGAGGAACTCCACAAACGAGAGACCTAGGGGCCGATCTCTGCCCCCCTGCCAACACCGACTGCGAGCGTCCCAGGAGATAGGAGGAGAACCACCGAAGGACCGTGCCTCCCACTCCCAATCCCCTGAGACGCCGCAGCAAGATACCATGGTCGATGGTATCGAAAGCCGCTGAGAGGTCTAATAGGACTAGGACAGAGGAACATCCCCTATCCCGAGCCCTCCAGAGATCATTCACCAGCGCGACCAATGCCGTCTCTGTGCTGTACCCGGGCCTGAAACCCGATTGGTACGGATCCAGATAATCCGCTTCATCCAGGGCCAAAGGGAGCTGATGCGCCACGACACTCTCAACAACCTTCGCAAGAAAGCGAAGGTTGGAGACTGGACGAAAGTTGTTCAACACAGCTGGGTCCAAGGCAGGCTTCTTGAGGAGGGGTCTCACCACCGCCTCCTTCAAGACGGAGGGGAAGTTACCCTCACTCAAGGAAGCAGATATCACCGCCTGGAACCAGCCTCGTGTCCTCTCCCTAGCTGCATAAACCAGCCAGGAAGGGCACGGGTCCAATAAACATGTGGTGGAGCTCAGCCTCCCCATAATCCTGTCCACTTCATCAGGGGTCACAGAATCAAACTCCTCCCAGGTAACATTGACAAGACCGCCCGTGTCCTGATCGCCAGACTCTGCCCAGCTGGAGTCCAAACCGGTCCGAATCCGAGCGATTTTATCCGACAGATGCTGACCAAACTCCTCGGCACGACCCTGCAAGGGATCCTCCCTCACCTCCTGATTAAGGAGCGAGCGAGTCACCCTAAACAGGGCGGCCGGGCGATTATCTGCGGACGCGATGAGGGTGGAGAAGTAATTACACCCTTATAGCCTCCAACTCAAGCCATTCAAGTGCATTTATTTATCTAGAAAATTTATAGGGATGCCCATCTTATATACATGATTCTGGTCAGTGAATAATTCAAAACTACATATTTGACTAATTATATAAATAATTAAAAAATTCTATAATTTACTAAGCAAAATTTGAAAAAAAAGAAACAAATCAACCACGTTTAACAAAAACATCAAAATATTCAGAATAAATATGCGACTAAAAAGTTCCACTTAGCTTATGAGTAGATTTTAGAGGGATATTGTTATTAATTTTAGTATTAGTATTGATTATATTTTTGCTTAAGTTATTATTATTGTTTTTTTATAATTTGAATGTATCTATGTTAAAGGGGAGTTAAAGCACATTATGAATTTGGTTAATTTTATAATGGATAATTTTAGTTAGAATATGATTATTATATCTATAACCCTGTATTCAGCTCTGGGAAGGGGGGGAAGGGGGGTGGTTTGGGGTGGGTGGTTTTTGGGGATATGTATTGTAATTTTTTTTAAAAAAACTCTTTAATAAAAAAACATCAAAAACATAGAATAGCTCTGGGGAACATTCACAACATCTTACGTTCAAATCAACCATAAAATGAGCTTATCCATACTGCCAGCGCTAAGGCTGGGTGGCAAAGCCACGTTTTTAATGCCTTGTATAAGCACAGGAGGGTCAAGGTAAGTCTGATCTCAGGGAGGATAATGTTCTAGAGGGCAGGTGCCACAGCAGAAAAGGCTCTCCTCCTAGGTCCTGCCAGATAGAATTTTTCAGCAGATGGGACATGGAGCATGTTTCTCCTGCTGAATAGATAGGCACAATTAGGGAGAGATGAATACATAAGTAACCCAGCACCAAGCCATGAAGGGCTTTGAAGGTAACCATCAATCTTTGAATTAAACCTGGAAACATACTGGAACCCAATGAAGCTCGCAAAGCAGAGATGCCATAACTGCCCACATGATTTTATTTTGCACCAGGTTAAGCTTCCAAATAGTTTTCAAGGGCAATAATTACAGTAATCCAATCAGGAGGTGACTAAGGCATGTATAACTGTGAACAGGCCTCCCTATCTGGGCTCAGATACATCTGGTACATAGTGCAAAGATGTGAACACTGTCCAGTCAAGGCTGCCACCTGCTCTTCAAGCAGAAGCAATTAGTCCACGAGGACCCATGGATTGTTCATAACATCTCTCTGGGGTAATATAAGTGATAGAAGGTTTCCCTGAACCAGGAGGTCCAAAAACCCAAAGCTACGTGGTCTTATTGGGGTTAGCTGAAACCTGTGTTCCCCATCCAAACACCCATAGCCACCAGACATTAAGACAGGACATCCACAACATCACTTAGATGGCCCAGGTCAAGACAAATAACTGAATATATGAGCCCTATAGCACCTCACAAAGATCCAGACCACATAGGCCATGGTCTGGACCTATCATCCCCTCAACACTGACTGGAAGCAGCCTGGAGGAGGGATATGAACCAGCACAGTACAGAGCCACCCACCTCAACCGCTGAAGACAATTCAGAAGGATATTATAATTAATTGTATCAAAAGCTGTTGAGAGGTAAAGAAGAGCAAAGAACCCTCACTAAAAGGGAAGATTGAAAATTGAATGAAAATTGTCCAGAATCACGGGATCCAGAGATAGCCTCTTGAGGAGAATGTGAACCATTGCCTCCTTCAGAAACAATGGAACCACCCCTTCTCTCAAAGAGGAATTAGTCACCACATAATTAAAATATTACAGCCCATACTGGACAATGACATTGCAGTTTCTCAGAGACTGAATGGTAGGCTTATATTTGCATAACAATAAGCACCCAACTTAAAGCAGATTCTCATAAGCAACAAAAAAATCAACAGGACACTAATGCTAATGTGAGAACCAGACTCTAGAACAAACTCAGCTACCTATTTTGCCCTGACATCTATACCAACAGCACCATCATAGGCTCCAACAAGTGCATGCACAAGATTAGGGGTGTTCTAATGTTCTTCTTCACTTCTTCACATTTTTACTGCCATCATCTACCAGCAATGTCCCTCTGGATTCTTTGCAAACTTTGTAAACTAATAGAACAAACTTCACACAAAAGGCACAAAGGTAACAATTGAACAGAACATTTCTGTTGCTAAGCAGTTAACTAAGCAGTTAAGTGACTTTTGCCCCATTGTACGACCTTTTTTTGTCACAGCTGTTAAGTGAATCACTGTGGTTCTTAAGTTAGTAACACAGTTGTTAGGTGAATCTGGTTTTCTCATTGACTTTGCTTGTCAGAAGGTCACAAAAGGTGATCACATTGCTCTGGGACACTGCAACCATCATAAATATGAGTCAATTACCAAGTGTCTGAATTGTAATCATGTGACTATGGCGATGCTGCAATGGTCATGTGAAAATTGGTTATAAGTCACTTTTTTCAGTTCTGTTGTAACTTCTAACAGTCACTAAATAAACTGTTGTAAATTGAGGACTACCTGTATCCACTGTCTTCCCATCTGTACATATTAGGTTTTTTTAAAAAAAAATCTTTAAATTTTCCTTAACATTCTTGGACTTGACAGTTGAGTGAAACAGGAGAATTGTTTACCAATTTCACTCCTCTGGACAAAGAAATATTGAAATTAGAACCACTGCATTATGGGACAGACTAATCTTCTGCCAAACTTTGGTTTAGGAAAAAAAAATCACATGCATACCGAGAAGCACTTTTTAAAGTTTCCTTTAAGAAAAAGTCTCCACTGGGCTTTCCTTATTCCGTCTGCAGTGATCTATTTTTTTCCCCCTAAGCAAACACTGAGAACTTGATTTGGTTTTCTCTTTACTAAAAACAGAAGTCCCAGCCCCGATTGGATCAGAATTATTTTATATACTAGCATCATTAAAGAATCATGGATGTTTCCTCTATCATTCTTGCTTAAATCTCAGTGTCTGAATAAACAAAAGAAAATGAACTGGGCTCTTTGTTATAAACACATGAAACGTGTTTGTTTGTTTTTCACTTCTAGCTTCAATCTGAATTGGGACTTTGGGTATATCCCTTAAATAGGTATCTCCTGTTCTTCTTCTGTACTTAACCTCTAGAAAAAGAGATAACAACAGCAAGATTATTAGTGATCATTTTTATGCTACACAAGATCAAAGAGAATACCACAGGGGAACTAGCACCATTCTTCAATTACCAGTCTTGTTAGATTGAGTAAATTTAAGAGTATTTCAGTTAACTCCCGAAAAGAACAGCTGCTTAGTCTAAAATTAGTAGTTTGAGAATATCAGCCACAGAACCTTAAAATGGACAATCAAAGAAACCAGGCTACCTAATAAGCTGTTTTTAATAGATTTTATCCCTCAAGTGAATAGAAGTAGAGAGAAGAGCTGAGGTGTTCCAAATTCAATAATTAATTTCTAGCACTTCGGTTTTTCTCTTTTGACTTTTCATTAAAGCCTAGCTAGGATCGTGGGCCTGTCATTCGAGGAACTTTTCCGTAAAGAAAAAAGGAATTCACTCCCCACATGGATTTTCCCCCAAGTTTCTCAGGGTCTAACCACAATATATACTTGGCATCCATGACAGGGTTGTCAAAAATAATAGCTAAGAAATTCACTGTCTGTCATTCTGAAATAATTATGTATGGGGCTTTACTTGTACCCTAGATGGATTATACGTTTCATTGAGAATATATGTATGCAACCTTTTAAAAGAAAGGGGGGGTAATTCATTGAGAGCATCACTGAGATTAACAGCCAACTAAAGATAACAGGAAAAGAAAAGCATCTGTTGATTGCATGTTAGCCATGTGTAGGTTAGGGGACTTGTCATTCAAAAGCTCTTTAATTACAAGATGCATTCATGTTTCATTAGACCTTTTATCAGGAATTAATCACTCACTTTAGATATAAAATTCAGTGTTGCAAATAAACTGTGGAAATTGTCCATAAGATATGAACTGGAAATCGGTGTTTGTATATGTATATAGTATCTGTATATGTTCTTTTACATAATTTGAACTGAGTACTTTTAGGAAATGTTTTATCTACCAACACCTAGCAAAAGTAATGTAGAAGGATCACAGCACACTGTAGCCGCTGATGTTCTTCACGTGCACATTTGGAATAGAAATGCAAAACAGGATGTTCCTGTTCAGTAAATATTATCATTTTTACTTACCCATTAATTAAGTTGCTTAATTACTGCTGTCAAAAAGCTCTCAAGTTTTTTGACTAAGTTGCTATACTGTTTTGATAGTTGCTGAAGAGGAAAAAGATGATATCTCCAGGTCTGCCTTATATTTTGGAACAGGTAAGAATAGGCAATTGGAGGCCATAAAAAAGTGACACAAGATATGGTCAGCATAAGGTCTGTTTGTACGTTCTTCCAAGAATGTAAATTTGCAGATATACTTTTTTTTTAAAAAAAAATCAAGGTTGTAGAATGTCCTATAACAAAAAGTTCTCAAGGCAGCTTGCAACATTAAATAAAACAGAATCAGTAAGCGTGTCTATAAAAGCAAAAAATGATGCCGCATAAACTTCAAAAATAAAATAAAGACAATAAGAGAAAAATAGAATAAATAGGCTAAACAGATTTAGAAGGCTTGGGAACAATATTTAAAGTTCTTATCTGACAATGATATAGGAAAACTAAAAGAGGTTTTATCTTATTTTCAAGCATAACTTAGGTACCAGGCAATCCTTTCTCCAGGGGATGGATTTTGCAGCTGTTCTGCCTCTGTAGAAAGGTCTTTCCATTAGTAACCATCTATTACACCTTACCTGGAGGTGAGGATAATGGGTAAGGATCTCTAGATGAGATTTCAAGGTCTAGATAGGTACATATGGAGAAAGGCATATACATATATAAAACAGATAATACTGTACATATAGAGTTAAGATTCTTCTAAAAATTAAGACTCAAACAAATGGGATATATTATTTTAGGTTGTCTTGTATGATTCATTGGAGCTCTGAAGTTATTGTTGTGATATTGTTTATTTTTATACATGCACAATTCTATTAATATTGATAGTAGGGACAAATTTTGGTTTACAAAACCGAAGATTTATCCATGTATTTATTTACCACTTTTATTAGTTTGAAGACAGCTAATATCCCTAATACTACTCCTTCTATTTTCCTCCCAACAACCTTCTGACATGAGTTGAGAGAGAGAGAGTGACTTTCCCAAGGTCACCCAGCCAACTTTTATGCCTAAGGTGGAACTAGAACTCACAGTCTCCTGGTTTCTAACCTGGTGCCTTAATCATTAGACCAAACTGACAAGATCACCCAAATTGTATATGCCACGTCCGACTTGTTCTTGCCTCAAACAATTCCTGTGCAAGTAGTAGTATCTGGTACAACTAGTAGCCAAGCAAGCAAATGCTCCAAAACAGCCCCCCAGAATTACATATATATATAATAATTTAATCCTGCCCTTATCTCCTAGACCGGAATAATAAGGGACAAATTACATGTGACTTTTAACAAGTGCACTACAGTCTCACCCTTGCTTTATCTAATAAGATGGACAAGAACAAGGTTGAAAATGTCCTTTCCCTTCCTATACATGACTGCTTAACACTTCCCTGCTGCTCACATTCAGTAAATCCCTCTATGGCGATTTTATTGGAGGAGAGAAAGGCAAAGTTTTTATCTCCATAAATGATGCCATCATATTCCCTATTTGCCTCATTTCTTTAAAACCTCACAATTGTTGTAGCCTTTTTTCCACAGAAATGTCTCTTCCAATCCTGTAGCATCTTTCATTTTTTTTAAAAAAAAAATTCAAATATATGGTTACAAAAAATTGATTTAAAAGATCACAAATTGTTTGAGTAAAGAGTTGCCTCTTTATCCCTAACATTTGTTTAATAGCTAGTTCATTGCATGAACACGCACAGTCCATGTAATCCTATACCATCTGCTATATTTTATACATAGTTTTCTTTACAAGATAAAACAAAGGTTTGGCATCACTTTTAGAGAGAAAGCATATGCAAGGGGAGGGAAAAAAGCAGCTGAAGATTAGGAAGTCATCATGAAATTGGCATTTTCACATCTCTCAGGTGCTTCTTTACATGCAGATTAAGGGTCTCATCAATTCTTGGGATATGGAGTAAGTACATGAATGTGTACATCCCAAAGGAAGAAAAACAAATCAGTTTATGAATCTCTCACTTATGGCCTGCATATTATCATTTTCTTCATTATTCTGTGAAAATCATTTTTATGCAAAGTATTTCTCCTCTTTTAATCTAGCTTTCCCACAAGGCCCAGGAAATGGAAAAGGGTCTCATACCCTGTCAGTCAATACAGTTATAATTTTTTAACCCTTCAGAAGCATTATCTTAAACTCTTTTAGGAATTCATGTTTTCTATTGCAGTGTGAAAATGAATAGCCAACATTTACAGCATATTGGACATGTAACTTAAGATATTATGTGTGTGTGTGGCTGAATTATCAGTTGTACTAAAAGCCCTGAGATGCCATTCGCAAGTTATAATTATTGTAAATAAATAAAATTAATCAATTATATAAAAAAATAACCACCAAGCATCCTAAAGTTTACAACGTAACTCATACACATTGTAATTCTGAGTCTGAATTCTTACTAATTACATTCAACCTTTCTGCAGGTGAGATCAAAATCCACTTTTTCCTTCCATGGTTTCCAGAATCCGGATGACTAATACTGTTCCACTGAAAACTTCTCTCTTTCTCTCTCCATGTGTATATTTCTGTCTAGCTGAGCACACCTTACAGACATCCACTTTTATTTTCTTTTAGTTATAAATTTTTATAGTTCCACACCTTGCTTATGTATATCAAAAACATCATTTCTTAGTGAATCAGAACTCACATTCTGATAGGGGAATGCAGGATTTAGCTCTAACTGACTAGACAAAAAGGCAGGATTTTGTCATTCCCCTAACTAAACTACTTAGAGAAGGACTTTCTCGGAAATAAGGTAATTGATGGCATTATTTCCAAGTAGGTTCTCATAAGGATCTTATGGATGGTGCAGGACAGTGTGGGTGAAGGGCTTAGAGCCCTTCCTCATAGAAGCCAAACTTCCAGAGATACTGCTATAATCAGATTCAGCCCTTAACCTCTAGAACCTGTTGCAAAATAATTCTGGTAACTTAAAAGTAAAATTAAGGATGAATTCAGCCTTCAAGAATTAAAGATGACATGAGTTCAGCATGAAAATGTATATCCCAAGTGATCTCCATATATGTTTTCAGGGTTTTTTTTTAAAGATTAACAATATTTGTTTTTAAAAGACTCCCTGGTCTAAACTGAACCTAGATAGGAATGTTTAGTCTAGCTGTAAAATGATAATGCATTTTAGCATAATTTAGTCATTAGATAACTTAAGGCTTGGAATAATCTGAAAAAATACAACTAAGTATGTAATATTACAGTTATCAACTCATGAACGCTGGCTGTTCTAATGTTGAAAACTTTGTTGGGTATATCTGTGATTCTAGCTGTCTAACTGCCTAACTCAGTTTTCCTCAACTTTCTACCATTCAACAAAGATAACAAACCTAAGTGGAACCAATTAGGAATGTCTTGTCTAAATTTGTGGGTGCATATAAGCAGGAGGACCCCCTTGAACTTGAAAGTTAAATATAAATATTTTCCTTATCTTATCAAGTAACTAATAAAAAAGCAATTTCTTTTTTTATTTTATTAAAGAGTTTTACAAAAACAAAATTTTACAATATATCCCCAAATCCCTCCCACCCCAAACCCACCCACTTCCCCCCCCACTTCCCAGAGCTAAATACAGGATTACAGTTACAATAATCATATTCTAAATAAAAATTGTGCATAATATACAATTAACCAAATTCATAATGTGCTTTAACTCCCCTTTAACATAACTACAAACAACGTAACAATAACAATATCCCACTAAAATCTACTCATAAGCTAAATGGAACTTTTTAGTCCCATATTTGTTCTAAATATAATTTATCCATCTCCTCCAAACTGAAATATATCTTTCCTGTGAATGATCTTTCAAATAAGCAGAAATCTTAGACATTTCTGCAAGATTCGAAACTTTAAACACCCATTCTTCTATAGTAGGCAAACTATCCTTCTTCCAATATTGTCCCACCAGTAACTGTGCTGCTGTTATCATGTTCAACATCAAGTTAGTTTCTTTAACATCACAATCTACAACAATACCCAATAAAAACAATTGCGGAGAAAACTTTATCTTTCTCTTAAAAATCTTTTGAATGTTCCACCAAATTTTGATCCAAAAAGCTTTTATATTTCTACAAGTCCACCACATGTGAAAATAGGTAGCTTCTAAACTACCACACCTCCAACATTTAGACTGTAAATTAGGATACATATTGGACAACTTCTTGGGATCCAGATGCCATCTATAAAACATTTTATAAAAATTTTCTCTTAAATTTTGAGCCTGAGTAAATTTAACATTTCTAACCCAAATTATCTCCCAGGTATCCAACGAAATTGGTTCCTGAATATTTTGTGCCCACTTTATCATACAGTCTTTAACCAGTTCCGTTTCCGAATCCAATTCAATTAAAGCATTATATATCCTCTTTATATGTGCACAATTTAAATCTCTAATTTGTTTTTACTAAATTTTGATCTGTAATTGTGATGCCAACTTTTTGATCTGACTTCCACCTAGCTTTCAGTTGGGTATATTGAAACCAAGAGTAACTTATGTTTTCTTGTCTTAACTCCTCTAATGATTTAAGTTGCCAATCATTCCCTCACAATCTAAGTAGTTCCTTATAAGAAACCATATCCATACTCACTCCCATAGATACGCCCTCTATCGCGTGTCCAGGAATTCCCCAAATCGGTATTTTATAATTTAACCTATAATAATATTTTTTCCAGACACACGGAATAAAGTACTTCTAAGAATATGGGATTTAAAAGCCCTGTCCACCTTCTTATCATAGAGCAAGTATGCGTGCCATCCGTATACCAAATTTCTACTTAGAACTCATTTTTCCAATATTTTATTGCAAATTTATAAATACAGAACATAGTAAAAAGCAATGCAATCATTCTTGAAAGTAGGGGAAATGTATGCTTTCAAACTGTAACGTGCAGTTAAAATTGTCTACAGAGTGCATGAAGAACAATAAATATGTAGAGGTAAAGGAAACAAAGTTTTCCTTAGTCAGGTGGATTTTGTTTTAATCCCTTGTATCCAGATGTGTTGGCATTCACAATTCAAAAAAAGGCAAATGACTAAATCACATGCATGATCTGTCCTTTTATATCTATCTTAAAGAAAAGGTCACAGATCAAGCAAATGCTTTCCATTCAGAAAGTTTTGACAAATGAAGGCAAATGTATGGGTTCTAGGATAATGTTGCAGGATCCAATCTGGGTGGGTCACTGGGACCAGAGGTTTAGTCTTCTCCAGCAGATGGATGCTGGAGCCCATCCTCAGGAACATCTCTCTAGCAGAATCTGCTAGAGAGAGGTTCCCTGAGGATGGGCTCCAGCACCAGTTCAAATACTCAGAAGACTAAACCTCTGGTCCCATTGACCGACCTAGATTAGATCCTGCAGAAAGTTTTGGGTTCTGCTCTCAGTATCACCAAACAAAGCTGGAGTTACTTGCAACTCTAGAATATCTCTGTACATCAATATAGAGAATGTATAGGTAGATGGACCAATGATTATAAATAAGGCAACTTGCTACAT
This sequence comes from Vipera ursinii, assembly GCF_947247035.1. Lineage (NCBI taxonomy): Eukaryota > Metazoa > Chordata > Lepidosauria > Squamata > Viperidae > Vipera > Vipera ursinii. Next base: position 154,601,965 of record NC_139516.1, read on the forward strand.
TTCCCTGATATTCTTCAGGACATTCCCAACTGGACAGAGAAATCCAATTTTCCTTATTTGCACTATTGGAAATTCTTTGTTTGAGTTGCCTCGTAAGCAAAAATCAACTGTAGGCTGTGTCCACAGCCAAGAGTGTTCTGTGGAAAGAACTAGGATGCAAGTATAATCTACCTGCTCTAACTCATTAAGTCTTCTACCACCTCCAAGTAATAAAAAGCTTATTTCCCTATTTCTTAGATTTATATTCCATCTTTTATCTTGGAACTCCAAGTGACAGATAAAGGCCTACCTTCAAAACAACCCTGAAGGAATTTCTTTTCCAGGATTCTTCATAAACCCTAAAATTATCTTTAGAGACCTGGCCTTTCTTGCTGTTGTTAGAACTAAATATCCAGTACATTGTTTTTAACGCCTTTTACCCTATTGACTACCAGCAGCATTAGAAAAAGAGATAACAATACATCTTCCTTTGAACCTTTCCCAGATCATACCTAACCAAGGTACAAACATGCTTTGGCAATTTCTCTTTTCTGCCCCAAGCCCATGACATTACCCTCATCCCCAGCCCAGAGTGAAACAGGTTTTAGTCATCCTTAGCTCTAAGAGTGTTAAAGTAGCATTTAACTTTATGTCTTCTTATAATGCCATCCAAGGGCAGCTTCAAAGTATATAAAATTTGTTAGGCTTTGTCACCATTACCTTGGAGTGAAGTCTCATGAATGCAGTGACTTGAAACTGAGGCAATAGAGACAGGATACGGATCGGCAAAGGGACAGCAAATTTCATGCCAGTATAGTTTTTCTGCCAACTTAAGGATGGGTGGTTAGCACCTCAATTCATCAATGAGGAAAGTGTGTGTATGAGGGGCGGGGGAAGAGAGAGAAAGAGAGAGAGAGAAAGAGACTCTGTTCTGTTTTTCATAGGCAAGAAGATTCTTAAACACTTCCATTTTGCCTGCTTTATGCAAAGCATCATAGTTCCTCTTTCCCTTCCTAAAAATACAGAGATGCAGGCTTTCTGTTTAGACCATATAACTTCCTCAATAAACTTTGATTTCTCTTTCGGAACTTAAGTCTCTCTCTGTCTAGACATTTCTAAAGAGTTTGGTTCTACTCGCCAATATATCTTTTGCTAAATGTGGTTCCCAAAGAATGAAGTGAAGAACACTCAACTAAGCATATTTAACTTTTCCCCTTTGAAGATGAGAAGTTTCTCATTGATAAGATACAGCACGTGTCTGTCTAAAAGATGACATCACCAGCTTCTGAAGTGACTCTCAAACAAGGCGTATCCTGACCTACTATAATCTTTTCAGGCAAAGACATTTTTATCCTCCCATAGTTTTAATGATATTTTAACCTAGCTTATTAATTAGCGTTTTATTTTTTTCCCGTTTAGAGAAAATACCAGAGTTTGTTTCGTAGCTGATGCTCTAGCATAGGTTTTTATATAATGATCTTAAAAAAAAATTGTAAGGTGCATTGGGAAAACTTTTTCTTTGCAGAGTGGCATTTTCACCAATCTGACATTGGCTTTGCAACCTGAGCAACAGTGGAAATCCTGTCTCCTTCATAATAGGATAATTATATTTTCAAAGTGCGCACATTAGCAGCAGCAGATAATACCAAAATATAGAATACATGAACACCATCTACACTTTCTACCCCTGCCTTTGCATAATTGATCTTTGATGTGAAGTCACATCAGTAGAAGTTTTGAAGTTCAGGTTTGTAATTATACCAGGTGGGTTAAAATAATTCTTTCTGAAATTATTCTTGACTCCTGGGACTCTACTGGCGTATCCTTAGTAAGGGTTTTTGTAAGCAATACTGAAGGGTTTTGCCAGTGCCTTTTTTCCAGGTTGATTTTTCTAATTCCCAATCTTTCTCTGGCCATGGAGTTCCCTGGGGGAGATCTCTTTTTTGAGGTCATCAAGCCAAATAACTGCTGCTAACTACTATGACTGATTACAGTTTACCTGATAATCAATCTGTAATGACACATAAACTATTAATGCAGTTTTAATTTAAATCTGTTTCCCCTCTTCCCTTCTTTTTCTAATGAAGTTCCTCTTGGATTTTTGCAATTGCACTTATATTTCTCAAAATTATTTGCAACTTCTATCCCATTTTGTACATGAAGGCCCACCTGTGCATTCATAATAACGCACAGCCCTCCTAGTTAGCCTGCTGTGTGGACTCATGGCTGGAGAAACTGATGAAGAATGGGAAGACACAGGAAAAGTGTTGGTTAAGGAAATACACAGGATGAAAACACTACATCAATCTGCACCACAGAGTTAATAAAAAAGGAGAAGTACCATATTTTCTACTTTGTAGTTTGGGATATACATCTAATAAATATATAATTTCAGAGGTAGTCTATAGAAAAACTAGAAAATGTAGTCTATAGAAAAGCAGAAAATGTATTCTGTTTCATTTCAGATTTGTATGTAATGAGACAGTGCATTATAGCAAGCTGTGCTGTGCTTTGGTATATACGAGCAAGGGAGAAGAAAAAAACTAGACATGTATTTATTTTGGGCGGATAGACATAGACAGACAGACAGAGCCTGAAGATCCTGCCAGAATAATCTACTATCTCTGAGAATTATATTTCTATGCACAAGGCATGCTGAATTAGAAACCAGCCACCTAGAGGATCATAAATCTTTTAAAAATCCATGTTAGGACAATAATGTCAACTCGGAATCAAATAATAGCATATAAGTTTTCAGATGCTTCAGAACATTTTATTAAACAACAAGCAAAATTTTCAGGAGAGACCACAAATTCTAATAAATGCATTTGTTCTGGAGAAAAGACCTGAGCCAGTGACTCACACTTAGGAATAATTATTGTTCTGTGCTAACATTAATTCTGACTGGCTCTAGAAAACTGGATTAACATAATATATTGAAATGTGACCTACAATCATTTCTGAAAGTAAGCAAAAAATGTTATGATCACAGTGTCCAAAAAAATGTGCAATCCCCGCATCCTTAAATTTTGGCCCTGCAAACCTGGCATTTGGGCACTGTAAACCATCAGTTCAGAAAGTAACTTTGGCCTGGAACTAAAACCTCAATGATAGAAAATCTAAAATTGATTTGATATAATATATATCTGAAAGAAAAAAGTGATGCTTGATCAACATTTAATCGAGGAACTCCAGACCAGTCAGAGAATTGCTAGCCATCTTGAAAACAATTTTGTACCTAATATTTTACTTGGTTACCGTAAGAAGTTTTCTATCCATATATATTTTATTCTTTATACTGTTTCCATCTTCCCTTTAAAATATTAACAGAATCCAAAATGGTCTGAGAATCAGTGTCTCCACTAAATAATTAACAATCAAGCTGAAACTAAATTAATCAAGTAAAAATAGAAAACAGGGGAAATCCCTTTCTCAAACTTCCTCAAACCCCCAAATAAGTTACCCAGGTCTCCCAGAGGAATTGCATGTTCACAACAATAAACATACCTACACACACAAACACACACACACTCACACACTCACACTCAAATGTCACCCTAGAATCGGCATGTAGGCACCCTAGAATCGGCATATATTCCCCCTATAAAATTCTCCTGCTGTACCCCATTTCTCTGCAGCCTGCCCCAAAAGCAAACTCTTTTGCATTTAGGAATAAATATTTCTTCTTTCTTCACAGCTGTCTGGATCTCATTTTTATTTATTCTTGCACAGCCCTGGCTCAAGTTGGAACCCCAAATTACTCTTTGTTTGCCGCTCCTCTAAGCTCTGTTTTGTACATAACACACCAGAGATTCAAATAATGAAGTTCCTTACAATACTTTATGAAATCCTTTTCTCTCTCAATGTCCCAACAGGGCTGCTAAAGAGAAAGGGGAAGGGAAAAGTCCTGTCCTAGTAGATTTAGTCTGCAAAAAGCCAGATGGTAGCAACAAGAGTTTCATGTTAGTCCTTGCATAGTGAGAACCGATAATTTGCCAATATTTAAATACTTTAAAACATACATGCACCAGAGACTTTCCAGTCTTTAATAATGCATTGATATTGCTAACAAGTTCATTTCCTCAAAAGCTCAGAAAGTGGAGACTCTTGGTGACATTATGAATGCATCTATTTTCTTGACAGCAATAGGGAATTGTTTGCCACTGGCCTTTTTTTGACTTTCAGGTCTAGCCTTACAGCCCAGTTAAGTGTCCTACCCTCATACTAACCAAGTCTGATCCTGCTTAATCATTAAACCCACATAAGGTGGATTAGATGAACTACTGGATTGCTCTAAAGCAGTGTTTCTCAACCATGGCAAGATATGTGGACTTCAATTCCTAGAATTCCTCAGCCACTTTTAATTTTGAAATTAGTTTTTAACTGAGTTTTTCATTTTTTTTCATGTGATTTTCTGTGGTCTTAGCATCATTGGAACACAGGATTGCTATGCAATACCCAGCCTTTTAAACAGACAGCAGCATCTTATTGAGAAGATGTTTTCTCAGTCAGGTTGCAGAATAATGGAAGGTTAATAACTTTGCCCAATGAATCAGCCTTAAGCATCTTTAAAGATTTAGGATAAGATGCACTGCTTCAAAAAAAATGGTTCTATTACATTCCTTTTCACAACTTTTATATTCAGCTAGGTAGAATTCTGATGATCAAAACCATAATCCAAACAGCGCGTTATAAAGCAGCCAGTAATCTGTACTTCCTGAGTTACGTCACACATATTCACAATGTGAAATTCACGCCTGGACCAAATTCATGCCATTAGAGGAAAAATAAAACTTTCATTCTTGCAAAAAACATAAGCCAGTTATGTGAGAAACATGTTCAAAGTCTCAAATCAATAATAATGTAGAATTCATCCTGCTTCAGTAGCACAAAGATCTGCGTTATCAGTTCCCTTTCAGCCTATAGATTTAATGCATACATGTCCAATTAGGATGGGATATACAAGGATTTGGAAGCTATACCTGGTGCAGAGTGCGGCGACGAAGGTAGTTTTGGGGGGGGGGCAAGAATGGCCCCTGTAACACCACTGCTCTGCTGCACTGGTTACCAGTCTGTTTCCGGGTACAATTCAAGGTGTTGATGATCACCTATAAAGCCCTTCATGGCATGGGCCCAGGTTACTTGATTGGCCTGTGCCACTCATGCTGGCAGAGGAGGCATGTTGCAGGTCCCATCAGCTGGATTATTCCGGCTGGTGGGGCCCAGGAAAAGGACCTTCTTTGTTGTTGCTCCTGCCTTTTGGCACATCTTACCCTTTGATGTGAGTTTGGACCCAATCCTCCTATCTTTTCATAAGGGTCTAAAGACAGTTGGTTTGGGGCCCCAGTGGGAGATCAGCACAAGGGAGGTGGTTGATTGAGTGATAATAGATCCCATCTCACACACACACACACACACACACACACACACACACACACACAGAGAGAGAGAGAGAGAGAGAGAGAGAGAGAGAGAGAGAGAGAGAGAGAGATTCCTCTCCTGCCCTCCCCACGTGCTTTTGGTTTTAATGTTTGTTTTTAACTTTTTATCTTTTAAATTTTATGTAACTTATGCAAGCTGTCCAGAGTTACCCTATGGTAAGATGGGCAGCCAATAAATTTTATAAATAAATAAATATGTATGAAAACATAAGCCCCCCGAAACATTCATTTAAATAACACGAATTTACAAATGCTTCGAAAGACATTTCACCCATCTTATTTCTATCCTACAGCCATAATATTGTTGCCCATTTGTTGTTATTCTTTAATATATTGTCCCTATATGAACATTTTTTTTCTTTTATTTCCATATTTCAGAAAACCCATTTTGGTATTTTATGTGATAAAATCACTACTAATATGATTTGATGTCTCGTAAATAGTAACATGACTATTTATGTTGTCTCTGCTTATGTATGGGAGGTTCCTTGTTGTTTGCTAAGAAATATTATATTACAGCCTTGTATTAAATTCTGATAATTTCAAGGGATCATCGCTATAATATATTGGTGGAAGATGGCAAGTGTGTGATGCTGCTGTCAGCCAAAAAACCTTGCTTTCAAATGTGTGTTCACAGCATGTGTATAACATAAATCAAAAAGGGCTTCTAGTTAGCCATATATCTTATCTTTGCCTTTAATTTTTTTTCTATAATCACAGGTGCAGTATGAGACACTAGGGACTTTTATAACTAGCTCTGGAAAAAGCTGAACACGAGGGGGGAAAAACACATCCTGCGCTTACAGCATAGGTTTTTACCAATTTTTTGTGAGCGAGGGCACACAAAACTTTGGCATACTCTCGTCAAATCGAGTAGCCAAAGTCTTCAAATTAACAAAAGAATATCTGTTAGGGCTTGGGTGAGAATTATGTTTTTTTTTTCTGAAGAGCAGCATCAGAATTTTTAGGCACTTTTTTTTAATGAACAGATTATCTGATAGATAGAATATGGCAGATGACTATAGAGCTGAAATTGGAGGAGGAGGAAGAGGAGGAGGAGGAGGAGGGGAAGGGGGAAGGGAAGGAGGAGGAAGAGGAAGAGGAAGAGGAAAAGAGGAAGAAAAGAAGGAGCACTTTCACCTACTTCAATTCAATAATGACTGAGAACAAAATTAGTTGAGCGCATATTAACCCTCCCATTCAGCCCATCTCAAAAAAGAACAGTGTGATGTTGCAGCTCCTTTTCTGCTTCAAAAATCCAGCAACACTTAATACTTGATAAAGAATAATTGTAACTTCTACCGGCTCACATATATAACCTTTCATTTCAGAAGAATAAGAAATTTTGCCAAATTTTCAAAGATCATAAAAATCTCTAGGCATCATTTTGTGCTTCCATTCTTTCCCTGGTAAGGTTTGAAATATCATTATATCAATACTTCATCACAAACTGGAGAATTAGATATTTTAAAAACCAAAATGCAGGCAAAAACCAAGATAGTATATTGTGTCTACATGTTCTACTTTCCTTTAAAATAATAATAAATCTATAGACAAATGAACAATTTGTCAGTTCATTCAATCATCCCATTTCCTTATCACTGAACTGAAATTCAGCTACCATATGCAGAACAAAAAAGAATATTAAACCAACTTTAGATCACACTAGGGGAAAAAATGCTGTAAGTTACAACTCTGGGGAAAAGGAGACTAATCCTGAAATGATCCATTTGTAACATTTAAATCTTTTATGAGTAAAATTAAATGTTATTTTAATATTTAGGCAGCCCCCGCCTCCAAACTCCAACTTGGCAGCTTCCTCTCCCTTGCAATATGTAATAATAATATTATATTTATGAGGTTGAAAGATTCCACTTTTTCCTGTTTCTTGCTACTAATGTGCAATGTGTCAAATGGGATCACAGAAAAGCAGAATATTCTGATATTATAACATAAAAAGATCTGTTAGATATAATGGTGGGAAAGGAAACGAAATACACATGTATTGCTTTTGGCAGTCTTATCGGTATGCCACAACAGCTAATTTGGTTGCAAACTTTACATGGAATCTTCAGTCAAGTCACAAAATGCTACATTTGTAAACTTTAGCCTACCTTATTATTCAAGCATTACTGAATTCAGGAAAGGTTTATAAATATGAAGTATTCCACATTCAATAATAATATTCCTTAAAACAATGCTACTTTGATTAGAAAAATACATGTTCACGTCTTTCTATGAGAAAGCGGATGGTTTATAACATATCAGCAGGGAAAGTCTGATCTCAGTGAAAATAAAATATACATTGTTCAATGACAATGTGTACAAAATAGAATGAATAAGCTATTGAGAGAAACTTGGGGAGGCAGACTTACTATACACAAGTATAGTAAGTCTACTTCCCCAAGTTTCTCTTAATAGCTTATTCAGTCTATTTTTGCTCTCCTACGCCCATTTTTTCCGAGTTCAAACCGAGAAGGTGCCCCCTGTTCTTTGCTTAAAGGCCAGCACTTCATGGCAGGAAGGGCAGCTCAAAAATTGTAGGAGCCCATAATTTGCTCTATCAAAGTGTATGAATGTTCCCTGCACATTCGGGTGTCCAAAATGAGGCCTTGGGTTTCTTAGACTCTGTAAGTCATCAGTGCCTCTCAACAAGACAGTTGTACAGTATCCCTTCTTTTTCAGGAAGCTGTTTCCTAATGTCCAGATGATGTTATAAGTGGAATAGCATGGCTCAAAGTAGTTGTGCCAGATGTGATGTCCCCTGCCACAGACTCAAATAGACTGCGAGTGAAGAGAGCATGCTCCATTAATTTCCACTGGAGTGAAGAACACATTACTACTTTGCCATTCCCTCTGTATTTCTGAAGAAATTCTCACATACTCCTGCTTTGTTTTCTTTGATACAGGAAGCCTTGTATCATAGCTATGTTTGCTTTTTGCATTTAGTGCATGTGTATGTACACTTACTCTGTCCCCACACACGCCCACACAATGTACAAACCAAGGCTAAAGCAAGTATTGGAATCCCCTGTTGCATTTATGACTGTGTGGCTGTTTTTCGAGCGATTAAATCCACAGCTTTTTAGCAAATATACAGAACAGGTCTGGTACATAAATCTATCTTTGTAATTGCTTTTGAAAAGCTGGAACCACTTTCAGGTGCTGTCATCCATTTCTTAGGTGGTGGCCTCCTTTTTTTAGTGCTATCAGTAAATCAAAATTCACACCACTGCTCCCCCTTCAACACGAGAGATATATACATAGGACAAGCTGGTTTTCTGTGTGGTCTTCCTAACAGAGTTTTGGCAACTAAAAAATAATAATCTTTAGATGACTGGAAATATTGTTTAGGAAGGTGGGAGTGAGAGGGAACCATATAATAATAATTCATTACTTCAGGACTTAATGGTCACTTTGCCATTACACTGAATAAGGCTCAGATTTGAAGTATACTGAAACAACAGCAAATTATTAGCTGTTTAATTAGTTCTTGTTGTATTTCATGCATCTTTATTGAGGTGGACTAGCAGAATAGATGCTACCTAATTTCAAATAGCAAAATGGTGCCTCAGTTGGATACATTATTCTTGTGCATATATTGTTTCTGAGGGGTCCTTGTTGCTCTCCGAGCTTGCTTGTTTCCTTGCAGGCATTTCATTACCCAATCTAGGTAACATCATCAGTGCCAGTAAGGACTGCTGTTTGCTGTCAGTGGCTTGCCTTTCAGTGTTTGTGGATGTGGTTTTTGATTGGGCTGTTTGCTGTTCACTCCCTTGGTAGTTTCTTGATTGGGATATTGTTTACTTGATTGTAGGTCTGATGTTAACCTTGGAGTTACTCTATGCTGATCTGGGTGCTGATTGCTAGTGGAGAGGTGCTTGGGTCTTTTTATTCCTTTTTGGGATGGGTGATAGTCTCTTTTGCATGGCCTACAGATGTTGTTAATGTATATGTGTCTATCGATGGCTGATTTGTCAGAGTGCCAGGCTTCTAGAAATTCCCTAGCATTTTTGGACTTGGTTTGGTCTAGGATGGTTACATTTTCCCAGTTGAAACTATGGTTAAATCTGTCTATATGTTGTGAAATTAAAGAATTTTCATCATGACCTCTGACTGCTAGCTGGTGTTCGTGGATGTGTTCTGCCACTCTTCTGCCTGTTTGTCCTACATAATGGTTGTTGCAGTCCTTACAATGTATGTTGTAGATGACTCCTGTTTTTTCTTCTGGGGTTGTTGGGTAATTTTGTCTACTAAAGATGTTTTGAAGGCTTTAGTTGGCTTGTGTGCTATGCTGATTCAATGTGATTGTAGTAACCCTATACCATTTCAGACAAATGGTTGTCCAATCTCTTCTGAAAAACCTCAGACATACATACATGCAAATGCACACACAGAGAAAGAGAGAGAGAGTGAGGGGGGAGAGAGAGAATGCCTTTAAGTCAGTGCTGATCCTGGCGATGGCCTGGACCAGTTTCTAAAGTTTTTTTTTAAAAAAAATAGAATTAGTTTGTCATTGCCTCCTTCCTAAAGCTGAGAGAGAGACTGGCCAAAGGTTATCCAGCTGACATTGTTAAATCCCCTCCTTAAGATGCGACTAAAATTCATGTTCTTCTGGTTTCTAGATTTAACTACTATACAAAAATAGCTTTCAGATAAATAGAGAGAGAGAGAGAGAGAGACAGACTGACTGACAGACAGACAGACAGACATAATATAAATTATTGCATATTTCCCTGCTTTTGCCTTCCTGTGTTTCCTGTTTTGCCAGGTAACTGTTTTGATGTTTGCTAGCATTTAATAAATAAATATTAAATGCTAGCAGTGCTGCATGTATACTTACTTTGATCTGAATCTAGGAATTGTTTGGGAGTGTGCCAGATGCAAATTAAATGGAAAATTACAGTAAATTTTTCAGCTAAACGTCTAGGGGGCCCACAGGAGGAAAAGCACCCAAAACATCCCAATTTATTTCCAAATGCTTGGTCAAGCATATACTGTTCAGAGTCTACACATTGTGGATGCTCATTAGGATTTAAAATGCTCTAATTGAGGAGCATTTTTCATGCCTTCAAAGTTAGTTTAAAGTTTTAGAAATGGCAGTGACATCAGGATCAAAGAATCTCAGGGGAACAATATGGATTGGACAGGTACTCTTTGAAAAGTTGGACCCTCAGAAATTTTGAAATTGCCATATTCAGAAGAAGCCCAAACCAAGATAAAAAAGGACTGATTACTTAAGTCTGAAATAATTCTAAACTTGAACTTAACGAAGTACAAGTTGATTCAAAACTGTGCTTTAAGAAATGAGGCATGAAACATGCTAAGATATATTCACACAAAAAATAAACAATATTTTAACGTTCAGAAATGTTATACCTCTAAAATTATCATAGATTGGAAGTTGCATGGAACTTGATTCAAAATACCTGTCTATTCAGAAAACACTAAAAAAATACTTTTACCAAGAGTTATCAAACTTCATAATGAAATTTCCCTTGAGAGTGTAATTGCCAAACTGGAGGCAATTATCAGCATCATTTGAACCATGCAACTGAAGGCAATTATCTAAAGAAGATAAAAGGAAGAAGTGTAGTTGTTGATTACTAAAAGAGAAAGGTATATATTAAAAGGGAATGCAAGCTGCAGAACTAAGAATTACACAACAGAGGTGATGAGATCAAATGTCCTAAAAAACAAATCAAGCCTCCATAGGGGTTGCAAAAACAAGTACAGAGAAATAGTATTTATGTTAGCAAATAAATGCCATGAACTTTTTGAATTCTGGATGTGAAAAGAAAAAGATTTTTCTAGATGGTGGTGCATGAAGTCAGTATATGCAACTAATACATGTTTGTAAGCCTTGATCAATCTCTCTGAGGAATAATTACTTTTACAAATGGAAAGTCAATAGAAATATTTTAAAAGACTGGATTAAGCTAAAATGTATAATAAATGGTAATGAAAGCAAGAATATAAGAAGAATATATTACAAGCAGCATATTATGCACCTGAATTGGATGCAAATTACATATATCTATGTTATTTTACACAATGTGGCTGTAAAATGCTTAATAATGACTGCACTGTTACAAAGGACCATCAAGTGAAAAAAAGAAGCAAGAATTTTCTAAAACCTTTTTTCCCCAAATTTCTATTACAGGAGCTTTACTGGAGACAGAACAAGTAATATATTTGCACAACCATATCTGTTCTTGAGCCTTTCTTTCAAGCAGATCTTACAACAGTTATCTATTTGCTGCCTATAATGCATCTAAATTATTGCAGCATATAAGGCCATCTTGAACAATGTTTAGAAACTTCATTTAGTACAAAAGGTGACAGCTCAGTTGATGTATGAAAGCATAAATATTGCTCCAGTACTGAAAGCTCTATAATAGCAACCAGTTGTTTTCTGAGTTCAGTTCATGTTAGCCTTAAAGCTTTAATACTGGTTTTGGTCTGGAAAAAGAACTGCTAGGCTAGCTACGAACCCACCTGGGTATGTTCACAGCTAAGATAAAGGACTTTCTTTTGTACTGGACCTAGTTTATATAAGTCTTATTTCAGCAGTAAAATTAATCTCCACCTTCACCTTGCTAGAAAAGAGTTAAATTATATTTCTTCAACCCATTCTTTTGAAATTACTAAATAGATATGCTTTGGCTAGTTTTACCTCCTACCATAACATGTTAAATTTTAGGGGCTATGGGAGGGAGAGAAAAAAAACAAACTGTTAAATGGTAAAAGCCAAGAGCTTTTTCCAACAATAAAACTTACATTTTCAGAATAATTTAATCCTAAATCAACCTAGGTGGGGGTATAGGGATCATCTATCTCTATTAGTAGCAGCAAAGTTTTTCAGCCTTACCAGGTAGAGCAGACATGAAACATGACCACATCAGCTAATTCTACTTTATAGTAAAGAAATTTTAAAGTTTGAAAGTACAATTTTCCCACCATCTCCTTTACAGCATGAGAAAATAGTGAAGGTCCCTTCTGAGCCTCTTACTCCACTCTCTTTCCAACTGTGGGCCTAGCTGTCTCTTATCTGACTGTTCCCTAGGCAACACCTTTCATCTCCTAAGGTCTTTCCTTTAAATTTATACCTATAACCGTTGTAAAAGAAAATAAAAAATCAAAAGTTATTTTTGTATATGTTTCTTGTCTTTTCTTTCTGGACTTTGGGTTTTATTCTTTCTTTTTTTTCTTTCTTTTTTTCTCATTTTGATTTATATATATATATATATATATATATATATATATATATATATATATATATATATATATATATATATATATATATATATATATATATATATATATGTCAAATGTTAACTATTTAGATTACCTTGCTAGGCCCCAATCATGGGGCAAATCTTTATTTCCTGTTTTCAGCCTATCTTGAAGGCCATCGAACAGGCAGTAGTCACACCGGACAGTTCATATATTTGTGTAAATTACTAACAAAGAATTAATTCTTTGTTAGTAATTTACACACACACACACAAACACAGACACACAGACACACAGACACACACAGACACAGACACAGACACACAGACACAGACACAGACACAGACACACACACACACACACACACAAACACACACACACACACACACACACACACACATATATATATATATATATATATATATATATATATATATATATATATATATATGGATCCTTGGTTTTTCGGGTTTTTCCCCGCGTAGAACTAAAGGTGTGGGCGCAACGTTTCGACGGAGTCCCATCCGTCATCATCAGGCTTTAGCTTCCTTCTTCTGGGAGAAGCATGTGGCTGTTAGTTCCTCTTTTTTAAACTGCCAGAGGGGGTGTGTTCTGTGGAGGTGTGCTCTGATTGGGTAGGGGACCAAGTGTGTTCTGATTGGGTGGGAGTGTGTTTTGAATGGTGGGTGTGTTCTGATTGGGTGGGGGGGTGTTCTGAGTGGATGGGCTGGTCTCAGCTGCCAGCTCCAGAACTGAGCTAGTGAGTTGTGCTGCTTTTGTTCGGCTTCGTGTTTGTGGTGGTGCCATGTTTTTATAGTGGGTGTCAGTTTGCTTATTGTGTGGTTTGGAGGGGTTTAAAGTGGCTGATGTTGCAGCTGTAGTTAGGTTTCTGTTTTGTGGTTGTGTGTCTTTATCGTTGTGGGTTCGGATTTGCTTTTTGAATGGTTGTGTGGTGGTGATGTCATGTGATGTTATCATGAGTTTGGGTCTGGTATCATTCTTGGTGGTTGGGCCTCGTCTGTCAATCAAGGCGGGTTTCCAAATGGCTGGTAGACGAGAGGTATCATCTCGTGTATTCATGCTGTGGGGGCGTTTTTCTATCTCAATGGCTTCTCTGATTATTCTGTTGTTAAAATGTTCAATTTTGGCGATAGTTTTGGTTTTTTTAAAATCAATTTCATGTCCCGTGGCTTCAAAGTGTTGGACCAGGGATGAAGTTTGTTCTCCCTTTCTGAGTGAGTTTTTGTGCTCTTCAATGCGTGCACTTATTCTTCTGTTGGTCTGTCCGATGTATGTGGTGGGGCAGGTGGTGCATGGGATTTCGTATACTCCTTGGTTTTCTAACCCAATTATGTCCTTGGGGTTTCTTAGGATGGTGGATATTTTTCTGTCTGTGTAGAATGCTGTTTTGATGTTGTGTTTTTGGAGGACCTTGCTGATTCTGTCTGTGGTCCCTTTTAAGTATGGGAGGAGGGCTTTGCCATTTTCTTGTTCTCTGTCTTGGGTTTTTGTGGGTGTCTCTCTTCGGATTAAGTTGGTAATCGTGTTTCTTTGGAATCCATTGGCTGTTAGTACATTAGTGAGAGTGTGTAGTTCGGTTTTTAGGTGTTGTTCGTCAGCTAGGTGTTTTGTTCTGGAGATGAGTGTCTTGGCTACGGAGTTGATCTGTGCTGGGTGGTGGTGTGAGAGTGCGTTCAGATAGCGGTTTGTGTGTGTTTTTTTATGGTAGATAGTGTGTCCTAGGGAGAAAACATATATATATATGTTTGGGTCTGGTATCATTCTTGGTGGTTGGGACTCATCTGTCAATCAAGGCGGGTTTCCAAATGGCTGGTAGGCGAGAGGTATCATCTTGTTTGTTCATGCTGTCGGGGCGTTTTTCTATCTCAATGGCTTCTCTGATTATTCTGTTGTTAAAATGTTCAATTTTGGCGATAGTTCTGGTTGTTCTTTTTAAATCAATTTCATGTCCTGTGGCTTTAAAGTGTTGGAACAGGGATGAAGTTTGTTCTCTCTTTCTGAGTGAACTATCGCCAAAATTGAACATTTTAACATATATATATATATATATATATATATATATATATATATATATATATATATATATATGTTAAAATGTTCAATTTTGGCGATAGATAGATATATATACCAGGCTATATATATATATACCAGGCTCAAGGTTGACTCAGACTTCCATCCTTCCGAGGTAGGTAAAATGAGGACCCAGATTGTTGGGGGCAATAAGATGACTTTGTAATAATGCTGCTTGGGGTGTGTGTGAAAGCCCTAATAAGCAGGCATATACATAGAATGAAGGCTACTGCTAAGCTTGTAAGCCACCCTGAGTCTTCGGAGAAGGGCGGGATATAAAATGGAAATAAAATAAATAATACATATATATATATATATATATATATATATATATATATATATATATATATATATGTGTGTGTGTGTGTGTGTGTGTGTGTGTGTGTGTGTGTGTGTGTGTGTGTAAATTTTTTGGCTTGCTAACAAAGAATAAAGGGAGACAAATATATATATATTTGTAAACCTCAATTTTAAAATGATATTTTATACAGCATTAGTTACAACTGATGATTACCATATTCTAAGCTGGTAAAAAGCATAATTCGACAACATCTGCACTGCATGTTCTTGAATATCTGTTTGGGTTTACAATATTAGCTGTTCCCATTAGCCAATACTGAGAGGCGTGCACCTCATCAACACATTGGGATTAAATTGGGATTAAACAAAGCAGTATAATTCATATGAAAGCAACATCATATGTTGTAATGATATAGTATGAGGATTTATGATCAAACACTATTATATAATAATAATAATAATAATAATAATAATAATAATAATAATAA
This sequence comes from Vipera ursinii, assembly GCF_947247035.1. Taxonomy (NCBI): domain Eukaryota; kingdom Metazoa; phylum Chordata; class Lepidosauria; order Squamata; family Viperidae; genus Vipera; species Vipera ursinii. Next base: position 154,617,500 of record NC_139516.1, read on the forward strand.
TAATAATAATAATAATAATAATAAAATCTGTCATCCAGAGGAATAACAATTCCATTTCATTGGTTTGGTGAAATAACCAGCTTTTTGCCAGTTTTCTAAATATCAAGATGTAGAAAATTCTAAAGAAGGCAGACAGCAAAGTATTCTTCCATGACCTGAAAATGGCAGTTTTTAAACAAAGAGACACATAGTCAGATTCCCTGCTGGATCTTAGGCAGGCAGCCTCAATCAGATAGTTCACTGCATATGTCCTACAGATGTTTTTAACAATAGGATTTTTTACAGTAATTATTGCCTCCATATTAACTAAGAAAATGAGAAAAAGATATTTTTTCGAGGGCTCTGTCCAGCACTGGGAAATCAGGAGATTCGGGCAGTTCAAAAGTGTATAAAGATTTATTTAAAAGCTTAAGCTCTCTACAAGAAACTGACCAACTAACAGTCAAGGGAAATACACAGGAGATAAGAGAGTCATTCAAGGTGGGCTGGACTTAGATCTCTTGCGGGCGCACAGCGGCTAGTGATTTATGATGCTTTTGATCCCTCCCTCAGGCTCAACCTGGTCATCTACTACAGGTTCAGCTGAAGCTATTTTACATTTTATTTAATGCAACATCTCTACATAAAATTCTGAAACAGGTGAAGGTCGCTGTTTGGGGATAAATATATCAGAAACAAATGCTAAAGTCATGTTGCCTAAACAACTGCAAAATGAATTAGATACCATGAACAGACATCATATAGCCAAACAGCAAATTTTTCTACTTATACCTTTAGCCATCAAATAAGCTAAAAACTGTATTAGTTCTTAAATCTAAAATAAAATTGATACATAAAAGGTCTGTGTATTTATACCAATTGGAGATTTCGAGAACATATTTAAAATTGCATTGCACAAGAATTGTTTATACTGCAAATTTTTTTCTAACTGAGCAAGGGATATAATTCCTTTTTGGATTGCATCCTATAAAATAGGTGATCAAAATTTCATCAAATAAGCATGTCGTATTTGCAACAATTTTTATTATTGGCCATGCTGACTAGAACTTGCTTGGTTCAGCAACATATGGAGCTGAACCCTTGAATACCCTTTAAATAAAAGTTAATATATAAGCATCATTCCACTACAAAGCCATAGAACACTTCTTGCTTTTCTACTTAACGCATTTTGGTGGTGCTTATTCCCAGTTCAATATGTATATGATTGCAGCCAATTAAAATGTTTTTGGATGGAATTTAGGGATTAATCTTAAATACTATTCAGTTATATTAATGAACCTAGACAACAAATGCCAGATACATATAGGCACAGGGTTGAGAAATGATTTTCAAGTGAATATTCTCAATTTGATTGCATTTTGGTAAGTTGCTCTATATTTATATTTTAAATAACTTTCCAATGCTGCAACCTTTTGAAAACTATTAAAACATTCCCAGTTTGTTATGTCTTTCTCTACACAGAGTCTAAAGAACTTGGACATGAAATACTTACGAAGATCTTAATTTCCTAAAATATTGTAATTTATCCCTGGATAAGTAAAATAATAGCTACATTTTTTAACCTGCAAAACTTCAATTAATTAAAAAGCAAGGAAAGTTTTTATTTAAATTACATCTAAAGTTTTCTAGCAATAATTTTTACAACTTGAGGTGAGAGGCATTGAACTATATTCTAAATACTGAGTTGCTATTAAACTTTCAGGAGATTGCGAAGTGAAAAATTGACTTAGGGTTGGCATACTGAAAAGCATTTTATCATAGTCTTAATTACTATTTTCAGATTGAATTACTATTAAATATTCTAAGTCTAAATATTCTGTTGCAGAAATGGTTCACATTGGGATCTATACCACATAACACATCATTATGTAACCATTTTTATTGATTTCCAATGGTTCTAGATTAAGCTAACCATTAAACTCCTGAACAGCTAAAGCAAGAATATTTTATCCCCTAATCATTTTACACTGATCACTTATTTATCAGCAGTAGATCTATTCCATGTCATCATGAAAATGGAGGGGCATCTTTACATGACAAGGCCATTTAAATATTTGCTCCCAGCTTGCAAACTTCTGCAAAAGACCTGTTTGCCTTTCTATTGGTTTTCTAAAAAATGACTGGAGATTTGTCTATTTCAGAAAGCATTAGGAATGGTAAAACAATGTAAATTATTTGTACCATTTTTGTATTGGCCATTGATCTGCTGCATTTAATAATGAGCAATTGGAATAAAAAGCTGGATAAAAATATGTATATGTATATGCATGTGTAGGGACGTGGTGGCTCAGTGGGTTAGGACGCTGAGCTTGTCGATCAGAAGGTCGGCAGTTTGGCGGGTCGAATCCCGAGTGCCGTGTAACAGAGTGAGTGCCTGTTACTCGTCCCAGCTTCTGCCAACCTAGCAGTTCGAAAACATGTAAAAATGCAAGTAGAAAAATAGGGACCACTACTGTGGGAAGGTAACAGCGTTCCGTGCGCCTCTGGCATCTAGTCATGCCGGCCACATGACCACGGAAACGTCCTTGGACAAGCGCTGGCTCTTCGGCTTTGAAACAGAGATGAGCACCGGCCCCTAGAGTCGGAAACGACTAGCATGCATGTGCGGGGGAACCTTTACCTTTTATGCATGTGTGCATTATTGTAAATGCATGGGAATTTCTATCAATTTATTTCAATCCCATATTCTATTTAAGCAGAATAAGTGTCCAGTGTCGAGAACATCCAATTTGCTTCAAGGATTGGATCTAACATTCTAGAAAAAGTTATGATATTATTCATATTTTACTAACATTTATGTTATTGTCTTTTCACTGAACATATCCAAATAGAAACCTGAACTTTCATCACCCTCTGGATTCTAGAGAACAATTAAATGGCTCTGACTGCAATTATGTCCTTCATTCAATACACTCTGTAGATTTATTTTTCCTCAGAAAATATTTGTACCCATTCAGACATATTAAAAATGCTTCAGGCCTTTTTAAAATGTTTTCTTTCCTATTTCTTTAAAGAAGCTACAAATTCATTATCAAGAATTTGTCTCTCTCTTTGGACTCATCCAGATTAAGAATGTCATGTAGGGAAAGTTTCTTTTAATGATTATAAAACTGCATTTCCCTTGCATATTATTTTATAGATTTAGGACTTAGGAAAAGATACAAAAGTCATATAGATAAATGTAGGGAATTTAAATACACTAAATGAATGAAGTTAATCTAAATAATCACAGACAATATCTTCTGGCAGATAATTTGCCATATTCCATAAACATAAAATAAATCAATTGGAATATGATCTGCCAATTGGGAAGACAAAAATGCACACAAGAAAATGCAACACATAAACATTTCCTAAAATCAAGGAATCTTTTTTCAAATTGCCATAATGCAGCCCAAAATAATCTTTTTAAATGTAGTAGTTCTGAATCAGGAATGATTATAAGTTGCTGGCAGCAAAATAGGTTCATCTACACCTACCTGAGCATTTAACTGCCAGTCTAATGGATTTATCTATTATTGATCAATTTCACAAAATAGCACAATGGAATTGTTTCAAGAATTATTTGAGAAATGTACAGATTCTGAGTCAGCACAGGAAGTGGTACAACTGATAGTTTCTTTGATCATTCAAATATACTGACATGTCCCTAAATATATAAAACAAAGTGGATGGATTAAGGATGTACATTTTGGAACATACTACTTATCTTTTGCATTAATTGAGTCACTTGCAACTGTTATTCTGAAAGGTCTCAGTGACCCAACAATACCGTGTTTCCCCAAAAGTAAGACCTACCCCAAAAATAAGCCCTAACTTGAGTTTTGGAAGTGGGCCTAATATACGTCCTATTCCAAAAATAAGCCCTAGTTTTGGGGTGAGGTGCATGCCCAAGAATCAAGCTAGGGTGGGGTGGAGCTGCCCCACACGCCTTGCACCCACTTACCAGGCCTCCCATGAATCAAACCTGCCTCTCCTCGCCGGGCCACTTCTTCTGCGGCATCCCCCAGCCTGCATTTCTTAGTCAGAGGCCTTTCAAAGAAGGCCTTTGCCACTGAGAACCAAGCTATGGATTCAATCCATAGCTCAGTTCTTGGCTGCAGAGGTCTTCAGGAAAGGCCTCTGACTAAGAAATGCAGGCCGGAGCTCCATTCTCAGCTGCAGAATGAAGGTTCTCCTTTGGCCACAGAAGACGTGGGCCAGCTGGGCAGGGCTGTTAGTGCCACCGCTGCGAGATGAGTGGAAAATAAGACCCCCAAAATAAGATCTGGTGCCTCTGTTGGAGGGAAAAAAACATAAGACTGGCTCTTATTTTGGGGAAAACACGATATATCTGTCTGAACATGTCCCATATTCTATTTTAAGTAGCTCAAAATAAGATATCCAACTTCAGGAACATCCAGTTTGCTTCAAGGGTTGGATCTAACATTCTAGAAAAAGTCCATCCTTCCTGTATTAGGAAGAACATAGTCCAATTATCTTTTACCTTTGCTATCAACACAAGATTAAATTGGCCAGATTATTAGACCGTTATGAGAAAAAGTGCATTAAATTTAATCAAAGTTGGCGTATTTTTTTAAAGTAGACTTGTTTAAAATGTAGTTTATTAAAAAGTCCATGTCATCTTTGTTTTTAATTAGGATGTAATGTCACTTACATGCAAGCTAAATTATTATAAGGAGAGAAAGTTGAATAAATGTGGTAGATGTTGGGGCTGAATTCTTCAATCTATAGTTTTAAAACCTGTTTTAGAAACAGAAAGAAGGCTCCATTAAAAGATTTGTTTTATTTTTGAGAGGTAGCATTATACCATTTTTAGGGAAAATCATTCTTGTCATGTGAATTTCAGACAGATAGGTTAAGGAATTTTGCAGAACACACGAGGACAGTGGTTATGGGGTGTCTGCAGAATGTAGCAAAGAAAAATCAAGATGACAGCTGCAATGGTGCAATCAAAAATCACAAGTCAGGATTGCTGAGATCTTGACTTTTTTAACACCCAGCAGACATCCTTTCAATGGTAAGAAATAATTCTGCTGTTTCCCCAATATAGTGGAATTAATTTGGGGTTTGACTATCTGCTAAAACTGAATAATATGTAAGGAAGACAGGCAGGCTAGCAGGCAGCTCACAAAGTGACATCATAGAAGTAATAATGCTTTAGTAACAAATGTTTAGAAATAAAAAAGCTACAGAAAACAACTGTACAGCAAATAATTGGATTTAAGATTTTATCCCAAGATCTCTTCTAAAGCTGTGATTGTAACAACCCTTCTGCAATCACACTGCGAGAACCACTCTAACTTCAGAATGTCAGTACTCCAATACTTTCTTTTTCTCATCAGCAAAGCATTTTATGCAAGCAAATGATGAAATGCTATTTAGCCCTCTCAGTTATGTATATAACTGACACGTTGTGACCAAATCTCATCTAAGCCATTTGGAAGCTTTTTAGATAACAAGGTTAAGCTGTCCTTCCCAGCTCAGGTGAATAAAAATTTGCCCTAATTCAAAATATGTTGTATGCCTTTCAGTTGCAAAGCATAGCAAATTGAATCATTTTACATCTTAAGGAGAGCAAGGAAATTCTGCTAATGTATGTACAGTATAAACATCTGTATTTATAAAGTCTAAAAGGTCTGAAACAGTTCAATAACATTTGTAAGAATTTTGTTTCACATGCCTATCCAATCCCTCTCTTGTAACTGAGTTAGTTACCCTAGAGGCATGTTTGGACCCTGCAGTCTTAGATATTGGATAAAACTGGCTTTTAGAACCTCTAATCCTATTGAGCCTTATAATTTTGTGTTATCCTAGGGCAGGGGTCTTCAAACCTGGCCCTTTTATGGCTTGTGGACCAACTCCCAGAATTCCTCAGCCAGCGTGCCTGGCTGAGGAATTCTGGGAGTTGAAGTCCACAAGCCATAAAAGGGCCAAGTTTGAAGACCCCCTGCCCTAGAGAAAAAGGCACTGAACTGGATTATAGCTTCTTTCTTAATCTTTTTACCCTTTATCCAGAGAGCCAATGTGGGGTTGAAACAAAATGTTTTTGACTCTTCAGGAAGACCAGTGGATAATCCCATCACTCCTGAAATGGTGGCATATCTTAAAGTTCACTTATTCTGCCTAACAACTTTGCTAATATTCTGTGTATGTCCTGTAGGACTGCCTTTACAATAGTCAGGTTCAATACTTTACCATCTGTGCTAATATAAGCGAATACATTAGTTCTCCAATTCAAACTCACCTTTGTCCTTGCCCAGCTGGGGAGCACGAGCCAGACACAGGTTTTATTCCACTGCCCATTCTATCTAGTCTGGCACACTGATTTAATAGTACCTTTGTTATTTAATGTCCAGACAGATCAGATGAGATTAATGTATTCTTCCTACTAGCAGACTCACTCCCAGAAATCTGCAGAATGGCACCCAAATTCTGCTCAATTGTGTTTGCTATTTGGAGAATCATAGTTTGGCCTTCTGAATTTTACTTGCATAAATGTTATGCATTATATAAAACGGGATCATCTATTATTCAGGATTTTGGGATATTCTTTGGGCTTCTCCATTTTATTTTATTTTATTTCCTTTTACATCTGATTTTGACAAAAAAGCATAATGAGTAAATAAAAAGCAACGTAAGCTACATCAGCAACATAAGCTACACTCATGTCAAACCAATGGTGAGCTTCCATCAATTTCTACTTGGTCCTGTTAGTATCAACCTTGAAGCAACCCTTAAAAAGGTATTACTAAGAGCAGCATTTCTACAGTAACACATTTTTTCTCTTATTCTTTTTAATATTTTGCTTTCTATAGACTGGGTCTTTGAAGTGGCTGATAAATAACAAAACTAAAACTGTTTACTTAAGCATTTAGACCTGACTTTTCTTGTGTATGAATAAATGAACAACTTTTTTTTGTAAACAGACCTTTTCATACAATAACATCAAATTGCATGCAGTTTGGTGATGGTGTCATTACAAGTTTTATTTCTGAAAACATAATGAGAAGATGTAGTCTTGGAACTTTCTTGAATAGATACATTCATACCTGGAACCTGCTTTTTGATCTCATTATTTCCCCCCGCCCTCCAGAGCTGGGGGAAATGTTAGCAGTCAAAATCCCAACCCAACCACAAGAGTAGAGCTTTAGAAGTGTGAGAGCAAGTCTGAAATAGTTTACGATAATAGTTTGTTCACCATTCTAACTCAGCTAGAAAGAACAACTTTAGTCTCATATTTCATATAGTCAGTTCCTACATAAGGTCAATGTTTAGGCTTAAATCATATATCTTGCATTTCATTAATATCATATTAACATCTCTATCCCCAAAGCATTTGTTCTTAATCAAAAATACTAGTTTCTGTTAGAACATGTTCATCCAGAGATGTCTGATGGATCAGATCAGGGTGTAAATAGACCAAATGCTCAGTACTGTTTCACACAGACAGTATTCTCTACCTGCTCTGCATTCAGTGAAAGGTCAGAATCAACACTGTTGGCCATCTATTTTGGCAGGGTGGCAGATGCATGGATTTGCAGCCTAATGAGATAACGTGTACAGGATGATGGTGTTCCCTATAAAAGATGCAGCTATTATATATAAAAGTGTATTTCCTAAAGTAGACAAAGATTTTGTCTGTTATAGCTGTTTGCAATTTTGTTTTATCTGCATTTAGTTTATCCATTACAAAATTATAATTCTTTATCTATCCTAATTATTCCAGGGACATGCAAAGTATTAGGTTACTTACAAGTTCAGATGCTGAGGAATGACATTATAGTATAGCATAAACTGGTATAGAGCAACAAGGAAATTCACTTAGAAATCACCTGAAAAGAGGTATGAGATATCCATGATAATGGTTACACTCCAGAAATTGTAGTTTCAGTGTAACTTCCACATAGTTCAGTGTGTTTAGTCTGTCATCAAGCACATGATTACACAAACACAGACACACTTGACCTGCATTCATTTGTGTTGTCTAAGATTAGCGATCAGAAAGGAAAGATAGTAAAGCCTACACCCAAGCAACAGAAACACTAGTTATGATTCTGAATTTATTTTTAATAAATAAATTATACTTTTCTATGCTTCTCTATAGAACCAATTTGGTGCAGTAGTTAAAGCATCAGACTCAAAACCAGGAGACTGTGAATTGTAGTTCCACCTGATGCATAAAGCCAACTTGCTGACCTTAGCCCAAGTTGACTTTCTCTCAACCCTAGGAAGCAGGCAATGGAAAACCACTTCTGAAATCTTGCCAAGAAAACTGCAGGGACTTGTCCAGACAATCACCATTAGTCAACATTGACTTGAAGGCACATCTTCTATAATAGCCCCATATTGAAAGAAAATCCAATATTGAAGTCAATAGTTAAAGAAACAATAGTAGTTTCGAAAGCATCTCTTGGACTACAGAAATATGTCTCTTACATCTGGATGTTGTTGCCTGCTCCATTTAACTTAACAATTATTATCCTGCCAATCAGCAGCTCTTCAAAGTTTTGAAAATGATTCTTCCTTGGACTAATGTGGAAGTTCCGTGAGAATGCTTTTAGTGAGACAAAGACCCCATCCCTAATTTTCAGGAGGGGGGGAAATGTTCTTTAATATAGGTATGTGGATTTCAACTCATGCTGACTGGAGAATTGTGAGTTGAAATCTGCACATCTTAGTTACCAAAATTAGGAAATATTACTCTAGAGCAGGGGTAGGCAACATTGGCTCATTTATGACTCGTGCACTTCAACTCCCAGAATTCCTGAGCCAGCATGGCTGGCTCAGGAATTCTGGGAGTTGAAATCCACGAGTCATAAAAGAGCCAAAGTTGCCTACCCCTGCTCTAGACCAATTACTACAAAATGAAAGTAAGCAGAGACCCTGTACACTTAACAGCCCTGGAATGTGCAAGCATACATTCTTCTCAAGCACAGGCTCCTCTCCCACATCAAACAATAGCCAATCTCTTGGAATTTTGAAACAAGACATATTTGAAAGAGGAAAACACCAAGGGACAGAATGATTACTGCTACAGAAAGAACAGCAACTAAGACATTTTAGTTTTTATTTTTGATCATTTGAAGATATTTTACACTGAATCATTGGGAGCGGAGTGGCATAGAAATATTAGTAAATAAATAAATAAGCTAATATGGGTTCCTTTGGGGAAAACAGAGGCTTAGAAATTTTAAAAATAATAATCAACATTTAACATTAGTTTCTAATCTGAAGAATGTGTCAATTATATGCAGGAATATTCTACAGTTAGATCATTTGCCAAAAATGTACATTTAGCCAAATAGGCACACATGCGGTATTGAAAAAGAAGGAAACTACCCTTCCACTAAGAAACAGAAATACGTGGCACACCATTTTTGGAAATTTAAGGCATGATTGACATAAAGAACGTTGAGATGCCTTGATCAATTAGCATACAAATACATTAACTAATAAAAAATAAAGTGTCCCCCCCACCAATATTTTGGAAATCGCTGCTTCTGTTATTTCTGTAATCACTGACCAGATACAAGATGACAGAACATGGGGAGGAGAGTGATGCTGTAGTTTTAATAGTTACGTGAAAGAGGTAACTTTGTCAGATGTCTTCTGCACATAAACTGCTTTCTTCCCCAATTCCCTCTTAAACACAATTGTTAAAACAGCAGGATCTTCTTCCCTTTAGCATCTGGCCTTCCTGAGCCAGAGAACTTAGTCTGAGCTCGTCCAAAGCCTGCAGTAGGAACAGAGACACCCCCTACCACCACCACCTCTTTACAAGGTCTTCAAGAGAGTTATCCAAAATGAGATGCCGGGGCAAAAAGCCCCACAATTTATCATCATTTCCTACTTGTAACTCTAACCTAAGAGTGTGTCATTTTACTTTCCTTGTTATTTATTTACAAGTGCATTTTCAGTATCAACCCTTTCATTCATTAATCCTAATGTGGCCTTTTTCTATGTCTATTTACCATTTTAAATACTTACTATAATTTACAGGCCTTTATTGAACACATCCGAGGTATATTATATGAGGCTAGCTTAATGGAAAGTCATGTATACCAAAGTAGGAAGAAAAAAAGCCACGTTTGATTTATGGTTGTCTTTGGATTTTGATCGTAATTTATTTCCAAAGAACTGGCTATTCATACAAAGTCACACCAGTAAGATGTTTTCCAGCAGAAAGAAAGAAGATAATGTTAATGTCCTTGCTATTATTTTTCTTTTTTAAAGCTTTTCCTGACTGCATCGTTTGATTATGCAAAATGAATGTGACTACACAATGCCATCCCAATGTAGTAGCATCAACAACTGTATCAAGTCTGATCCTAAAAATAATTTTAAAAAAACAGTTTTACCATATTTATTGCATATTGGGCTGACACACCGGTGATCAACAGCCTTTGATAATGAAAAAAAAGTGTATTCAACACAAGATGATGTATTCTCATCACTTCTTTGTCTTTGCCATTTTAAGACCTGAACCCAAGTATAAAGCCATTACATTGGCCATATCTCTCCTCTGTACCATTTCCCATCATTAGCTTCTATTTTTCCAGTAAATATATATAATATATTGTAATGTCATTTTGCTGCTTGTAAGTCCTACGGAACAAGGGACACCATATCTATACTGTGAATATCTGGATATCCACTAGAGGGAAGTCAGAACTATCTGGACCTTTTTATTGCTCCCTTGTAATTGACCAGAATTCTCTTATCGTTCCCAAACTATAGAAAGCACTTCTTTCCAAAACGGTTTTTCTTTCTGCTTGGAAAATGTAATTAAAACATACCTTTTAAATTGGACTTGTAAAAAGGATGTTTGAAGGATAGATGTATTTTAATTAAGTTTAATGCTGTTGCTTTTCATTTTTATTTTGTTACTTGAAAGGAAAGATGATAGAAAAATCAAATAAGTAACATGAAAACACACAATAATTAAGGGATGTAACACGAGAACCTCAGATTGCAACCAAGCCTAAAGATTTTACCTTTGAAAGCAGTTGTGTTCCACCTTTCAGAAACTTCAGGATAATTCAGAGAATCCCTGGACCTTAAAATATTTCAGTGAAACTTCTGTATTTACTGGCAATTGTAGCAATAAAGCAAATTCAGCCTATGGCTTTGCAGCAACACACTTTATTTGTCTCTGAAGTATAAATTCATTCCAATGCAAGAGTCAACTGGTTAGGAACTTTTCCTGGACCAGTGGCTCAGACTTCCTGGCAATTGCTTCGTAATGAATTATACGGCATCATCTGTCTACAGTCTCAACCTAGGCGACATTAAGCAGAGCTGGATCAAGAACTGGCAAATGCAACATGAGACAGAATGGAGACCCACTGCTCTCCTTGTAGGATCAAAATGAGAAGGAGCTTAACAGACCCTACACTGCAAAGAAAATATCAATGTTTTTATCAGATTCTGCAAAGAGAATTTTGTATTTCAATATTTGAACTTTATCTGTGCATGTTGATTTGTAAAGAGAAATAGCATTAGCATAGCTGCTCACAGATGTTAGGAGTTTGGAAAAAATTCAGAGAAGAGCAACTAAGATGATCAAAGGCCTGGAGACTAAAACATACAAAGAATGGCTGCAGGACTTGGGTTTGGCTAGTCTAAAGAAAAGAAGAAATAGGGGAGACATGATAGCAGTATTCCAGTATTTGAGGGGCTGCCACAAAGAAGAAGGGGCCACATTATTCACCAAAGCACCAGAGGGCAGGACAAGAAACAATGGTTGGAAACAAATCAAAGAGAGAAGAAACCTGGAATTAAAGACAAACTTCCTAACAGTGAGGACAATTAACCAGTGGAATAGCTTGCCCCCAGGAATTGTGGGTGCTCCATCACTGGAGATTTTTAAAAAGAGGCTAGAGAGTCACTTGCCTGAGATGGTGTAGGTTCTCCTGCTTGAGCAGGGGGCTGGACTAGAAGATCTCCAATGTCCCTTCCAGCTCTATTCTATTCTATTGCTTAGCTGTCAATCCAAATTCTTTTTCCGATTTTTCCCCCTCTTCAAAATGTCACCATCTAGAACAATAATAGAATACAGTAAATTTACTCTACTCTGCATGTATTTAATATATTTTAAGTAATAGAATATTTTTAAAAGCTGGCTTTTGAATACATATTATGCTAACACAAACAAGGGAATATTTTAATTTCAGTATAAGGCAACAATCTTTATCTGAGAGATCCAGGGACAATCCTGTTCACCCTTGGCCTTCTCTGTCTGTCTGTCTGTCTGTCTGTCTGTCTATCGATCTATCTATCTATGTTTGTTCATAGATTTTCACAGGTACAGGTATGTAGGTCTTGGCATTTTCGGGTCTTTTCCCATGTAAGATTGAGAGTGTCTTGGCGGCATCTCCAGCTGCTGCACCCCACCCCCACCCCCACAAGCAAACTGACACATGCCATGAACACAAGGCCAGACTGCAAACTCGGAGCCAAACCAAAGCCCGGGATGTTACACCACAGCCTTCTGCTCAGGACATTACATCGCAAAACTCAGGAGGTTACAATACTAAAGCTCGGGATGTCACAACACAGCCAACCACCCAGGATGTTGCAACACAGAACTCAGGTTATCACTACACTAGAACTCAGGATGTCATCACACAGCCCATTATCCAGGTTGTTACAACACAAAAGACTAATGGACAAACAGCCAACACCTCAGCCACACAGGATGTTACAAAACAGCTGACTAATCTGCAAACAATAACGCCATCAGCCAATCAAGATGTAACAACGCAGCCAACCAACCCGCTTACAGCAACAAAGCCAGCACCCCCACCAATATTTATAGAGAGATGGTAGCTCTGATCACGCTTTGCTCGCACAAGCACGAAGCTGAAGACACCAGCCTGAAGGTGACGAGTGGGACCTCATCGAAACATGCCAAGACACTCTCAATCTTACATGGGAAAAGGCCCGAATACGCAAAGACCTACTATCTATCTATCTATCTATCTATCTATCTATCTATCTATCTATCTATCTATCTATCATTTATCTATCAAAATGAAATAGGAGCACACTATTTCCTCCATCTTGAATTCATGTGGTTTTCCTATCTCCAAGATCATTTGATCCTGATATAATGTGCATTTTATATGCAGGATTCCAGTAATTCAGAAGCTTACTCATACTAAGATCTCTGAACATAAGTGGAAATTCCATTCATCTGGACATCCATTAATTTAGAAGTTCAAACCAGGACAAATTACATTAACGCAGGAAATGACATATTCTCAATCCTTTTCTTTTCTAGGCATGTATCAGATGTGGCTGGGTATACACATTTCTTTCTATGATTTGATGACTGAAGGCCACATTCATACAACATGTTACCTGAATGCAGGGTTTATGAGGCAGTCCCTTTCACACCAAGGGGGAAAAACACTTCTGAGAAGCAGGAAGGTCTCTGGAGCAGCTTGGCAGGGGCACTAGAGTTCCAGGAGATATAGAGAAATCTCCCTTCCATTCTCATCAGTGGGATCCTGTTTCAATGATGGAACTGTACCACTGCTTTCTGTCTGTAGGCTGTCTGTAGGAGCCTTGGTGGAGCAGTGGGCTAATGCCTCCTTAAGTAACACCAGCTGCCTGCAATTAGTGCAGGTTCGCATCCCACCAGGCTCAAGGTTGACTCAGCCTTCCATCCTTCCGAGGTAGGTAAAATGAGGACCCAGATTGTTGGGGAAAATAAGCTGACTTTGTAATAATGCCGCTTGGGGGGGTGAAAGCCCTAATAAGCAGGCATATACATAGAATGAAGGCTACTGCTAAGCTTGTAAGCCGCCCTGAGTCTTCGGAGAAGGGCGGGATATAAATGGAATAAAAATAAAAATAAAAATGAAAATGAAAATAAAAAAATATTTTAGAAACAACCTATCCATAAATCAAGGATCGCACTCACTCCTCTGTTTTACAGAAGCAGTTTACACATTATGATGAGAGCTACAAACCAGAAATGAAATTTTGCAGCCTTTAGACCACATGCTGCCATTGGTCTAATTTCTCAAGACTAATGTAATATTCAGTCTCCAAGCAAAGGCAAAGAGAGAAGGAGGAAAGAGGTTATACAAGAGAAGGAGAAAGAGAAAATGGGATGAGATGTCGGGGGGGAGGGAGAAACTCTCCAAAAATGAATGAGTGATCCCACTCAATTTTGGCTCTGGCCATAGGTGTCTATGGCTTTGTGAAATCAAAACAATGATGACATTATCATGCAAATGATGCAATTACATATTTGCCACATATGTTGGATGAGAGTCAAGTCATGATGCATGCCATAATTTGAGTCATTACTACCCTTCCTGTGTCCCAAAAATGCTCTTTCAAAAGACAACTGGACCTCTTTTTTTCCTTGAAGACGTTTCAATTCTCATCCAAGAAGATTCTTCATTTCTGACTGAATGGTGGAGGATGGAAGGAATTCCACTCTTCAGTCAGAACTGAAGAAGCTTCTTGGATGAGAAGCGAAACATCTTCTTTTCCAACAAAGCCCAATTGCATTTTGAAAAAGCACCTTTGGGACAACCGTGACCTAGATGCCTGAGAAGCTCCATCGACATTTACCCTTCCTGTGAATGCCCGCATCTCTTGCTGTTGGCTTCAGCCCTGCCTGCTGTGTGCGTAGAACCTTCAAAATATCATTTGTGAAGACATGAAGCTATAGCCAGAAAGAAAAGAAAGTTGTTCACCATGCTGAAAAGAATGAAAATATCTAGCATGGCCCTTCATTTATCTAAATAGAAAACAAAATATAGTTCCCGATTAAGTTATGTTTGAAAAGCCAAGAGTTAACTTATGTTCACTGAGAATTCTGTAAAGGAAGGAATAGAGGTGATTGTGTTTTGCAGTGCATATAAAACCTAGCATTATTCTTATTTGTGGTAAATACAGTAAATCTGTATATAAAAATTGCAAAACACCAGTAAGTCTAAAATTATATTGGCTAAATCTCTCTGGTCTTTTTTTTACAAAGCAAAAAGGGGGGTAACAACTACAACCATCTTTGTACTTCTAGCAACCCCTTTTTAAGATCTTATTTGAAAAACTCTGCTGTAAAAGTGACAGGGAGAGATTTTATCCTACACCCTCCCCAGGCCCTCCTCCCAATTTTCCTTCTTAGTGATATGCAATGAGTGGAAGGGGCTGGAAAGTTTTTCTTAGCCAAGCCAATATTCTATGAGTTATAAATGACATTTCATTCTCATATGCAGATTTTTTCCCCCTTTCCCTAAGTGAATTATTTACAAGGTACGGCTCATGGGCTCCAACAGTCAGCTGCCAGAGATTTACACCTACAATGAGTCCCTTCTCTCCAGCTGAGAGAATATGAAGTTTTCTACTGCCCTTTAAGACCTGCGTGTGGAGCACTGAACAAATCTGCCTGAAACTCTTTCAGGAGGATTGTTGATTAGCATTTGTTATAAGGAGGAAGGGCAAGGAACCAGTGAGCTGATAAAAGTCAAAAAGAGCTCATTCTTCAATAGGTCTACTAGAATAGGAAAGTTTTCTTCTTGTCTTTAATTTATGGACAAACCAAAAGCACCAGGGGTAAATAAATCAACAAATGCATTTTCCCCTTTTCCACTTCTTAATACCCAAAGTATTTTCATTTACTGCTGGTAGAGTAAGGCATTAATGGAATGTAGTGACTGCCACTCTTATTTAAGGAGGGAAATTGTAGAGTGACGTATAAAGGAAGGGGAAAAATGCGGTTCTCATCATGCTATTTTCTGAAATGTGTGGATATGGTAAAGAACATCCCAGCCATATATTAAAATAGACAAACAGGCTGGCAAATTATTGGCAAGACCTATGTGAGCTTGGGCTTGAATTTGGGTACTTTGTAGTAAAAAAAGATTTGTTTATTTTTACTTTTTAAAAAAATACACACACATACACACACAGTTCAAGGTGACAAACATACCTTGTTAAGTCTTGGGTGCAGGAATGACAACACAAGGCTGAGTACAGGATAACTCATACTTTATTCTTGCTGGAACTGTACTGGAACTTGGCTGCAACCAGCCACAATATATAGTCTAGCCCCTAGGCGGCAGCCAATAGGTTTGAACCCACTCAAGTGGCCTGGGGCTAGCCAATTGCAGGAGAGGAGACAGCAAGTCTGGAATACTGGAGAGCCGTTAGACGTTCCGGCCATGCACGTGGTGTAACACCACAAGCCCAGTACATAACATACCTAATACTGTTATTACCTTCTCCTGTTATTTCCTCTACTAGAACTACCCTGTGAGATGATTTCAGCTGAAAAACAGTGGCTGGCTGAAAGTCACCCAATCAACTTTAATGCTTATGGCAGGACTAGAATTCACAATCTCCAGGTTTCTAGACCACACATTAACCTAAGGACAAACATTTGTTTATTTATATATCATATTTAAGAGACTGCCCATCTCCCTTATAGAGAAACTCTGGGTAATGATAAGGTAGTGATAAATAACTAAAGAGAATTGTATTTTGGGGGTTTATTTTATTCTGCCAATATAATATTATTACTTTAATTTATACCACATTTATCAATAATGTAAAACAAGAAAAGATGCAGCTTTTTAAAAAAACTGATGGCAGAAGAAGACCTATTGGTCCATAGAGTCTATGAGTTAATAATCACCCCGGAAAGGCTACATCATTTCAAGAAATGTGACAAACATGGTGAGTCACAACTCGAAAAAGAGAGGAGTTCAAGTTCTGACCTTTCTTATCACCTTAATATCATAAATTATTATTTCCTGAAATGTATATGTCAAAAATATCTGCCCTAAATAATGCCATTTAACTAAATGTAAATTTAAAACTTTCAGAAACGTAAATTTTGGAATGTAAAGCTGATCAACAAAAATCTTCCTTATGAATATTTGCTTTGAAATGGATGGCATTTCTCAATAAAATTTGCTCCTGGTTTTTTACTCAAAGAACTGAAGACATAAGAAGAGCCTGATATCCTTTTTAGTGTGGATAATGAAAGTTGGGGTCCTTAGAGACATTCTATTTTTCTTATTTAATTCTCTCCATTTCTTAATATTCCTGATGAAGTTATACAACGAAAACAGTTGTAAGAATTTCGTTAATAGACACCAGCTACAGTCTAAACTTACTTCTTCTTAGAAGTGGGTTTATATAATAAAATTTTTCATTCAAAGTCCTATTTCTCTTATAAGTGCATGCACACTTATTAGTAAATTTGACAGAGATTTCCTCCTTTAAAACACCATAATGTACACCAGGTTTTATTTTTTTAAAAAGGAATCAATAGAAGGCAAATCTTTATTAGGTGTTCAAGTCCCAGTATTTTCTATTTAATGAAAGTGTGAAGCCAAAACCTCACATTTTTCCTGTTTTGCCTGACCAAGCTGGCTATCTAGAAAACCTAAAAGGGCTACTGTAAAGGCTATGGTTTTGGCTGCACCTGCAAAGGCCAATCCCTGCTCTTGCATTCTGAGCTTTTTTCTCCCACTCTGCCAGAACATGCAACAGAAAGGATTTTGTCTAAGCTGCTCTAATGTGTGTGAAATTTAATACCAGGCTTTCATTAACTTGACCAGACTGGCTAGATAACAACTCTAAGTGAATGTCACAGCAATCATCTTAGGGCCTGTCTTGGTCAAGAATCTACACCTTGCCCTATAAGTATATGTTTAATTTATTAAGTTATACATTTAATTAAGATCTGTTGAAAGTTTTCTAAACTGCTTCCGTTAGCAGCTGCCCATTTACTAGCACTGAACTGATTAAATTGCATTTGAATGCTAAAGAGATGGTAGGTAGAATGTTCAGCAAAATGCCCAGAGATCTTTGGCTTTGGAAAAGTCTAATGTAAAATTTATTTTGATTCAACTCAACTCCTAGTGACCATCTAAACGGGTCCTCTTTGCTTTCTTGGTAAGAATATAGAAATCCTGCACCACTGCTCTCTTGCAGAATAATTTTTCAATTGCCCAGCCCAGGTGACACGTATGAAATTGCCTTATTTGAGTATTCAGTAGTCTACCTCCAGTTTAGCTTTTTCAAGATCAACCAAGGTTGGAGGGATGCTACACTTCTCTGATAAAAATGTAATAAATAAATAATGTATTTTGGGGAAAAAACCACAGATATGAAAACATGTTGCTTTTTCTTATAACTATTGTTCAGAATTCAGAAAGTCAGACAGCTCGTATAAGCTGTCTAAGCATTGGAATAACTAAATACTAGCCCCATTGTAGGGCTATTGTCTCATTGTAAGCTTCAGCTCTAGCAAAAGCTTCAGTACAGATGTTGTATACACCTCTGGATGGCAGAAAAAAAGGATTCTCGGTATATAATAACCTAGACATGTAGAATTTCTCTGATTGAGGAGGAACCTTCTGAAACACATTTCCTTCTTATATGGGGAAAAAATGTATATACATCAATATACGTGGAAAGACTTTTTCCATGCAATCTTCATGAAGCAAGATAAAGCCAGCATGGTACGGAAGTTATGTGATAGAGAGGGAATGGAGATATCTAGACTCTAGTCCTTCTTTAGCCAAGGAAGCTAACTAAGTCAATCATTCTCATCCTGAATCAATAATAGGCTAAAATGAAATCCAACTAAAAAATGAAATGCTTTGTTTCATCGTGCATCAATAGTTTCACTTTAAGACTTCTGTGAGCACATTAAAAAAAAAGAAGCAGAGACCGAAACTGCATCAAAACTTCATACAGCAAGAGTGAAGCAACAATGTTGATCTGACTCAGGTATCTAAATGTCATGCATGTGATAAGATGCTTAGGGAAACTAAATAAAAAATAAATGTAATAAGTAAACAAAACAAAATAGCCCATCTCTCTCTCTCTCTGTCAGACACACGCACAGAGAGAAAGAGAATGAAGAGTATGTTAACTTTCTGTATTATTTAATCTCTCGATCAAACAGATAATAGGTAAAGAATGAATTCCAGTTGAAATCCCAGGTAATTATCAAATCATATGTAGCGGGGCTGGCTGAAAGGCTTTGCAGGAGCCTGGCCAGGGAGAGGGAAGCTCGGACAGCTGCTGCTGGAAGGAAAGAAAAAGAAGAAAAGAAGGGGGGGTTGTTGTTGCTGTGGTCGGAGAGAGACCAGGTGAAGTCAAAGAGGGATTGGAGCTGATCCCCTTCTGTGAAGGAGGGGGGGAAGAGAGAGTGAGAGAGTGAGAAGGTGGAATTTTACTGCTTTCTTTCACAGAGCGGATATCCCAAGCAGAGGCAAGAGAGAGAGTGAGGAGAGAAAAAGTTGCCGGGTTGCTAAATTTTATTTTATTTATTTTATTTTTTATTTAAAAAGTTTTACAATACATTTTGACTTTAATCCCCCCCTCCCCCACCCCTATCCCTCTCCCCCACTCCCTCCTCCCCCCCCCCACTTCCCAGAGCTAAATACAGGGCATAAAATCAAAAAAACAAACATAAACACCCCTATGTTATCAACAATAAACTATAAATTCTATCTCTCTCTAGCTCATATAAAATGAGTACAAACAATATTAATATTACAAATAAAGTAGAAAAGAAAAAGAGGAAAACAGAAAAAGATCTTTACTCAAAATAAATTTTCTTAATCCCAGTCCTTATTCATATTAATTTCAAAAAAAAAAGGGAAAAGAAAAAAAAACTTTCACCTGCTATTTGCATTCTACCACCTTTCTCTAATTTCCAAACAAATTCTCAGTTACGCGCCAAAAGCGCTTATCTCTATTAATCTTAATAATCTCCGACCAAACTAAACTATAATCAAAAATAGTTCTTGCATGTATCACGCCAAATGTCTCACAGTTCCAAATCATCCTAAAGTTCAAATAAAAGTTCAAATAAAAAGAGTATATATAAAAAAATTTATTTTATTACATTTATATACCGCCCTTTCCCGGAGGACTCAGGGCAGTTTACAGGGTAATTAAAAACGAAAAATACAAAAGTTAAAAACCAAGTTTAAAAAAGATTAAATTTATCCCTGTATAAATAAAACCCCAATTAAAATAAATTAATCCTCAGCTTTTTAAAATTCAGATTTTAACAATAAAGGATAGGGGAGGGGTTTGACACCAACGAGACCTGATACTGCGAGCAACGACAGAAGAGAAGGAGAGGCTGATCATTGCTGCTTTGGAGACTAGCGGCCATCCGAACATTGATTATTGCTACTTCTGCAAGTTTTAGACATTGGGGGAGTTGCCCTGAGGGACGATCTGTTACTGCAGAACACAGACTACCTTTGTTCATGTTCCTATTGCTGCCTGCAGCCAGGGTTTTCCCCACCCCATTTGTTTCCAAACGGTCACTGGGAAATCATTGACTATTGCTGCTATGACTGCCTGGGGCTGTTAAACACCACTGCATATTGACTATTGGGGCTAGGGGCTGGTCATCTTTGTTCCTGAAAACACGCTTTTGACAACAAGAGTCTGCCATCTCCTCACTGCATGTGAGCTTCTGCTAGAAGAGACACTTTACTAACATGTTGAGAGCACAGCTGCAGAGAGCAATGGAGGGGAGTGGGGCCGGGCTGGGAGGGCCTGGGCTTTGGTGGCCTCTGAGGGGGTAACGCTACACATAGAACATGTGGAATTCTTTTATACTATCATATGTCCAGAGTAAAACTCTATGTAAGTCAGCTTTCCAAAACTTAAAATTAAGTATGGAATTCATCCTCGACTATCAATAGTTTAATAAAAAGGGGAAATTAGGGGATTGAAAATTAGTAGCTACATTTTTTGTGGAAAATCTTTTTAAATCTACAATTGTTAGAGAGCCACTGTACTGGTAGTCCTTGAGCTAGGACTAGTCATTAAATGACCATTCAAAGCTACAACAGACCTCCCCCAAAAGCTATATACAGCCTTGTTTCAAACGTACAGTAGCAGAAACCTGGATAGCTTTGGAAACCTTTAGAGAGCTTTTTGCTTCCTGTCTGTTGCATTCTGGCTGTTTGGTGCACATTTGGGATGTAGCTGCTTTTTCTTTAGAGCTGGACTTTTTCTTCAGCTCCTGAAGGCAAAAAGCTACAGAAAGATTTCCTTTGCTTGCTTCCTTGATCTTCAGCCTGGCAGTGACACATCAGAATTAGACAGATTTTGTCATACTCTTTCTAGCCATGCAGTACGCTTAGCAAATTAAGTGGTTAAAAGGGATCGAAATTGGAGGGCAGAGGCAGGGAGTTTAGTTTCACCACCTAATTTGCAGGGGGAATTTCAACAAGTCTGTCCTTCTCAGCCTTTGTTTTGTTTTGTTTTGTTCACTGAATAAATGTAGGCTTCTGGCTGTCAGAGAGGACTGAGTAAGGGAAAGTTTTTGAGAAGCTTGATCTGCAGATGCCACCTTTGAATGGAGGCAGCTGACTTCCTCAAAGCTAGCAAGAGCCAGGAGAAGTTTGCAGTCTCCTGACAGCTGATGAGGCCAAGGCCCAGCCCATAAGCATGACTTCATTGGCCAACAGTTGTCACCACTTGTGACTATGATGGTCATAAGTCAAGGATTACCTATAGTGGCTAAGGTACTGGCCTAGAAAGCAGGAGACTACGAATTATAGTCTGGCTTTAGGCATAAAAGCCAGCTGGTTGCCTTTGGGCCAGGCATTCTATCTCAGCACAACTCACCTGACATGTTTGTTGTGGGGAAAATAGAAGGAGAGGGAATATTAGGTGTGTTCATTTGTAAAGTAATATAGGTGGCATAAAAATCTAATAGAAAATACAATTATCTCATTCAGTAGTTACAATTCTTCCCAATTCTGATTACTCAAAGTAAAAATCCACTGAGAAACTCTCATTTGAACCAATGCTTCATGGCCACCGTTCTGCATGGATATCAAATAAGCTCATCAAAATTAATTTCAGACAGACTGGATCATTTAAAATTGTCTCCCTCACCAACTGAACTATCACCTGAATTATATTGCTTCACCCGTTTGTTTTTTTAAAATTCTGTACATCAAAAATCCCCTTGTGCCAAACTGGATCATTCAACCATTTTATCTACAGCAACCTTTGCCAAACTGCTCAAATGTTAAGTCTAAAACCCTCTGCTTTCTGAGATACCTGGAAATTGTTATCCTAAAACCTAGAGGATAATACACTGGAGATGAATGGAAGTGACTTTCTAGCAATTCCTACAAGAATTTTCCCAATCTTATCAAGCCATGTAAGGGATTACAGCTGAGACTTCTTCTTCTTTTTTGCAACTGTCTCTAAGAGCTGAATATGGCACCCATAATTCTGTTGAGATTTCATTTCTTTAAGAAACATTTCTATTCAAGAGCGAAACTTCTCTTACAAGTGCTTCTTCTTATTATTATTTAAACATTATCTAAGACTGATGAGGCAGACAACAACTATTCAAGCTTACCTCATATAAGCCGCTAACAACCTGTCAAAGTCATCCTGATACCAAACTGAGCAGTTGATGGTTTGGTAACGTATTAGTGGAGATAAAAAAGATAGTCCTCATTACTGTAATAAAAACAGCAGAGGCGCACTGCAAATCAATTACTGATTTGTGACCTGTTGAACTAAACCTCAGTCAAATAGAGAAGCGCACAGAGCTTCCCACATTATCAAATGATTTAGGATGGAGTGCTGTCTGAAGGCTCATGCCAAGGCATAGCGAACGTTTCCTTAGATTGTAGCTTGCTTAATTACCTTGTTCCTGAGCACAAAGATCAAATTGAGCAACTTAAGGTGCTAAAGCATTGTGCCATTGAGACATGAAAGGGAAATAATTAACACCCTACATAAGATGTATGTTTAAGAATGAGACATCTCCTGACAAAAAGACAAGGAGATCCAAAGTTAAGGCAGACACTGTGTCCTTGACTTAAAGCATCACATTTTTGTAGTAAGATAAATGACGTATATGCTGCCAGGTGAATTGACTGGGTGACTCTAGAAAGGGAAGACAGTTTTTAATTTCTTTTCAAGCATTTTATTGAACTAAAAATCTATTTAGCGGAACCATTCCATAATAAAAATTAAAATCATAACATGAAAATAGCATACAGGTAGCCCTCAACTGACAACAGTTCATTTAAGGACCATTCAAAGTTACGACAGCGCTGCAAAAAGGTGACTGATGACCATTTTCACACTTACAACCTTTGTACTTATCCCCCATGATCACGTGGTCAAAATTCAGATGCTGGGCAACTGGTTCATACTTATGACCATTGCTGTGTCTCAAGGTCATGCTGATCCACCTGTTGCAACCTTCTGACAAGCAAAGTCAATGGAGAAGCCAGATTCACTCAGCAACCATGTTATTAACTTATCAACTGCAGTGAGTCACTTAACAACTGTGGCAAGAAAGGTCGTAAAATTAGGCAAAACTCACTTAACACATGTCTCACTTAACAACAGAAATTTCCGGTTCATTTGTGATTGCAAGTCAAGGACTACTTGTATTAGAAATATAAAGAGTGTATAGCTATTTGCAGTGCAATCCAATACAAGCCAGCTTTTCTCCGTGGTAAAAAATACCAGAACTTTAATCTTAATGGTTTAGATACAGGGGTAGGCAACCTTGGTTCTTTTATGACTCGT
Source organism: Vipera ursinii (assembly GCF_947247035.1). Taxonomy (NCBI): domain Eukaryota; kingdom Metazoa; phylum Chordata; class Lepidosauria; order Squamata; family Viperidae; genus Vipera; species Vipera ursinii. The sequence goes on from NC_139516.1 coordinate 154,641,077, forward strand.
GGACTTCAACTCCCAGAATTCCTGAGCCAGCAGAGTTGAACTCCACGAGTCATAAAAGAGCCAAGATTGCCTACCCCTGGTTTAGAAAAACACATGCTATAGTAAACCTTGATCCTAACAGCAATCTTTTTATATACATACATGCACACAGATATACACATACAAGTCTACCAGCAGGATTTGGAGTTGCAGATTTACTTTTCTGTTCGTGTTAGGTTGGTTTTTATATGTTATAGTTACATCAAAGCAAAGGCATTATTCCCAAATTCTAATGACACAAGAACTGAAGGACAATACAAAGGCCGATAACATTTCTATCAGTCTGTAATGACAAGCTTCAGGTTAATTTTTCTGCATTGCTTAAAAGTTTTCAAGTTTCTATCAGACTTTTTATGGGAAAATAGCTTTATCAGTTAAGAACCTTAGCTTTAAATTTGTGGTGATCTATTTCTTTTCATCATGTGCAACATTATTTTTCTCAGCTAGCATTCAAACTTTGGACAGAACAAAATAATTTAAATTTAGCTGATTTAAAGAGAAGCACAATAATAAAACCTATTTAGTTCCATTGGTTCAAATAAGGAAGATATATACAGTATATTTCTATTTCTGTAAGATTATTTTGAAAATAAGGTACCAGTACTATTTCATCATTTCTAGCACTATATACTATAGGCCAATCTCTGTGTTATTTTCTTTTTGAAAAACTCACAGCCAAACCTTTGTATTGTTAAAAATCACAAGATACCGTTGAGAGTTGGCATTCTTGAATTCGTAAGCCATTATCTACAAAATATTATGCATAAAAAATTCTGGATTTGCCTGCTTGCTTCTCTCTCCCTATTCTGATCTTCCTGAATGGACCAACACATTTTATTTGCAATCCTGGCTGGTAAAATACCTCTTTAATCCGGGTTTCATCTTGGTTTTGGCTCCGAGTTATAATTTCTTTACAAGCCTCCAAGGTGAAATGTTTGATTTATTCTTCTCCCAGCATATCTTAACAAAGTAAAACAAAGACGCCATTGGCCTTTTGTAAATCCATGAAGACCTGATTGCATGGATGGACCTTACTTTCATTCTGTCAAGTTTCCGACATATGGGCTTTTCAAGTGACTCTGAGGCATTGTTTACCTTAAAAGTCCTTTATTAGCCTAATACACTGGCAAATGCTTGCTCACGGGAAGCTGGAATCTGAAATCTCCGCCCCTTGCACAATATATTAAAACACAATTCTCCACCTTTCTAATTTGTCATTAATCATATTCTCCAATTAATTCAAGGAATCAGTTTCCCTTCCGTTAGAAAACCCCGCCAAGGTCTTATCTTCTTTAATTAGAGATGGCCTTGAAGGTACAGTCCTCCTCTTCCCCCCTCCCAACCTTAAACTCAATCTCTTAAAGCAATACACAAGTTTAACATATGAAATGGCTACTTCTTCATCTCTTGTCAAGCAATAACATTCGATGTTAGCAGCCTTGACACTTTCCTTTTTCTCTCCTCTTTTCTTTTAAACCAAGGAAAATTAACAAAAGTTCTGCTGGTTTCTTCTTCCACTCCAGGTGGCATGAAAAATGATAGCATTGGGTGTTTTCTTTTCTCTTTTCAACAATCCACGTATGAAAAGGTGAAATGGAATCATTTTGTCTTGCTTTTTCACCAGGTGAAAAGCTATGCCAGTTTCCCTTTCTAGCCCGAACAACAGGAAAAACAGTAAAAGGGCCTTCCAGGGTTTTTAACCAGTCAGCATTATAAGTACAGGAAGGTGTCCACAGAGGGAGAGTCACAGAAAAGTACATCAATAGAAACTACATGCTATCAAAGTCTCAAAGAAAGATTGAAGTTTGGTTTTCCAGAATGGACTGAAGCAGTTAAAAAAAGGTGGTGGGGGGGATGATCAGCTAAAGTCAGTTCAGACCAGGGTCTTCAGACTTGGCCCTTTATGACTTGTGGACTTCAACTCCTAGAATTCCTCAGCCAGGAACACTGGCTGAAGAATTCTGGAAGTCCACAAGTCATAAAGGGCCAAGTCTGAAGACCCCTGGTTCAGACAAAAGCTAAGGAAAGGGTTGAATTCTAAAAGGAATTTCTTAAGCTCACATCCACTTAGGAATCATGCAATTGAAGACTGCAGTGCAGGAAAGCTTACACACCCATAATTTAGCCTTTCTCCCTGGATACATCAGATGTTAAGATACATGACTGTGGAAAAATCTTCAACACAAAGCATATGCACAGCTCTTTAAACTAAGTATCATATCTTCCTTTTATAGACAAGAAATCCATCTTCAGTACCTTGTAACTAAGCTACTAAGCACATGCATTAATTAATTAATTAATTAATTGGCAGACATAGGCAATATGTGTTCCACTGGTCCCACCCACCTCCTGGGCCATTTGTATAGAACTGTTTGCTGTTGTTAGAAGTCTGAGAACACCACTCTTATCATAGAGCAGAATTCATTTCTAGCCCTCACTGTTGTACAAAGAAATATTAAAAATGGCTCTTTAACTTCCAGTAATTTTAGAGCATGGCAGTTGAAGTAGGTAATTCTTAAACAACTATTCTTAATGTTCTTGTTACATTTCTTATGCACTTGAAATGTAGATCTTCTTAATAAGAATGCTATAGCATGATAACAATGTGCTCATTAACTGAAACTTGTCACCTGACATAGTCAAGAAAATAATGAAAACTCCGTGTATTTAAAACACACACAAATTAATGGTGGCCTTCTGGCTCATGACATATTTCTCATTAGGTCTTCTGTACTGAACAACATGTCCAGTACTATTTTACACAATGGAATAAATCACAGAATGTCAAAGAGCTGGTACTTTATTTATGCTCTCAATACCAAGCTACAAATCATCTTTGAGACTAGCAAATCACAGGAAATTGATTCCATTTTATTCCGAACAGCTCAGTGACAGTATGCAGAGCTGATCAGAAAGGATGACAAAATAGCTGCATGTTTCATCAATACCAAGAATATAAATTTTAAGTCTACACTTAATATAAAAAATGGCAATAATTTTATTTCTGGTACTGATCTCAGCTGCTGTCATTTGCAGATAAATACAATAAAAACCATAGCAGGAAAAAAAATCCATCACATAAATCATTACCTGTTTGTTTTAGGCCATTCAGTGTGCCTTTAGATTGAGAATAGGTTAAAAAAAAATCACCCTTTCAGGAAGATGCAAAGTATAGCTGTCTCTTTTTTGGCTTCCAGGTTTCAAAAGAGGTAGGCAAAGAGACTGATGAGCCAGGAATATCTGTAATTACTTAACACTTTTTTGTTTGGAAGAAGTGTGCCCAGTTCTGGTTCAAATTGTAGATATCTGCCTTTTGCTTCATCCTCAAGATTATACAAAGGTCTGTCCTGAAAGTGCCACTTCTCTTTAATATGTGCATGTTATACTAATGAATTAGTCTGCAAACTACACACATAGCTTTTTTTTTCATAGCCTTTGAAATACACCCCACCAGCAAAGACATCATGGATTGTTCCAGTTAAATAACCTGGAACATGGAGCCTTGAACCTGTGTATTTGTTCTGATAAGGAAGGCAGATGTCACAAAATAGGTTGTTTAATGCTGAGCCACTGGTAGGTGTTGCTGTCTCACCTCCTGCCCTTACGGTTGCTGCTCTGATTCACTGGATTTTATATCATTCCAACCGCCAGACGTTCAGGAAGATTTTCCAGCAATTTTTTTTTTCACATAGAAGGGTAAGAGAAAACAAAACAAAACCATTTTTTTTTTGCTTTACAATGGAGGTTCTTCATTAATTCTCCATGATAGGAGCCAAATAGATCCCCATTGCCACAGTAGTCGTACTGTAAGATAATTCAGTTTTCAGAACACATTCCATTTTACTACTTTATTCCTACACAGCAGGTTTCCATTCATTGTTAAAGACACATATTATGACACCCTCATCTTAAATAGAAGAAATTAAGAGTAGGAAGGCTCTTCTAATTTATTTCTTAAAAATTATCCGTTTGCATACAAGTGGCAAAGCGATTTAGTTTGCTCTATAACCAAATATACTTGATGTATGTGAATTACTGTGATTCCCTGGTGTTGTGCCCTTCTCCTCAATTTCCTTCATTTCATTCCTTCATTCCTTACACAGATATTTCCGTCTTTTTTCCCTTTATAATGTGCTATCAGGGCACCAAACACACACCCAACTTCTCCCAAAATTCATGAAAAAAGTCCCCAAATACAACATCTCTGTTCCATCTGTGTCCTGTGATGATACTTTGCACTTTGCCATTATCATGCTACCTGCAACCCTCAACAACTGGAAAAGCATACAAGGATACATCTTTGACCACAAATTTCTGCCTACCTCTTGATGACAATTGTGGGACTTAAATAATATCTCTAATAGTTCTACATATTATTCTATATAGTTCTATAATTCTAAATATAGTTTTGTATATTATGTATACAAAAGGCAGTAATTAAGTAAATTTGTATAGACAATAAGCTCCAAACAAAACAAAAAGAAAGAAACTACAGTACAGTAGTGGCCAAAATTGTGGAAACCTTTTGGGAAAAGTGCATTTTTGAGGTTTGCTGGCTAATAAGACCACTTGGAGTAGTACCATAAAATTATATATCAGTGGAAAGATAATTTAATCAAGAATGTAATGCAACAAAGCTTATTCAATTGTCTGTACTGTATTCTATGAAAAGTTATAGCCAAATAACCAGAAAAAGGAAGCACAACTTGCTTTAGGTTGATATCAGGTAGCTTTCCTTTATCTGATTGTAGCCAATGAGCATGAGTGTTTAGAGAGCCAATCAGGTGTCATCTTGTTTTGGCAATGAGCCAATCAGATCACAGAAGGATTCAGTTATTGATATCATGTATTGAAGCTGAGAGGAGGACATTTGTCAGTGTGTCATGTAATCGCTATCAAGTTGGTTGGGTTTTTTTGTGTTCTTTCATTTAGTGAGCTTGTAAAACGTAATAAAATTAAAGTAATAGTGCAAAGAGTTGACTGGTTGCCCAGAAAGCGATGTAAAATAGTATTATTAAGTGAACAAGGCTAGAGTTATAAAGAATTTAGAATTAAAATTGGTGGAAACTGAACCAAAGGTGGCATTTCTACTGTACACTTTTCCCAAAAGGTTTCCACAATTTTGGCCGCTACTGTAGGCTTTAGCCATATTCTATGCTTGACAGAGTGCATCCCTATTATCTTACTTAGAAATCAGTTGGGGGGGGGAGTTGCCAGTGATATTAAAAGGACAGATAAAATGAATGTATCATTTGCTTCAAATTTTTCTGCCTTTTAAATTAGCAGTTGTGTTCATAAGGCTGAAATGGGGAATTCTGCTTCTTCAGCTAAACTAGGTATTAGCACCACTTAAGATAAACACCAGTTGTAATTTATCTATTAATTTGTACAACAGCCCCTTTGCCAGAATTAACAAACTATAGGCCTGGTTTAAAATGCACAGTCGCTCTGTCCAAGGGAGAGAAAGGGGGTGGTTATCAGTGTCATTCACTTCATTGTACAAAGCATGGGCTGGAGAAGGGCATTCTAGCCACATTCCTCTATGTCTCTTAAACCTTTTCTTTTCCTGTGGCCATTAGAAAAAAAGGCAACCCTGCTGTCTGTCTTCAGGGGAAAGATCAGCGAGAAAGCTCCATGTTACCCAGGCAAACTGACACTAACTGAAAACAGGCCCTAACCTGCAGATCTTCCTATTTCTGAACTAAAACACTTGAACAACTCTTTATTTTTTATTGATCTTTCAGGGGCCAGACTACGGTATGGATTCACATAACTCAGTGGTGTAGAGTCACATACATCGTCTCCATTTAGAGACATGGAAAGGAAGAGATAGCTGGTAATGGTGTCTGTTCATTCTGAAAGGAGAGGTTAAAAACACCAACTGTTTAATTATGGAATCAACTGCCGGTGGAGCTCCGGATGGCACCAGACCTCCGAACTTTCCGTCGGGGCCTGAAGACCCACCTGTTTGAAATAGCTGGTCTGGCCTGATGGGGGATTATGGGTTTTTAATTGTTTTTTAAATTTGTATTACTGTTTTAATTGGGCATGGGTTTAATCTTTTTTTAATTTTTGTATTGTCTTTTTTATATATGCCCTGTGAACCGCCCTGAGTCCCTACCAAGGAGAAGGGCGGTATATAAATCAAATAAACTATAACTATAAACTATAATGTTAGCACTACGTCAGATCCCAGTTTAAGAAACAGTAAAGCTCCCCATAAAACTTCAGCCAAAGCCTCCAAGCACTGTTACCATTTCTGGTTGGGGGTTAAGAATTAGTTTTCATTCTATGAGAAGCATATAAAATAAGAAGCAATACTTTGGATCATATACTACCTTCCCAGTCATTAAGAAATCATTCGGTATTCATGGAGATCACTTCATCATTAATGTATTAGCTGCATTTGTATGACTGCCGTGTGCACTTCTGGAAAAATCCCATTGTAATTAAGCATTAGTTAATACTAACAATAGAGGACATTTCACATAGAAATATAGAAAATTGATTACAGTAGAAGACCTAGTGGTCCATTGACTCTGCCCTTTGAGGGTTTGGGGGGCAGTTTTTGGTTTTCTTTTTAATTGAATTATTTAATAATTATTTTTTTTATATTTCATTTAAATTATTTATTTTATTATTTACATTACTTAAATCTAAAGTATGATCAGCAGAGTCACTAGCAGCAATTAATTTATTCCAGTATTGTACTTATTAAACAAGTACCTGTCTTTTCAGAGAGTTTCTGAAAAGCTAAATAGAGGCTGCTTCTAAGGTTTTATGATTGATGGGAGAGAAGTAATTTACAATTGGTTGAAACGGCAAGGACTTTTTAATGTCATTCACAAAACACTGGTTTGGCAAGAGAGAGTTTTGATCCTGAAATAAAAGTTCAATCCCAGTTAGCACTGGTGGGAGTGACCAAAGAAACTGGAAGTGATTTAATAAGCCTCTGTCAGCCCTACCAGGACAACTAGACCACAAATCAACTTCACAGGAAGATTAAGACTACTTTTACTGAGTGGGGCTATAATAAAAGAGTCTTACTAGTCTCCACTTACCCATGTAAATCAAGGAGGTATCTATCTGAATCACTTACATATACGTTCTGCTTCTCCTGGGTTTAGCCATGCTTTTCTCCTCATCACTTTGGTATTGTATTTGCCCTATCTTTATCAAGGTCATTTTCCTTATTCTCTTCAACCGCTCAATTTCTCTGAAATACATTTTGTGTATGGATGACTGCTGTTTGCACTATATGAATGACCCCCAGCTCCACAGTATCCTATATTTTAAAGTTTAAATTTGTATCCTGTACCTGAACCATGGGATTCCTAAACCTACAGGCCATGTAGCATAGCCCATGCTTTCCAAATAATTTTCTTAAATTGCAACAGTATTTAGAGGAAAGACTAGAACTTGGAAGGCATCCATCTCTTGGCTGGCACGTTTTACTCCAGAAAACTGGTTCATTTCAGTGGTTTCAACAGATAATGTGATAAATACATAGACAGAATTGACCAGGTTGAGAAAAGAATTAACAGAAATGAAGACTGCTCAGAACAATAGAAAGTGCTTCACATACAGCTCACACAGCAACACAAAGACCATCATAAATAGGGCAGAACTGCTGATCTCTTCCAGGCATGACAGATTCTTCACTGGATGCAGCTGTGGACTAAACATCTGCTGGAGATGTACAAGTTGGTTGGGTTCATCCAGATGCTGAGACCAGTGGGTCAAGGATGAGAAGAAAATGTGGCTCAGTGCCTGGGTTAGACACTCTTAACTCTGCCATGAGATTAGTGCCAGAGACAGGTTTAGGATATGGTCTTGGGCACTTGCTTGGTCCCTTTGCTACTGCCATCACAGTAACTTCTTCCTGCAGTTATATTACTGTATATAGGTCCTTCTTACCAACTTAGAGATTTTTGTATTAGTGCATGAAAAGAATTAATTAAATTACACAGAATTAATAAAAAAACACGTCATTGAGGCACAAATCAGAAGCTAAAGAGCATATGAAAATTGGATGCTAAGCCTATCAAATCATCAGTTCTATCAAGGCATTCTGAAAATCAGGCATACAGATTCTCTAGATTATCCTATCATTTTTTTCTATTTGAACCAATGGATTAAGCTAAACCTAACAATGATTTGCTTTGGACAGCCTTTATAACAGTAAAAAAAACTGAAGTAAATATTATGGGAATTACACAAATATTGTATATTTGAGTGGGGGAAAATATAATAGCTCAGTAGACAAATAGATTAAAACATCTTATTAACAGAAACTGCCTTATTGCTATTATTGATCAAGATTCAAACTGTTCCCAACAACTAAATAATAGAACTTGTACAGCTTTAGAAAATGATTCAAAAGAGATGTTAATGAATGAGTGGGAATGTAAGAACAACCCTTCTGTAAAGCAGCTATATCTTGTTTCAAACTTTTATATGAAACATCCAAAAGATGTGGCTGCTTTACGAGGACAACTTATTGAAGTAATTGATTATAAAATACGAGCTGTGGCAGCAAAAAAAAAAAAGGCAAATGCCATTTTAGGCTATACCAAAAGAAGTAATACTTTTGGTCAAGCCTCATGACCTTGTTCTGGGCATCCATTAACAAAAATTCCATGAAATTGGAACAGGTTCAGAGAAGGTCAGTGGTGATCATTAGAAAACTGCGAGCTAAATCCTATGAAGAGTTTATTCAGGGAACCGGGCAGGCTTAACCTTGGGAAGATAGAATTGAGGAGGAATATGCCAGCATTCCTTAAACACCTGAAAGAAAGTCACATAGAAAAATATAAAGACGTGTTCTCTGTCATTCAAAAGTGCAGCCTTCGATTAAGTGTTAGGAGGGGATATTTCCTAACATAAGAGCAGTTTGACAGTGCAACCAATTATCTAGAAAAACAATAGGCTACCATTCATTGGAAATGTTCTGGCTAAGACTAGACAGCCATCTGTCTGGAATTATGTAATTCAAATTGCTATACTGAACAAGCATGGCTTGGAAAGCCTTTTCCAACTCTGATACTATGACTACTACTACTTTTGCCTTCATTTTGGGTGGACCACAAGATCATGGCTAGGTTACACCAACGTTGGCCCTGTTATAGCATTGCCTCCACAGCTTTTTTCTGCATATTTAGGATGCTTGAGGAATTTGTTGTTCAAATTCTGATAAGGAGTGACCTGATCTATAGCTCCCAAACTAAGATGTGGAGTAGAATCCAATTTTACTCTTATTTTTGCATTTTTAGAAATGCAGTGTAGTTCTTGGTTTAACAGCAGAGAGAATATCCTTTTCCAGACCAAATGCATGTTTTGCCTTTCCCATAGGTTTTTCAAGATAGATTTTAATGTGACTTTCCAGCTTATTTCTTAAATTAAAGATTGGTGCAGACACAGGGCAGAATAGACTTATGAATGCACAAGAAAGTGAAAGGGATCAGAAATCATCAGATTAGTCTGTCTAACATAGAGAACAGCGGAAAGAACAGAGTACAAAGAATATACAGATACCAAAAATAAAGCAAGCTAATTCCCAGGGTATCTTTCTTATTACTACTTACAAAGGTTGTTTTAAATACCCTGAAGAAAAATCTTTCAGTGTTTTATTTTTAAAAAGCTATAAAAATGTTTGAGACTTTCAGATTTACCTGATAATTGCATACAGTAACTCCCAAATAGTGAACAACATCGCCAACTACAGTAGAAAAAATTGTATTATTTGCTATTATCATAATCTAGAACAGTGGTCCCCAATTTTGGGGGTATCAGGGACCAGTTTTGTGGAGAGAGTTTTTTCCATGGACTGAGGAGGCGTGGTTTCATATACTACCTGCATCCTGCGGATGGGGCCTTGTTTGTTTGCGCAGCCCGGTTTCTGGCATGCCATGGACTGGTGCTGGTCCAAAGACTGGGGGTTGGGGACTCCTGATCTAGAACAAGGATCTCCAAACTACAGCCTGTGGGCTACATCCAGTCCTCCGGAAGGTTCATTCTGGCCCCATGTGGTGTGCTCCAATCCCTTCCAAATAGCACAGGGAGAGAAAGCAGGTTTGTATTCACCATTATTTTGGGGGGGGGGTTTCAATTCCCTTGATTTCTCCAATGAGATGGGTTGCGGGCTAGCTGGTGGATTATTGGAAGAGGAAGGGGAAGCCTCTTCTCCTTCAAAATTTGTGCTGGCTTTGAGCTAGCTGGGTGGTTACTTCCTTTGTGGGAGGGAGTGATCCAAGAAGTTTTCTTGAATCATTTCCTTCCCACACACAAAGAAAACCCCATCCAAACTGGCTCAGAGCCAATCAGAAGAGGAAGAAGAAGCCAACTGAAGGTTCACTTCCTTTGCTTGTGGGGGAGGGGGGAGGAGTGATCTGGACTGCACTGACCTGATCCAGCATAGCTTCTCAATGTTTTTACATTTTATGACCCAGACATAAGAACTGATGCACCCCTTGCTCTTCACTTATTGCAGATGTTCAGTTATGGCAAGAAGAAAGAGAAGAAAGTGGACATTGAGTGTTGCCAGTTTAATGAAGAATGGGGCGCAAAGTCCTTTTTTGTAAAGTAGGAGACAAAGTCTTGTGCTTCGTATGCAAGGAAACAATTGCCGTTTTGAAGGACCACAATCTGAAACGGTGCTAGGAGACCAAATAAGAATGGAGTTATTCACGATTCAAATTTTTATGTTACTGTGAATCGTATCACACTGAGCAAAATAAAATACATTTGTTCAATTAAATTTTATTTGCTCGTTTATTAAGTTGATTTTCCCCCATCCCTCATAAATTTACAAGATACCCAATGTGACCTGCAGACTGAAAAGTTTGGAGACCCCCCTGATCCAGAAGAACCAATAATTATTAATATAAATCCAAATACTTGATAGTAGAAATCCTCTTCTGTTGCAAGATATGTCACCTTGAAGCCCCGAAGTATATTCACTGGGTTTTGAATGAATAAGACTCCCTCCTAAACATGATGGTATGTAGAACATTAAATGATGCTACATTTGTGTAATTTCTTTTTTCATTCAGGATAAAGAAGCATAGGAATCAAACATGAAATACTTAGATATTATGAGACCTCATAGCTGGCAAAAGCAAGGAAGCAAGAATGACACAGATTTTAGTAAGGTATCTTGAATGCTATTCCTGGTGGTAAAGCTTTAAAATTATAAAAGTAAACTCCAAGCTATAGTTATAGTCATTTAAGACAAACTCTTTGAAATGCTTCTCCCCCCCCATTTCTCTTACATCTGGACTGAACTGACTCTTCAATTCACCCTTTGCTTTCCCACAGTATCTGACATGTATAGGTAAAGCTATAGTTATAATACCTGACTTTACATGCATGGAAAGCATTGAGGTTAGGAGAATAGTTTTATGAAATGAATATGTTTTCTAGTTCTGATATTGATAGTTGTACTAGATTCTGGAGTGGAGTTCAGTTTAAATGACATTTTGGGATAGACGAAAAAAACTGGTCTTCCAGTAAATATCATAGATTTGCCAGCAAGCGAAGCAACTGTAGCTGTGTCTTGTGTGAAAGGAAGCTATCCTTTGTGTTATCCAAGCAGCTGCATAAATTATCAGAAATCAAAGTTGCAAGTCATCCCAGAAAACAGGACTGTTTATTATCATTTGATTGAGTTCTGAGCAAGTCAATAAGTATCCCAAAATTATTCAATATGAAGTTATTTCAAAACTGCCTTTAAAACAAGAGAAGATACCACCCATAACTTAAAGGGTCTGGAGATCTTTTTACCTGCTAGGTACTAATCTACACCAACTATAAAAGCAAGGGTCGTATTCACAAATCAGAACAAAAATCAATAGTTGAGTCCAAACTTTGTTTTTCTGCAGTGCCTCTGAATGGCAGGCAAATATTTTTCTTTCAAAGATCTATAAAAGATATTTATCGGAGTACAATGTTTAGGATTTTTAAAGGGAGGATAACTTTTTGGTCATTTTAATGAAAGTGGGAGAGAGCAGAATCAAATATACCTTTCTTAAAGACACATTCCATAGATCTGGAGCAACAGAAGGTCTTCCCCACATACTACACAAGCTTTTTGGCAGAATGAGCACCAATGATCTGCTTAACTAAATAATTAGGCAGGAATTTCTCGGATAGTGTCAGCCCTTCGAAGTAGGCAAGTCGAGAAACGCAGCTGCAAGGATTCCAAGAATGCATTCTATTGTTGTGGAACAGGATAAGAGAATCTTGGAAATCTGTCAGAATTTCTCTCTTCCTTTATTTTATACCAACCAAAATAAAAGTGGGCTTCTTTTTGAGGTTTTTTTTCCCTCACATTTTCCACTTTCCCAGCAATGAGATGATATTTATCCTCCCTTAATGATTTGTGGCGCCCGCTTTCCTTCCAAGGCCAGATCTACTTTCTTTCACAGAGAGTTAAGCACTAGAGTGACTTACAGTGATTAACAGCCTTGCAGCCATATTTTGCACCCATTGTAATTTCCCGATATTTTTCAAAAGTAAAACAACAAAAAAAAGAAACCCTTGGTTTTCAAGAATGAAAGAGGGTTTAGAAACTAACTTTTAAATGGAAACTGGCTGTCAGAAGAAAAAAACTCATCTTTGCCATCTGGATTTGAAACCTTCTTTCCAGCTTTGACTTTGTATGTTCTACTCAGTGGTGGTAGCAGTATATGCCAAGTGGCAGCCATCATCTGCATTCCCACAATATGGCTTCAAAAGCTTCTCTCTACAGTACTGCAATTTGGGTTGATGGATGTGATCAGCAAATGTTGGAAGTTGTCCAAGAAATCCATTGTTTTTACTACAACTCCACCATTTGAAAAACTACCAGGGTAGTGGGCTGCTGTATATTTGTGGACCATGAAGTATCTCTCGCTTCCTGTTTAAGTGGGAATTTTTTCTAAGAAACAGTGGTCTTTTTGACTCAGATGAGTTCCATTATTTCTTCACCTCTGGTCTAATCCCCTAATAGAATTGGAAGGGACCTTGGAGATCTTCTAGTCCAACCCCCTGCTCAGATAGGAAATCCTATACCATTTCAAATAAACGATTGTCCAAACTCTTCTTTAAAAATTCCAGGATTGGAGCATGAACAACTTCTTGAGGCAAGTTGTTGCACTGATAGGTTTAACTGTCAGGAAATTTCTCCTTAGTTCTGAATTGCTTCTCTCCTTGATTAGGGTATCCATTGCTTCTTGTCCTGCCTTCAGGTGCTGTGGAAAATAACCTGACTCCCTCTTCTTTGTGGCAACCCCTTAGATATTGGAACACTGCTATCCTGTCACACCTACTGTAGTCCTTATCTTCATTAAACTAGACATACCCAAATCCAGCAACCATTCTTTATATGTTTTAGCCCCCAGTCCTCTAATCACCTTTGTTGCTCTTCTGTGCACTCTTTCTACAGTCTCAACATCTTTTTTACATCGTGGTGACTAACTTCATAATTGAGCTGTCATATCAGAGATTTTGACACAATCTGGGAGCTTCTGATTCCCTAAAATTCAGTATGAAGCTAATTATACTTCTTGAATGAGCTACACTGTATTTCAAACATAAAGTTAAATCCATATTGCATTGATTCCTCCCTCAAGCAGGAATAGGAAAACAGGTACTAGGGGTTGCTGCTATAAATACTTCTGCTGCATTTTCTGCAGCAGGCATTACAAACCTCTATTTCTAAAACAGAAAAGGGACAGACAGAACTTCAACAAGTGACCATAAGTGCCACTTGTTCAGCATCATCATAACTTTGAACGATCGCTGAATGAGTGGACATTAACCAACGGCTACCTTTCTTTTTTCTCCCACAAAACATTGGTATTTCAATTAGGGAAAAGGCATAGAAGCTACTAAGGTATTGTTGCATAAGAGGTGGTAATTTCTTGTTTTAGGACTAAAGCCGTCTATATTTTGCTTCATCAAATGCATGACCTGTACAGTTATGTTTAGGTTATATTCTATCGGTGCACAGAAGCAAAGATTATATAGTAAATCTTATACTAACTTTAATGCTGAACTGTCTGTGTTATCTGTTTGTTGCAAAAACAATAAGCCATTTATACAGCCTTTCTAGAGATGAATATAAATTCTGTAAGAATATTTAATGGCAACCTTTAACAGTGATACAATATGCCAAACAGTGATCTTATTTTTCTGTAGAGCTTGATCATCATCAATTGTATTTGGACTGCATTCTAATTTATCATAGTCAGTCATTTGTTCCTCATCATTTGGAGGTATTTATAGGAAAATGGTGTCATTTTATTTCTTTTTCCCATGAAAATACTGTGAAATAATGAATATATAATCTTCCCAGAAATATAAAGCATTTTAATACTAAGAATTGTTAACGTTGCTGTAAATTTTGCTCAGTGATTCAGTTGAATCTATATTTCTAATAATGTCATTTCCCCATTTCTTCTTAATGAGTCATGAGTAAATATGACATTTCTACAATGAGTTACAGAAATACAGTGTGACCAAGGATTATATCTGAGCCATTTTTATATTTTAATTATTCAGCTAGTGTTACAGCTTGAATTTAGTTCTATCAAGACGCACAGCAATGACTAGTTATTTGTAACTAATAATTTGATAAATATCCCTTATTTTCCTTATAAATTATCTATAGGCATCTTGCATTATTTAATTTATTTTTCTTCTAAATTATTATAGGATAAAATTCCTTAATGGTATTTTCCTTTAATATCATTTGTTTATACAAGGTATATTTAGCTTTTAAATAACTAATAACATTAGAAATAAGACAGAATTATTTTAATTTCCTATTTATCAGAACCACTGTGGAATCCAACTACATTTATAACTTTAAAACTATCTGCTGTTTGTATTAATATTACAATTGGTGCTTTCCAGAACTAAGTTGACTGGAAGGTACTTGCAGGCAAATACCAGTATGCTTGTAGACTCTTCCCCAGATCTAATGTTCAATCTGATTATTTTTTATAATTGAAAATTATACATCTTATATACTATATTTTTAAATGTGATTTCTCAAAATTAAAAAATAATAATTAATAAGTTAGCATGATGCTAAACAAAATGCAAAGGGAAATGTCAACATCCAACCCAGCCCTCTGGAAATCATGAAGTAAAGCAAGAACTGAGAAACAATGGAATTGAACCCCTTGTTTGAAGTTGCCAATCATATTATACATGACTTGTGTGACTGTGGTCATATATATGTACCTATCGATTAAAAAAAACATCTAGATATACATTTCAGAAAGTTTCAGCCATTTGTGGTATACAAACAAGAATCCAACACTATGATGACCAACATTACCTTTATTGTAAAGTTACAGTCGCAGAATCTTTCAAGTCTGACAGCACTTCTTCCCTCTCTTGCTTTTATTTTCCAGAGAGAGGATGACTTCTGAGACATTTTTGCCATCCCCATTCCTTCTGTGGACTGGGATATCAGGGCTTTTTTTCTCATAGAACGCTCAGAACAGAGTTCCGGCACCTTTTTTGGATGGAAACTTATAGGGTAGGCAAGGCAGGTTGTTTGACATGTGTGAGTTCCGGCACCTTTTTTTTTTTTTTACAAAAAAAGCACTGGGGATATCTCTTGCCCAACTGTTGCCCTGGCTGTGGGACTTCCCCCCAGTCTCTTAAGGTTATTCTCCCAGCCCATTGCACAAAGACCTCTTTCACAGAGAGTGCTAAGAGAACCTTCATCCGTCAGGTGTTCTTTGGAATAGCTGGACTTCAATTTTAAGATTTTAACAGACAGTACGGTCTTTAACAATGCTAGCAGGGCAGTTTGGAAAAGCCACCAATTGACATTAGAGTAGTTTGAAAATTAGGAAAGCAAGCTTGATAATATGTGAATTTTATGCACCTGTTTTCCTGGAAGGTATTCACTTAGAACATTTAAATCAGATCAGATTCTACTCAAAGAGGGAGACTAAGCTGAGATATAAACCTCTAACACCTGGCTATTGTTTCCCATAAGGTAATTCAGCCTTTTTTGATGTTATAGATCGGGGTGTTAAACTGGCGGCCCATGGGCCAGATGCGTCACGTGGAGGCCCCTCCCACCCCAGCTCCACAAAGGCAGAAAACATCGTGATACATCATGATATATCATGTGACATGATCGGGTTTGACAGCCGTGTTATAGATAAACTAAACAAACAGAAACTGTGATTTTTATCCTGACCCTGAATGTAAATTTCTAACCATACACAAATAAAACCCACTCATTTTTTATAAGAGTTTCATTTGTCTATGGAGATTCTCAGTCATCCAGGTCACTTGCTTTTTCAGGAGGCAAGTGGTCTTTCTTGTTTTTCTTTGAAAATATTTCACTTCTCATCCAAGAAGCTTCTTCAGCTCTGATTGGATGGTGGGGGAATAGAAAGATTTATATTCCTTGCAGACAGCTTGGTCTCTAAAAGAATGAAAATGACCAGCTGTCTGTGTGGAATATTATTATTATTTATTAAATTATTATTTATTAAATTTTTATACCGCCCTTCTCCCGAAGGACTCAGGGCGGTGTACAGGGCAATAAATATCAAAATGTAAATACAAAAGTTAAAAAAGAGATTAAAAAGAATTAAATAATTATGCCCAAGAATACAATACTAAAAATGTGTTAAGAACTTATCCAACCCCAAACCCATCAGACCAGGCCAGATTGTTCGAATAGATAAGTTTTTAAATCACGCCGGAAGGAGCGCAGGTCGGGGGCCATCCGGAGCTCAACCGGAAGGCGGTTCCACAGGTCTGGCGCACCCACAGAGAATGCCCTCCCCCTGGGGGCCACCAATCGACATTCTTTGATCAGAGGCACCCTGAGGAGGCCCTCTCTGTGGGAGCGCACTGGACGGAGGGAAGTTGATGCCGGCAGCAGGTGCTGCCGTAGGTAATCCTTCTACTCCCCACCATCCAGTCAGAGCTGAAGAAGCTTCTTGGATGAGAAGTGAAACATCTTCAAAGAAAAACAAGAAAGTCCAATTGCCTCCTATAAAGCACCTTTGGGACAAGAGTTTCATTTGTTCATCAATTCACTTAATATTCATTCGGTATGAGTAATACTTTTAGGAGAAATTTCCATTACCATCACCATCTTCATCACCACCACTACCACCTAGTAGTTGACAGTCCTTATTTTGACTTTGAAGCTGAGTCAGATTGGGCCAGAATGTTAAAGAATTCTATCATTGTAGAAGTGTCAAACAACCCCTGTCCTGTTGCACAGAAACTATATAAAGATGTCCATCAAATTGAGTTTGACTGGGAAGAGGCTTTATTTTTCTGTTATTCATCGAACAATGTACATACCATCTTGTGTAAAATGCAGGTGTTGACTTTTAAAATTTAAAAACTAGACTGTCTGAAAATGCACCTTTTGACATTGCTTGTACCATAAAAATCAGCGTTGACTCTTAGTGACCACATAGATAGATTTTGTCTGTAATAATCTATCTTTAACTTGGTCTTTCAGGTTTTCAAATTGCTGTAACTGAGTCCATCCAGTTTGCTGCTAGTCATCCTCTTCTCTTTCTTTCCATCTTTCCAACATGGAGCCTTCTCCAGAGTTTTAGGTCTTCACATAATATGTCTATAGTAGGATAATTTGAGCCTGATCATTTGTACCTTCACTGTATCTCCTATCCATGTTCTCATTAAGCACAGTTGATGGATTCTACACTGCACTTTTGTAGCTGTCAGGCTAAACGCTATCCATTATACATATTGGGGGGGATCTATTATTACCTATACCAATTTTATTGTTTTATCAGTTCTCATTTGAGATGTTTGTAAAGAAAAGAATATCTGAGGATGTCTGTCCATTGGGAAGTAAATGTAATAATACAAATAATATTGCCATTTGCCAAACAATCAATACGCTATGCCACTTTCCCTTTAAATCTGATTTAGATGTTCACTCCTTTATTGCTTACCCAGTCTTCATTGAAACGATGAGCATTACATCACAATTGCCCACAATAACAGTACCCCCCTCCCAAAAAAAAATTACAGTCCAAGGAAAGTCATGTAACATAACATATGAGTTCTGCATATAGACATAGGATTGGCAAGAAAAAGAAAACCTTTCATTTTCTAAATGATAAGTAATGAGGAGAGTTAAGCAAGAGATTTCACTGTGACTCTCTTATTCTAAGAAGTGTCATTATAAGCCTGATTGAATGCCAGCAAAGGAAATACTGTGGTTTCTTTTGGTTCATTAGCTGTCTCTCTGTCTGATCAAAGATCATTCATATACATTTTTAAGTTTCACCTTGATATTTTTTTACGCTTCTCTTCTTGCAAAAGTTACTGTGAGAAATGAAAGGGATAGCAACTGCAATACTTAGCCAATTATTTTCATATTCCCACTCAAAGGTGGCCATTAGCAACAAAGCAGTCGTGTTTCCATGAGGAACCAACCATAAATAAGCCTTACCAACTTTGTTCCTACAATTACAAACTATTTCTGTCTCCCCTTTTAACCGTTGCTTTTCCTGCTAATACTGACAACCTCCGCCAAACTTTGCCTACACATTTTGCAGCTATAATGTGCACATGAGATTATGTACAGCCCTACAGCCAATGGCTTCTTCTTCTCAAGAGCTGAGAAAGGGCCTTGCTGCCTGGGTGGTCTGGCGAATGGACCACAAAAACCACAGACAATTCCAAGACCGCGCACTTAGCAAGACTCAACACTCATGTAGCCAGGGTGAATTCAGGCTTGCTTGCATATCCTCTCTAATAAAGAGATACCAGAAGGAATCGCCTCCTCTTTGGGACCAATCAGTTGCCTGCTCAGCCAAAATTCAGGTTGCGCATGAAAAGGTACGGTGGTTGTAATTCCTTTTTACAGCCCTGAATGTCAGTCATTTAAACAAATAAAACCCACAACACCACCTGGCAAGCCAAAAAGGGTAGCATTTAAAACCATGGAACAAAATCCGGAACTTGTAAAAAATAACATTAAAAGCTCAAACTATATCCTGACACCACAATGCCCGGCTCATTAAACTGGTGGTGCTTAAATCTGCACACAGGCTAACATATTGTCATCCTCTATGTATCAATTCTTTTTCACTTTCATATCATTCCATGTTACTCCTTTTCTGGGGTTAGATTATTACTGTATAATCAGGCATGCATGCTTTGTTGCCATTCACTCCTACAACTTTTAAAAATACAGGAGTGAGTATTGCACTGCATTGTTTATGGAGCCCAAACACCATGAAGAAATATTATTAGCATCTGAGCTGTGTAAACTTCTAAGAACTTAAGATGTTGAGGTAGTCAACATAAGAGCTTTGGTGGCACAGTGGTTAGAATGCAGTTCTGCAGGCTAACTCACTGCTCTCTCCAGGAGTTCAATTCTGAGCGTCTCAAGGTCGACTCAGCCCTCCATCTTTCCGAGGTCAGTAAAATGAGGACCCAGATTGTTGGGGGAAATATGTTGACTCTGTAAACCACTTAGAGAGTACTGTGAAGCTATATATAAGTCTAAGTGCTGTGCTATTGCTAGTCCATCTGAAGATGCCAAAAAATGAAAGGAAAAGGAAGTGGGACAGGGAAAGATTGGCCTGAACCCCTGACAGCACAATGGTAACTCAAAGCAGAGTTTTGGACTGCATATTTGCTCAATGAGTACATATCTTCCCATATTTTATGAGGCTGAAATTCCAGTTTGGGAAGGCGAGGCAATAAATCAGATAAATCTAGGCACATGTTTCTTTTTCCTTTCTGTTTTCTGCAAACCCTAACCCATAGAAACCCATGAAAGATTTCAAATTCAAGATGAGAGTCTGCCCTGAAGCCAAGCCCTTGGTGCATAGCCCAGAGCACCAAGTTGGCAACAGGAAAAGGACCAATGAACTTTCTCCCTTTTTCCAGTCCAGAAAGTCAAGATCTAAATAGAGCAGTGTTTATCAAACATGGGAACCTTAAGAAGTATGAGCTTCAACTGTCAGAATTCCCCAGTCAGCTGGGGAATTCTGGGAGCTGAAATCCACACATCTTAGAATTGCCAAGTTTGAGAAACACTGGAATAGAGCAAAGCTGCCATCACTGATCAGCTGAAGCCCTGAATATATTTGGCTGAGACCTACCATGTTTTCTTGAGGATATATAGTTGCAAATTAATTCCTTCTAGATTTTGCATCTCAGGTTAGTTTTACATAGCATCAACTCAACAAACAGATTTGACTTGATGAAATACAGGATTAAATATCACATATACGGTACATTTGGAAGTGATTTATTTTTTACCTTCAATTTGCAGTCATTACAAATTGAATTGTGCCTCGAGCATTTATAAAAATGCCGGACACAACAGCAATATCGCTTAGCAAACCCCATATCCTTCCATGCAAGCATTTGTCTCCTAGTTACAGCAGGGTAATATCATCAGCACCAGGCAACCTGGAGGAGAATTATCAATTGGTTACCAAGAAACCTAATGATTTCATCAATAATATTTTACCAGTTCCAAAGGTCATGGGGAGAACTAATGCCACAAGAAATGCACTTTCCAGAGTGGGCAATATGAGGGCAGCTGTGGAGGGTCAGGATTTCATTTCTCATTTCTTTAATTGATACTCCTAAATGAGTATTAATTGAGCCACAATGAGAAGATGGTGCCATTTGACAGTGTAAGTGACAGGGTGGAAGTGCCATTTCCAGAGTGTATATAACCACAGCTAACATCCTCAAAGCGTTAATTCCTTTTTATGTCTTTC
Source organism: Vipera ursinii (assembly GCF_947247035.1). Taxonomy (NCBI): domain Eukaryota; kingdom Metazoa; phylum Chordata; class Lepidosauria; order Squamata; family Viperidae; genus Vipera; species Vipera ursinii. The sequence goes on from NC_139516.1 coordinate 154,661,866, forward strand.
ACATTTAATAGCAAATTTGCCATTTAATCTTTAAGACAGAAATTACTTATTCTCAATCTACCTCTCACTTGCACAGATATAATCTCATGCCACTCAGACTGGCCTGTGGCATGAAGCACATCACACTTTCAAATCAGGCCCATTTTTTCATTAGCTCATATCCTTCCTGAGATGCCCTCCTTTACAGATGGCTGATCAGCAATCAACACTAGTTTGTTTCAATCAGAAAAGCAGCCGTAACTTCTCATTTGAAAACTGTTCCTGGAAAAGCACATTAAGGGAAGGCATAAAGCTGGCACTGGGAAAACAATCACTGTAACATTGAACCTTCCTTCCTTCCTTCCTTTCTTTCTTTCTTTCTTTCTTTCTTTCTTTCTTTCTTTCTTTCTTTCTTTCTTTCTTTCTTTCTTCCTTCCTTTCTTTCTTTCTCTTTCTTTCTTTCTTTCTTTCTTTTCTTCTTTTTTCTTTTCTTTTCTTTCCCATACCTCAAAGAAATCCAGTCCCTGTTTCTTTTTCTTCCTGTCCCATCTTATCAAAATGATGGTCTTATCAAAAATTGACAAATGATCAATAAGCTATAAATCAGTGACTATATTTAGAAACTATAAATTAATTTAGAAAAGGCAAGAAGAGATCAGAGACAGCAGTTGCAATATTTCCCCCACTGATATGACCTATCATTTCTTTAGAAAATTTCTGTAAAAAGCAGCAGGTCCAAAATAAAAATAAAAAAACTAAAGAAGGTCTACCCACTTACCTTCTCCGCATGTATTCTATTACTTGCTCAAAAATATTGTGATGCTACATAAATTATCATTAGGTCTACATTCCAACTTACAATTCTGCATACATTTAGAATTTACACTATTAAGAATTCTCAGTCTACATCTAGGATTGTTTTTCTATTTTTGGGTTACTAGCTTCCATATAAATTTGTTTTTAAAAACAAAACAACCCATGCATGTCTGCTAAAGAACCTCAAGCACTGGAAGTAATTAGGTGGTTTCCAAATATTGTCTTTATTTGGGATGGTTCTCATCATGTTGAGTTGGCCTAACAATTCTCTAGCTGCACTTTGAAACACAATATTACTAGACAGCAGGAGAAACCAGTTCAGTAGGACAGATTAGGAAGCCACAAAAACTTTCCAGAAGACGACAACAGAAAATGACTTCCATATTATTGCCAAGAATATTCCATGTTCAGGTCTATGAAGTCACCAACAGCCCAACTCAAGTCAAAAGAGATTTCCTGTGTACTCAGAGCAAGGAGGAAGACAATAAAATAGATGTTGCATTTTTGGAAAAACCCTCCAACTGTGTCTTTGATAGCACTCTAATTCCTAGGAATGCAGTCTGAAAACATTAATTGATGATCTAAGTTCCTATTAATATATCTGCATACTTGTAAATTAATGTATCTGCATACTTGTAAATTAAGGGACGTGGTGGCTCAGTGGGTTAGGATGCTGAGCTTGTCGATCAGAAGGTCGGCGGGTCGAATCCCAAGTACCGCATAACAGAATGAGCGCGTTACTCGTCCCAGCTTCTGCCAACCTAGCAGTTCGAAAGCACATAAAAATGCAAGTAGAAAAATAGGGACCACTACGGTGGGAAGGTAACAGCATTCTGTGCGCCTTTGGCATCTAGTCCGTGGCCACATGACCACGGAGACGTCCTCGGACAAGCGCTGGCTCTTCGGCTTTGAAACGGAGATGAGCACCGGCCCCTAGAGTTGGAAACGACTAGCACGCATGTGCGGGGGAATCTTTACCTTTACCTATACTTGTAAATTACAAGGTACTGAGCTCCATCATTCCCTTTTTGATGGCAAAGAAAGCAATAAGTAAACACAATTAAAAAATAAATGCAACATAAAATATTTCCTTCCCCCGATGCACACTTTCTAAGTTTGTATGTGGTTGCAGTTGTGCCACCAGAGTAAGTATTTAAGTCCAGGGTTTAATCCAGCAGACTGAATAGGAAGATTCTCAGATGAAATGAGAACAGTTTATCATACTTTGAAATATGATAAGGCATATCTCCAACAAAAGAAATATTAATTTCAGAGTGTCTGTGTTTCACACACAATCACTCAGGATTGCTGATATACCTCCTTGGCAGTTAGCATCATATGGTTGAACCAAGTGCCAAACAATTTAGCACTTTTATTATTCTTAGGTATAATTTTCCAGGGTGTTCAAAAGAGATTCATCCTGCCCTGTATTTAGGGTTTGAATGTGGTTTAACCCTGGAGCTGGAGGATCATACAAGGGACAAATCATCGGTGCGAGACACATTGTCCCCTTCTGCTTTATCCTGAATTCCAATGAAAATTGCTGGCCAGGTTGATAGAAGACTGTAAAGTCAGACAATTGGGATCTTTTTCAACAAACCACAATTGAACTAATCATAACTTAGCAAGATGCTTAAAGTGAATTAGTATTAGACATAAATAATATATTATTATCCAAAAGTGTGTGTGTGTGTGTGTGTGTGTGTGTGTCTCATATCAAGTCCTAAGATCATAACTCACTGGTCTATCCTGAATGATGACTGTATTTCTTAGCAATATCTGGGGATGACTTCAGCTAAAAGCAGGGGGAATATCTACATTCAAAGGATGTGTTCTCTGCTGAACTGTGGACCAAAAACATCCTTTTAGCAGTTCCAATTCTCTGGTCACATACTACCAGAACAACACTATTGATTTTTGATAGTGAATAGCTTGAAACAACTGACTGAAAAGGACAGTGACCTCTGACCCTGCTTTTTATTAGGGCCTGTGACCTTCCTCTTCTGTTTCCTTCCAAGTGTTGCTTTAGAATACTTAAAGAACCATTCCCTGGCTTTAATAGGATAGACCGGTGTTGAGGTTGTAACCTAGTTAAGTACAAGTTATCTCCAAACAATTATGACAACTTAATTGACTTATGCTCACTTTGTGGGTTTCAGGTTTAGTTATGGGAGAGAAGCAAGCCTGCCCAGTCATGCATTCTGAAAACTATGAAAAACTGCAGCCCTCCAGCTGCACTTCTCCTGTCTTCTGCACTTTATATTGGAGAAGTCACTGAAGCACTGTATTAACCTTGGATACCTTTTTTTTTCCTGGCAAGTGTGTATGTATAGACACATACTCACATAGGAAGTATGCATTAACACATCAGTTTCATTTTTAGTCAATCTAAATACCCATTCATCTGAGGAATGAGCAAAAATATTCTTTGCTTCTCCATTTTCCTGCCAGGCTGTTGCTTTTTTAAACACACATTATACTGAAAGTATGCTGTGACTGTATTTAAAACCCCAAAATCATTTCCACTGGTTTGATTGCTCTTAGGGGTTAGAAAAAAATCCTCAGTTTCACTGCTTTTCAACGTAACGTGTGACTTTTAACTACATGCTGATTGTTCATAACTGGAATGGATTAATTTCCCTAACCTCATCTGTTCTTGTGGCACTCTCAGGGTTGTGAGAAGGACAGATAAGCATAATGCTATTTTTTGGTTTTGTTTCAGTGTCAGTCCCAAGAGTAGGCCAATTTCATACCATTTGCTGCTTTCATTACTGTCACAAGGTTGTCATAAGAATTGATAAATTTCAGACTGTTTTTCTTGTCCTCATTACAATCTTAAAGTTGTCATGAGTGTGAATTGATTTTGTGCCATTTTCCGTTCTCATTACAGTCTCTCTATCTTTGCCAGAAGAAGGGCTTCATTCAGAGCCATTCCTGTTACATCACTTTGTCACAAGAACAGGGAATATTTGATGGACACGGAAAGACAGCAGCTCAGGAACTGACGTTCAGGGATAAGCTACTCTTGTGACAGAATTACGTGGCAGAGAATATCCATAACTGACGACAAGGTTACAATACTCTCTGAGAAAGTGAATCCATGATATTGCTTCAGTCTCTCTACAACAGGCTTAACCAACTTGATGCTCTCAAATATGTTAGACTGTAACTCCCATGCTTTCCAGCAGGAAACTAATTCTACAGGAGGCAAAGCGCTTAAACACAAAAAAATGAGAACAAAACATAGTTCTGTCTCAAAGATTTCAGACTACAGAACAATTTGAATGTTGTCACATTTTTTTTAAAAAAAACCTGCAAATGAAGTGATACTGTGTCAGGCAGAGATACTTTAGGCAGAAATAGTTTCTTCTTAAGCTGTTGTTTCTGAAATATAGCTGTACAAACAAATAGCACAATCCGCTAAATTTATTTAAACAAATGTATTAGCCCAAAATACCCCCCAGGAATAAATTTATTTTCAGTGCCGGGTTTCTAAGCTTGGCAACTTTAAGAACTTCAACTCCCAGGGTTTCCCAGCCAGTCATACTCTTAAAGTTGTCAAACTTCAGAAATATGGCTTTATTGCCTAAGGCCACCTCTGAAAGGGAAGTACAAAGTGATGGGCTTCCAACAGAATGAAAAAAAAATAAAGTGTTATTTCTTGAGCAAACCTTGAACTCACAACATATCATGCAGCTTAGTAACAAGCCTTGTGATTAATTTAGAGTCACGCTGCATTATCTAAATAATTAGCGTGTAATGGCATTTGATTTCATTTGTACCTGTGAGTAACCAGATTAATTTTGGCAGTCGTATTTCTGCATTCTTAAGTGCCAGAAAAATGAGCCAACAGTCAGCATTTTGTCACTTAAAAAAACAAATTATTTCATTCACCTCTTTATCTTTCGAAGAATCTTGTCTCAATGTGGTTTAACATGTGCAAGTATCAAGAACAACAGTAGTGTTTTTTGTAATTGTAGGTTGTCTTTGATAGACAGAACATACTGCAGTACAAGACCTTTAGTTTACATCCTTTGTTTTCCACTAGGTTGTAGAACACTAGTTTTCTTTATCGTACTATATAGTAAGCAATGAATACACACTAAGCAAGTCTTTTGAAACATTAAGCCAGGGGTCCCCAATCCCCGGTCCATGAACCAGCTCCGGTCTGTGGCATGCCAGCAACCGGGCTGTGCAAATAAGTGAAATCCCATCTGCGGGATGCAGGCAGCATTAAAAAAAACATCTCCTCTGGCCCATAGAAAAAACTCTTTAGACAGAACTGGTCCCTGATGCCCAAAAGTTTGGGGGCCGCTGCATTAAGCCATTTCGTTTTGCTACTAATCCTAAAAGTTCAAGGGAAGATCTATAGTATATGCCTTGAATATAACAATTCCACCAAGAGCCTTGGTGGAGCAGTGGGCTAATGCCTCCTTAAGTAACACCAGCTGCCTGCAATTAGTGCAGGTTCACCTCCCACCAGGCTCAAGGTTGACTCAGCCTTCCATCCTTCCCAGGTAGGTAAAATGAGGACCCAGATTGTTGGGGGCAATTAAGCTGACTTTGTAATAATGCCGCTTGGGGGGTTTGTGTGAAAGCCCTAATAAGCAGGCATATACATAGAATGAAGGCTACTGCTAAGCTTGTAAGCCGCCCTGAGTCTTCGGAGAAGGGCGGGATATAAATGGAATTAAAATAAACATAAAAAATAAATAAATTCCTAACTTCCATCCATGACACCACCAGCTAGGTCTGTGATAGGAGAGATTTATGTTTAAAATTTACTATGGCATGTTATATTGTTTCTCCCATGCTGGAAAGCATGGGAGAAAACCAACAAACAGGATGATCTGACCAGGGAAAAGACTGATAAAAGCTACAATAGAAGAACAGTAAAAAAAAATATGTACTGTAAAATATGAGTGGCTCTAAGAGAATTAGCCAACATGGGCAAAAATAGAATTCAAAGATGTCACTAGGGGTTGCAATGTGCATGAAATGTACTGAGGTTTAAGAAGAGACACTATCTTGCAGATGTGACTTAGGGACCAAGACTGCAGTTATGATCTTTTGCAGAATGGTAGCCATAGATATGAGGATAGCTATTAGCATGTAGCTCATCATTCCCAAGGAGCAGTAAGAATTATTTCCCATAGGTATACATAGTCCACTGATTTTATTAGGATACATGGTTAGGTTTTCTCCTTGTTATTTAGACATTTATATCCCACATTTCTGCTCAGGCAAACATCTAAGATGCCTGACAAAAATTCCAAAAAAATTAAGTCATACACGTCAATTAAACATGATGCAATGGACGTGGGAATGAAGATGGGAGACAGGAGGAAGAAGCAGAGTAATGGTCAGAAAAGAGACAGCTGAGGCTGCCAAAGGAATTGGGGCATGGCAAATGTCTCAGAAGGAATTTACAGTCCCAATTTCTTGGATTGTAAAAGTCAAGGAGGAGAAATGTACTTCAAAATTCTATTAACGTAATCTCATAATAAAGGCAGAGCTAGTATTCTTGAGTGTGCTTTTTGTCTGGCCTACCTCTACATAGCGCATGAGAAAGTCCTCTGCTGTGCGTCAGGAAGGACACCTTTAAAGGGTTTCTTCTAAAGATCTTATGGCCAGGTACTGTATGTTTGATTGGAAGAGACTGTCTTTAAAATAGACATGTATTAAGCTATTATTTCAAAGCCAAGATCCACACTTTAAATTGTATCTGTACCATTTCAATTCGTACTGCATGGATACTATGCAACAGTAGCAGGCTAGCAGTTTTTTACTCTAACTGCAGCTTCCAAATATTTTTCAGGGATGAACCTCACATGGAGCATGTGGCAATATTCCACACGGCATGTAATCAAGACGGATCTTCAACGGGTTATGAGTTTAGTGTAGTTCATGTAATGGACTGGTGTGATTGAATTAACCAACCACTCAGTACTTTATTATTCTGACTTGAATTAGGTCTAGTTCACAACACCCTAAATGAGGGGTAGGCAACTTTGGTTCTTTTATGACTCATGAACTTCAACTCCCAGAATTTCTGAGTTAGCTCTGCTATGTTTTCCCGCCAGAGTGTTTTGCTGACACAAAAGATGGGCTGTGAAAATTGGTAAAGTAGGCATAGGCAACATTTGGCCTTCAGGCTTGCTGAATTATTGTCCCCATCAGATCTAGCCAGCATAGTTGATGGTTGATCCCAACATTTGTAGGATCACAGGTTATTCTCCCTTGCCCTGTTGGGGAATTTGAGAGCATTTAACAAAAGTTATTTAAAGAATATATCATAGTCTAAAATATATATATCATAGTCTCAGCACAAGTGTTACTGAATTATGCAATACAAGTCTGGAACATTTAATAAAAAGTACTGGTCAATTGTACATTTAGACAAGAGAAACCAAATGTACAAGTATAGTTTAGGTCAGAGGTTCCCAACCTTTTGAGCACCAGGGACCAGTTCCATGGATAGAGGTTTTTCTGCGGACTGGAGGGGGCGTGGTTTCATGACTGCCTGCATCCCATGGATGGGGCTTTGCTTGTTTGTGCAGCCTAGTTGCTGGCTTGCTGCAGCCTGGTGCTGGTCCATGGACTGGGGATTGGGGATCCCTGGTATAGGTATTACCTGGCTCAATAGTAGTAACTCCAAGAAGGATCTTGGAGTCCTACTAGACCAGGGGTGTCAAACTGCCGATATGTTGCACGATGTCACGTGATGTCGTGAGTTTGACACTAGACAATCACTTAAATATGAGCCAGCAATGTGCTGCAGCTGCCAAAAAAGCCAGCACAATCCTAGGCTGCATTAACAGAGGGATAGAATCACGTGAACTATTATACCACTTTATAATTCCTTGGTAAGACCACATTTGGAATATTGCATCTAGTTTTGGTCACTGTTAGAAAAGATGTTGAGACTCTAGAAAGAGTACAGAGAAGAACAACAGGGGACTAGAGACTAAAACAGACAAAGAACAGTAGCTGGAATTGGGAATGTCTAGTTTAATTAAAAGAAAGACTAGCGGTGACATGATAGCAGTGTTCCAATATCTCAGGGGTTGCCACAAAGAAGAAAGGGTCAATCTATTCTCCAAAGCACCTGAAGGCAGGACAAGAAGCAACAGATGGGAACTAATCAAGGAGAAATAGTTAGAACAAAGGAGAAATTTCCTGACAGTTAAAACAATTAATCAGTAGAATGACTTGCCTCTAGAAGCTGTAGGTGCTCCAACACTGGAAGTTTTTAATAAGAGATTAAACAACCATTTGTCTGAAATGGTAGAGGGCTTCCTGCTTGAACTGAGGGTTGGACTAGAAGACCTCCAAAGTCCCTTCCAGGTCTGTTATTTTGTAACATTAAATTTAAATATCGTATCCACACACAACTTCTTGAAAGAGATTGGATTTGTAATCTTGAAGAAAATGGGACATCTCAGTCACAGCATATAACATGAAAGGAAGCTTGGAAGTCTTCTAGTCCAAACTTCTTTCCAGAACAGGTCTATTTAGACCCTTCTAGATCAATGGCTAGATTCATTCTCAATAATGTACACTGTAATGTAGGACAAGCACCGGTGGATGGAAACTTTGCATAGAAATGTTCAAACTTGAAATAGGAAATAGTATCCTGAGTTTGAAAGCTACTAAGCAGCTGCATAGCCTGCCTTCTGGGTGGTGCTCCACCACTGAGGGTTTTCAATAAAGTTTGGATAGGAAGTAAACAACAAAAAAATGATACATGTTTTGTCCTACCCAAAAAAAGGGGAGAAAGAAAAAAAAGGGGGGACTAATTGGATTTGTTAAGTTTTGCAGTGTACCATTAGGTATATTGTATGCTAGTTCGAGCTGAGGAGGTGAAATCCAACTTCTCTGCTGTTCACAGTGACCTTCTGCTCATTTCTCAGACCACTCTAGGAGTATGCAAATGATTCCAGTAAGTTGGATCTCTAGCAACTAACTTTAGTTAGTAAGACAAAGTCCAACTTCTTAGCTGGTCACAGTAAACTTCTGTTCACTTCCACAATACTCTGCAAATTATCTCAATGAGCCCCAATTTCAGTTTAAACAGGTTGCAATTGCTTTCTAATTTGCAAACACATTCTGAACAGAATGCCCCATGCACACATGAACCCAGTGTGCTAAAAAGTGTGATAGCTCTCTTGGTTTGGCATAACTACCTGTTATATAATGTTCCAATTTGGAAGTCAGCAAAATGCACCTCTCGTCCTTCCCATTTGTATTCTTCTATCTGTTACCTAGACAACCCCATGAGGTGAAAAGTAGAAATTTTTATTCTTCCTAGATGGCTCCATTTAAATGCTAATAAGTTTTTATGGGCAGATGCAATGTTGCCCTTTATCCAGATCCAATATTGTTTCTTTCAAAAAAATGAAATTGTACTAAGCATCACACTGCAGTCTTAGGATGATGTTCAGAATAGATCTTGAGACATCATTCTAAGATCTCTGGTAGCTTTAGCGAATCCTACTATACAATATTGTACCACTTGTATTACTAATCACACTTGACCACATTATCTGAATTACAAACCACCACTGAACCATGGCAAACTCCTACATTAACTAGTTCTTCACCAACCTTGCAAAATCAGTTTTTTTTTAAAAAAAATCTTCCTAAGCTCCAGTGATGAATGAAATTAGGACCACCACTTCTTATTTCACGTTTCATTCAAACGCTTAAGTTCCATTTCCTGTTTGGCAGCTGGTGAGGCTTCTGCTTGTTTCTTTTGTTTTGTGAAGGAGAAAGAAAAGATGTTTATTCATTTGTGAGGCAGTAACTCAGCAAGTTTTTTAGTAGAGTGTGAGCATTCAGTGGTTTAAATTCTGGGCACTTGGCTACTAGTTGAAAAAGGATTGGGTGACAGGACTATCTGTAAACAGGGTGCAGTGGCTCAGTGGCTCAAGATGCTGAGCTTGTCAGCTGGAAAGCTGACTGCCCCGGTTCAAACCCAAGCACTGCACAATGGGGTGAGATTCCATACTTGCCCAGCTCCTGCCCACCTAGCAGTTCGAAATGCAAGTAGATAAATAGGTACCACTTTGGTTCAGTGTGCCTTGGCATATAGATAGATGGATGGATGGATGGATGGATGGATGGATGGATGGATGGATGGATGGATGGAACACCATGCTGATTAAATGAATTGCAGATAGGAAGCATGGAGTGGATGGAATGGCCTGATTTTAAAGTGCATAGAAATGATTAGCTAATGGAGTGGGTAGTGTGCAAGACTTAATAAGTTACGATGAGGTGTCTTCCAGCTCAGCTTTTAATTATTACCTCATCTTGCTAATCAGAAAGCCAGGACAGAGACTTGGGAAGTTGTATGTGCTTAAAGTCAAATCACTGTGGCAAGAGGGAAGCTCAAATCATAAATGCCCTAAATCCTATTTTAACATGCATTATGGAGTAGCCACACATTAGATTGAACTCTGTATCTTTTAACTTGAACTTAATTTAAAATAGGTTTTGCAGCCTTCCTTTGACATAACTTTTTCTTAAAATATCTCTCCGCCTTTCTTCCAAAGCAGAGAAAGAAAGTGATAAAACAACTCATTTCCTATAAGAGAATCTATAAATGATTTTACTAGCTGCTACCCAGAGCTAGGGGATTATGGGGCCTGTAGTTAGTCAACCAATTTCACACTTGAGAACTTCAAGCGTTCCTGCCTATATACTCCCTGGATTAAATTACCTTAATGTTTAATTAGTTGTTAATTTAATTTGCTAACTTATCTAAGTATTTCATATAATTATTTCATTGTCAGTCCTTCTGCTCTCTTTCTTAAAACAAGGAGACTTGAGTATCTATCATAATATCATCTAAAGAAAACTCAGAAACCCCTGTGCTCTCTAGTTCATTTTCCCTCCTGAAGCTGGATTCTTTTAAATTACTTTAATCTTATACAGCCCCTGCTTCTTTTTTATTTTGGCTATCCCATTTCTGTGTGTTTCTAAGTAAATTAGCACCCATTTATAATCTAGCACTCTGTCCTTCTGCCAAAAATTACATATTCTTTATTAAATGATTCATGCAGTGTTCCATATTCAGAAGTTTCTGATGCCATAATAAATGTTTTACCACGTCACATTAATATACAGGAGGTATACAGGATGGATATATTAAAATGTCCATTTTAATTCCTCAGAAATCCAAGTGAATCAATTTGGCAGTGCTACAACAAGCATTTGGCTTTAAATGTCTAGATAAAAATAAATAAAAGCAATATTGTTTTTTTCCGTGTTGAAGATCACCCAACCAACCAAAGAAGAGCTGGACAATGCCTTTCAAAAGAAAATTGCATGTATTTCAAGAGTCCTGGAGTCATCGTGATGGGAGACTTTACTTACCCTAATATTTGTTGGGAGATTCTACTAATCATGCTTTGCTTTGCTTTTTTTTAGAAAATGTCAACCTCTTGCTGACAACTTTCTTCTTTATCGCTGAGTTGATAATAATCATAGAATCTCAGATTGGTATAATAAAAGGGAAGCCATCAATATTGTCTGTCTAACCAGCATAAAAATTAACTACCACCACATCTCCCACAGAAAACTGGTCATCCTATTTTTATATGCTTCCCAACAGAGGAAAACCCACCATCTCCCAACTCAATCAGCTTTCTTACTAAGTAGCTCTAAGCACTAATGTCAGGCTTTTCCTGGTAAGCTGGAAACAGAGACAAAGGCATTCAAGCACACAAGGACTTTAGGTAAGTAGAAGAGTTTCAAGCCTGGGTCAAAAGTATAAGAAGAATAGCAAATGGGTAAGATCATAATCAATGCAGCACTTTATGCAGATTTTAAATAAGCAAAGGCATCCAGCAATGATGTCCAGTTTCATTCCTATTATTTATCATTGCCTTAAAAATATTAGCAGAAAAGATTTACAGATACAGATACGGTTCATTCATATTCAGGGTAGAATAGGATTGCTTGTAGAGTAAGACAGAGCAAGAATTATCTGGTGAAGGTCACAACGTACCATGATTGATACATCTACAAATTGTTTACAGAACAACAGAGTTGGAAGGGACCTTGGAGGTCTTCTAGTCCAGCCCTCTAGCCAACCAGGAGACCCTATACTATTCTAGACAAAAGGCTGTCCAATCTCTTCTTAAGAGCACCCACAACTTCTGTAGGCAAGCAGTTCCACTGATTAATTGTTCTCACTGTCAGGAAATTTCTCCTTAATTCTACGTTGGATCTCTCTTTGAAGAATGAAAACTGACCTCAGGGAAAAAAAGAAAGTGCTTGCTTTTGAGAATTTGAAACATTCATACAAAACCAACTTCATATATAGGACTTATACATGTAAACTATTATTTAGATATGACAGAGAAACAGAAAAATAAAAAATGTATGATAAAATATATGCAAAACCTCAAAGAAACAATCAGAATACTGTACAACAATGGGAAGAATTATGGAACAAATCAACGAAATTCACCAAGTTACATTTTAAGAGAAAGGTGATACAAAATGTTTCATAGATAGTATATAACTCTATCCAAAACTGCAAAATTAAACAAATCATATAATAATAAATGCTGGAAATAAACAAAGGAATGTTTTACCATTTGTGGTGTTTAGGTAAAAAAAAAACTCATAAGTATTGAAAAATACACAGCGTTACTTGGACAATTTTAGAAAATAAATTTGAAATCAAACATTCTTAATTTTATTATTCCAGGTTATACCAAAACAAACCCATCACAATTTATTAAGATGTCATTGTGTAGAGCCCATATTCATATTTATTATGTTCCAGATTCCCACTTTAATTCTGTCTGTTCGGCTACAGATTTTCTTTTACTGCATGGCAACTTCAGCAACTAGACGCCCTGAAGACTTTAATATAGCCACATCATAAACACTATTAGTACTCTGAAAGTAGCACGTTGATTGCCATCTGACCTAAGGGGCCCATCATCAGGCAGTGTCTCATCAATCACTTTATATTGCCTATCCATGTGGTTTTCTTGGTAAAGTACAGGAGTGATTTACCACTGCTTTCTCCTGCACAGTACAAAACAATGCCTTTGCCATTGTCAGCAAACTGATCATCTGCCTCTAGCATCTCCTTTATTGCAGCTACTTCAGCTGGACAACTGGGATGACCTTCACTCTTTGAGTACCCCTCTGCAGATTATATAGGAAGTTATGACTTACACACCCAGCATTCTTCATATGTCTCCCTCAGAACACACCACCTGTGTGATGAGACAGCACAACAGGGTGTTTTTGACTACCTGGGAATAGGAATGAAGCAATTATACACAACTCTAAAAGGCAGCCAAAAGTTTCCCCAAAAATGAATGGCAATGTTTTGCAGTTGTTACATAATCTCAAGAAAAGATGTAGCTACTTTAAAGAGGTGCAGACAAGTATTTGTTGATGCCCTGTGCATTCCAAAACCCACCTTTCTAAACTGAATCCAAAGCATTGCATAGCTTTAATTCTTAATATGAAGTACAAAAGTTAAGACTCACAGCATGTAAACTGCTGTTAAGAATGCCTTGATTATTTTTTCTCCAAGTTTTAAAACTGTTGATATTACAAAATAGAAATTAATAATTACTTTCTGGAAGGCTTTAGAATAATAGCAGTCCTAAACACGATTGAGCCCAATGATTTGAACTTCAGTCAATCTTCTAAGCCTCAGTGATTCTAGAGTTTTTTAGCTTACGCCAGTGGCCCCCAACCTTTTGGGTACCAGGGACTGGTTCCATGGAGAAAGGCTTTTCTGTAGACTGGAGGGGGTGTAGTTTTGCGTGCTGACTGCATCCCATGGATGGGGCTTCGTTTGTTTGCGTGGACCAGTTGCTGGCATGCTGTAGACCGTTGCTGGTCCACGGACCCCTGGCTTACACTATTTAGGCTGACTTTTTTCAGTCTGTGTGGCTGGTATGAGAGACACTGGGTTACTAAATGCTTGCATTGTCATATCTGAATTTGAAGTTTAACCATGAAAATAGTGATTGTGTCTTAGTTATACAACGTATTTGAGTTCTACACAACTTTGTGCTTCTCATTAATTTCCCTAAGTAATGGACACTTTCCTTTTCAGGCAATGGGTTTCACAAATGCTTAAGCCCTTTATTGAAAAGAAAGGCCATGTGACCATTCAGAAACATTTCACACATATACATTCATTACTAATATCCTGAACACTGTCAGTATTTTACAAAGCCAGCACATTTTCTTTCTGATAAGTATTCCTGTTGTAGCTTCATTTGTCCACCTCTAAGTGCCATCTGGCACTTAAAAAGGGTAAAGCCCACACTAACTAGCCTAATGTGGTAGACTGCTATCCAGAGTCTGCAGAAGGATATACTCCTATCAATGATAGATAAATCCCAGCTCGAAATGCAGGTCCTTGACAACCTAATCACTGAAACCCTGTCAAGTAACCCCTAATTTTTGAAGCAAGTGGTTAATTCCCAGCAAATTGATTTATGCACTGTTTGAGGTCTGGCAAGTTGTGTTGTTCATCTGTTATTACCAGGAACTCAGCTCAGCCTATTCATTTAGACCACTGACACAACACAGTGCATCTCCCATGAAAATTTCCTTTGTCAGCACATCTAGAATTTGTTAATTAAATCAACGATGGCATTATTCACTATCTTGGTAAGGGTAGGGAGAGGGGTTGTTTGCTCTCTCACATCTTTAGCCTGTCCTTGTGTCACCCCCCACACAGCGAAACTACTTAAATTCTGAGTGTTGGATCTTTTTTTTGTTCCACAACTTTAAAGGACAATACCATTTGAAGGGAGGGGGTGTTCTCTGATTTATGACAACCATCCAATATTAGCTCCAAATTATCTTAAAGAAAGCCTACTTCTCTACAGAGAAAGATACAAAGAAATAAACTTTTCAAAAAGTTGTTAGGAGTGAAATCATGACCGCATTTACTTTGAGCAAATTATATGGAAAGTGCAAAAAGACAATAGATACAAAGTACTTATTCCTCCAAGGGGTGACCATATATCCAAAGTTATTGAGGTTAAAAAGGTAAAGGTAAAGTTTCCCCCGCACATGCGTGCTAGTCGTTTCCAACTCTAGGGGCCGGTGCTCATCTCCGTTTCAAAGCCGAAGAGCCAGCGCTTGTCCGAGGACATCTCCGTGGTCATGTGGCCAGCATGACTAGACGCCAAAGGCGCATGGAACGCTGTTACCTTCCCACCGTAGTGGTCCCTATTTTTCTACTTGCATTTTTATGTGCTTTCGAACTGCTAGGTTGGCAGAAACTGGGACGAGTAACAGGCACTCACTCTGTTACACGGTTATTACTACCTAAATTGAAGATATCATTAGTAAAGCAACATTTGTTTAATTCAGAAATCTTAAAAGATTGCCTTAATAACATCCCTCTCAAAGACCATATAAGCCTTGATGATTCAAATCATCCATGTGCTTTTATACTGGGTTTTGACCAAGTTATTTTAAATATATGTTCTTATGTTGCTAAAATTTTCATGTCCCATTGACTTGGTCAGAAATATATGTTCTTATGTTGCTAAAATTTTCATGTCCCATTGACTTGGCCAGAAAAAGAGAGCTATTTTAGACACGAGTTATTATCTACACAAAATCTGGGACTTTATGAACAACAGCTCACCACTATTTGATTCATATTAAGAAAGTACTAAGCTGATTGGAAGAAGCAATTCAGAAAGCTGTTGTTCTTAATACTATTGATACTGGGAAATGCAGTGCAGAATTAAGAAATCTATCTCCAATTTTTATTGTGAAAACAATGCTTAGGGTATTAAAAGTTTGAGAGATGTTGAGGGGAGAAGCATATGTTAAAAAAACTATTGCTCTTTTGCAAATGGAGTCAGAATAGCACTTAGCAATAGCTAAGACATACCACTTCACAGTGCTTTACAGCCCTCTCTGAGCGGTTTACAGAGTCAGCATATTGCCCCCAACAATTTGGCTCCTCATTTTATCGACCTCAGAAGGATTGAAGGCTGAGTCAACCTTGAGCCCGTGAGAACTGAGCTGCAGAACTGCTGGCAGCCGGCAGTCAGCAGAAGTAGCCTGCGGTACTGGATTCTACCCACTGCCATCACAGAAGTAATATTAGACAAAAGAAAAAAGAATGGCAAGTTTTAAACACTGTTCTTCTTTGCCCTCTCTTCTTTCCAAATACTTGGTTTTATTTTTCATATTGCATATTTTATCATTTGTATTGGGGTTTTTACTATGTATCAATTGTATTTTAATCGGGCATGTATTTAATCATCTTTTAGTTTTTGTAAATTTCTGTGTTTTATTCTTGCCCTGTACACCGCCCTGAGTCCTCCGGGAGAAGGGCGGTATAGAAATATTAATAAATTAAATTAAAATTAAATATTGTATAGTCTATTCATTATACCTTATTTCTATTGATATTTAATAAAATTTCTCAGGACCTTAGTAAACTCAGTGATTGCTTCTAATATTTCATTAGAACCTGAAGGCAAGGGAAGAAGGAATGGATGGAAAATAATCAAGGAGAGAAGCAACCTAGAACTAAGGAGAATTTTCCTAACAGTTAGAACAATTAATCAGTGGAACAACCTGCCTCCAGAAGTTGTGGGTGCTCCAACACTGGAAGTTTTTAAGAGGAGATTGGACAGCCATTTGCCTGAAATGGTATAGGGTTTCCTGCCTGAGCAGGGGGTTGGACTAGATCACAGGTCTGCAACCCGCAGCTCCGGAGCCGCATGCGGCTCTTTCAGCCATCTCCTGCGGCTCCCAGTCCTCTGCCATGTGCAGTCCAAAAAAAAAGTAGGACTAAAAAAGTTCAACCAATCAATTCAAATATGCAGGGTAGGTGCATATCTCGCATTGGCTCCACTCTTCAGTCAAACCCTGTTCTGCGCATACGCGCATGTACGTGCATGTGCACACATTTTTTGTGGCTCCCAGTTTTTCCTTTTGTGAGGGAACCGGTTCCGAGTGGCTCTTTCACTGTTTCAGGTTGCTGACCCCTGGACTAGAAGACCTCCATATCCCTTCTAACTCTGTTATTCTGTTATTAAAAATCTGCAGTAATTTTGCTCTTCATTCTTTAATGACAGAGGTGCTTTTCCATCAACCATTTTGTCACGTTCTAATATATTTCTTTAAAAAGAAAAAGGGAAACAGACTGTCATTTCTTTTTAAATGTTATGAAATGATGTAGGCTTTCAGTAAAAATCTGATTTTGCTAAAAGACTTTGAAAGTTATGAGATAATGGCTGTAACAAAATACTCTCAAATGTGACAGCTTTTTTTCTGCCAATGTAAATTTACTGATTCTGGAAACCAAATGGAAAAAAAGTTGGTGCTAGTCTCAGAACAGGGACTTATTTGACAGAGAGAAGTCTGTTTTAATACCAGCACACACATTAAATAGCAGACTTCTCCATTCATTGCCACATTTTACTCACTTGTCATAATACTATTTGTGGGAGGGGGAAAATACACTGTTTCTATCAATCTGATGAATTGAAACATCATAAAGTTATTCCTTTAGAAAATGCTGTCATATATGAGCTTTCTCAAATTCATGAAAACATAAAACTTAAGAGAATATGAAAATAACTTTTAAAAGAATCCATTTTCCTTAGTTGAAGAGCTTCTTTTAGAATATTTATATGAGGATGAATATTAATATATAGCACTTACCACCCTCTCCCACCACTTAGTATAGTGAGGGATGCAAATTCTCCAGCCAATTTTGACATGATTATGGTTTTGAAATCCTAGTTTGTAACCACCTATAGTTTGATCAAGCCATAATTCCCTTCATTTGGTTAAGGAGGGGAAGAGCAAGTTATTTTTTCACAAATATACCTTAGAACAGACATGTCAAACACAAGGCCCAGGGGCCAGATCCGGCCCACGAAGTGGTTTCATGTGGCCCGCGAAGCCAACTTGGAAACAGTGAGGGAACCGCCCCCGCTGCCTTGGCCCCAGCCCAGCCCAGCCGGAAGCCAATGTACAATTTCGTGGTGGTCATCTATGCTGAAATACATTCAGTCTTAGCTCCACAAGGCCAGCTGGAAACAGTGAGAGACTGGCCCATGCCACGTTGGCACTGCCCCCTGGGCGCATGCTGGGGAGGTATCACTCTTTGTGAGGAATGAAGAAATGTACCATCACCTGGAATTGGCCAGCATATGACCCTGTCTACTTTGGGCAGGCTAGGGCCTGGGCAGTGTTGTGCTTCTCTTCAGATTCGTGCCACCCGGCTCAGCCTCTCGGCACTGTCAGGAAAGTGCCCCACTGCCTGCCAAAACCAGGCAGGCTGGGGGCTGGGCAGCATTGCGCAGGTAACATCGACTCTCACGCTGCTTGTGCCATCCCCTCCCCCAGAGCCCACCAAGCCGGATATGTAGTAATAATAATAGTAATAATAAGTTGGAAGGGACCTTGGAGGTCATCTAGTCCAACCTACTACTCAGGCAGGAAACCTTATACCATTTCAGGCAAATGGCTGTCCAGTCTCTTCTTAAAAACCTCCAGTGTTGGAGCATTCACCACCTCTGGAGGCAGGTTGTTCCACTGGTTAATTGTTCTAACTGTCAGGAAGTTTCTCCTTAGTTCTAGGTTGCTTCTCTCCTTGACTAGTTTCCATCCGTTGCTTCTTGTCCTGCTTTCAGGTGCTTTGGAGAATAGCTTGACTCCCTCTTCTTTGTGGCAGCCCCTGAGATATTGGAACACTGCTATCATGTCACCCCTCACCCTTCTCTTCGTTAAACTACACATACCCAATTCCAGCAACCCTTCCCTATATGTTTTGGCCTCCAGTCCCCTAATCATCTTTGTTGCTCTTCTCTGTACCCTTTCTAGAGTCTCGACATCTTTTTTACATCGTGGTGACCAAAACTGGATGCAGTATTCCAGGTGTGGCCTTACCAAAGCATTGTAAAGTGGTATTAGTACTTCACGTGATCTTGATTCTATCCCTCTGTTAATGCAGCCTAGCACTGTGTTGGCTTTTTTGGCAGCTGCAGCACACTGCTGGCTCATATTGAAGTGATTGTCTACTAGGACTCCGAGATCCCTTTCACAGTTACTACTATTGAGCAAGGTACCACCTATACTATACCTGTGCATTTGATTTTTCCTGTCTAAATGTAGAACCTTACTTTTTTCACCATTGAATTTCATTTTGTTAGATAGTGCCCAGTGTTCGAGTCTGTCCAGATCCTCCTGTATCTTAAGCCTATCTTCTGGAGTATTGGCTATTCCTGCCAGCTTGGTGTCGTCTGCAAATTTGATGAGTTCCCCATCTATCCCCTCATCCAAGTCGTTAATGAAGATATTGAAGAGCACTGGGCCCAGAACAGAGCCCTGGGGCACCCCACTACACACTTCCTTTCCTGTAGATGCAGTTCCATTGAGGACAACACGCTGAGTACGGCCTGTCAGCCAGCTATGAATCCATCTGGTGGTGATGCTGTCTAACCCACATTTTTCTATCTTATCAAGTAGTAGGTTGTGATCTACTTTATCAAATGCCTTACTGAAGTCCAAGTAAATTATATCTACAGCATTCCTCTGGTCCACTAATTTTGTCACTTGGTCAAAGAATGTAATAAGATTTGTCTGGCACGATCTGTTTTTGACAAACCCATGTTGACTTTTAGTGATGACTTTGTTTGCATCAAGGTGTTCGCTGATTTGTTGTTTGAGTATCTTTTCCAGAATCTTCCCAGGTATTGATGTCAGGCTGATAGGTCTGTAGTTTCCTGGATCTATTTTTTTCCCTTTTTTGAGAAGTAGGCAAGGGGCATGTGCTGGCCACTTCCAGGCAATGGTGCATTTCTTCATTCCTCACAAAGGATGACACTTCCCCAGCTGCGTTTTTTGCCTGTTTTTCTCCCTCCCTCATCTCAAATATTTTCCTACCACTCTGTTCTAGGAAGGAAGGAAGGAAGGAAGGAAGGAAGGAAGGAAGGAAGGAAGGAAGGAAGGGAGGGAGGAAGGGAGGGAGGGAGGGAGAGAGAGGGTCTGAGGGAAGTCCTGCCTTAGTCCTGCCCTGCTGCCCTTTCACCATCCCCTTGCCCCCTCCTCCTGGCCTATCCTGGGGGGGTGTCTCCGATCCTATTGCTAAGGAACCTTTGGATACAAAGCCAGGTCCCCTCCTATGGAGAGGGAGTGGGCCTCCCTCTTGACTTTGCCCTCGTACCCATCATGAGCAACCTGGCTAAGGAGAGCAAGCACAGCAGCAGCAGCCTTGAGGAGGTAAGTGCAGCTGGGTGCCCCCTTGGGGAAGTGGGGCTGGGCTTAGTGCCATGGGTTCTTGATGGCTGGCCTGGGCATTTGACCTCCACACCACCGTCCAACCCCCCCCCCCCAAGGCCTGAGAGGAACAGTGAGGCTCCTCCAGTGGACCATGCCTTGGCACTTGCCCCGGTCCCATCTTCTGCCAGAGACCCTCAGATCTATCCCACTCCTGCCCAGGCCCCCATTGGCACCCTTGATGTGAATGATGTAGAGCTGGCCATGCCCACCCAGTAGGCCACACCCATCCTGGCCACACCCACCTGGCCCGCCAAGGGCAACTGCAATGTTGATGCGGCCCTCAATGAAATTAAGTTTGACACCCCTGCCTTAGAAGCATCTTTCAAGGAAAAGAACAAAAATTGAGGGAAGCAAGGAAACTCAAGTATAATTCATCGTTATTTAGGAATAGGAAGAATTACTTCCTCCTTCACTTGTGTTGCTTGATCCTTCATAAGGATATTGCATTTGTAAAACTGCTCTAACCAGCTGTTGCTAAAGAAATCTCCCTTTGAAGAGGTGAGCTTAGAGCACTTAAATTCCCAAACCCCAAAAGCTCTAATCTCCAAAGACTTCTGTAAACTGTACAGTAGTGGCCAAAACTGCGGAAAACTTTTGGGAAAAGTGTACAGTAGAAATGCCACCTTTGGTTAAGTTTCCACCAATTTTTCTTCTAATTTGTTTTATAACTGTAGCCTTGTTCACTTTATAATGCTATTTTACATCGCTTTCTGGGAAACCAGTCAACTCTTTGCACCATTACTTTAATTTTATTACGTTTTACAAGCTCACTAAATGAAAGAACACAAAAAACCCAACCAACTTGATAGCGATTACATGACACACTGACAAATGTCCTCCTCGCAGCTTCGATACATGACATCAATAACTGAATCCTACTGTGATCTGATTGGCTCATTGCCAAAACAAGATGACACCTGATTGGCTCTCTAAACACTCATGTTCATTGGCTACAATCAGATAAAGGAAAGCTCCCTGATACCAACCTAAGCAAGTTGTGCTTCCTTTTTCTGGTTATTTGGCTATAACTTTTCATAGAATACAGTACAGATAATTGAACAAACTTTGTTGCATTACATTCTTGATTAAATTATCTTTCCATTGATATATAATTTTATGGTACTACTCCAAAAAAAGTGGTTTTATTAGCCAGCAAACCTCAAAAATGAACTTTTCCCAAAATGTTTCCACAATTTTGGCCACTACTGTAGCTTCGTGGAGCTGACTAGGCTTCAATGTCGAATGTTGTTCCTGAATATTAAAGACAGTTTTCAGATAAAGACCAGCTGCAAGATAACCAGCTTGCTGTAGAGATTAAGGCACAGGCTGTGAGTTATAGGAGATTGGGAGTTATAGTCTCACCTCGGGCACAAAGTCAGTTGAGTAGCCATGGGCCAGTCAGTGTTTCTCAGTCCTGGAAAGAAGCAGGCAATGGCAAGCCACGTCTAAAAAAAACTTTGCCAAGAAAACTGCAGGGACTTGTCCAGTCTATCTCTAAGATTCAGGACTGACTCAAAGACACATATATACACAGCTGCAAGTAGTCAGCTCCGCTCAATAAATGGATATTTGCATTGTGATATACTAAGCAATAGGAGCCAAAACATATTGGTCCTATGCAGTGGTGGGATTCAACAACCAGTTCTCTGTGTGGATGCCACTTCTGGAAGTCCATTCTGGGCCTCAGCAACAAAAAATTAGCTACCGGTTCTGCCAAAGTGGTGTGAACTGGCTGAATCCCACCACTGGCCCTATGCTTTCTCTATACATACTTTCTATATGCAAACTATTTTACTTATGTGAAAGCCTTGGTTGATCAGAAGCATAATGATTGGTGGAATCCAATATTTATGAGCCAGCCTGTGACAGTCATGGAATATGGTAAACTGGAGCTAAGACTGTAGGAAGAATAAAGAAAAAGAGCATGAATTAACCAATGGGGGGAGGGAGGAGAGAGAAGGGGGAGGGAGGGGGAGGGAGGGAGGAAGGAGAGAGAAGTGGGGAGGAAGGGAGGGAAAGAATGTTTGCCTTATGTGAAATCACTGTATTTGTGTTCAGTCAAATTTAATGTGGGAAGATGCTGGACAAAAATATTCTGTTTGTAATCATTCCATGAATACAAGTAGCCCTTGAGTGACCACTCAGAGCTACAACAGCACTGAGAAAAGTGATTTATAATCATTTCTCACATTTATGACCTTGGCAACCGACTCATATTTATGACCGTTGCAATGTCCTGGGGTCATGTGATTGTCTTTTATAACTTTCTCACAAACAAAGTCAATGGGGAAGCCAGATTCACTTAACAACCATGTTACTAACTTAACATCTGCAGTGATTAACAGTTTTGCTCCGTTTTACCACCTTTCTTGTCACCATTGTCAAGTGTTGTTAAGTGTAACAACGGTGGCAAGAAAGGTGGTAAAGTGGGGGCAAAACTGACTTAGCAAATGTCTCACTTAGCAACATAAATATTGGGCTCAGCTGTGGTCAGTAGTCAAGGAGTACCTGTATCAACCATGTTAGTTTTCCTGTTAACAAAGACAGTTCATCGCCTTTTAAATTAAAAAAAAATCCCTCCTATTTTTAAAATGATATTAGTTATGTGTAAATAGTGTTTCTCACATTGGCAACTTTAAGAAGGATGGACCTCAACTCCCAGAATTCATCAGCTGGAGATGATAGAATATATTGAGACAAATATTGTTGAAGGTACAGACAGTGTAGCATTATATATACTTAACTACTTGATAGTTGGACACTATCTTGGGTTGCAAAAAAAAATTCTTCCGGAACTAATCTCCTTTGTTAAATAACTGTATCATATTCACCATATTCATTCATTTGCCCAAGAAAAACCATTGCAGTAGTGTATGTACCAGTTCTCAACATCTTATTCCTGTATTCCAAATCTACCTGTCAAACATACCCTCAAATACTTCCACTTCTGAATAAAAAGGAAGCTCCTAAATCAATAAAGAACTTTAGTTAAATGTTTGACAACCACATTCTTGAAAGGAAAAAGATTTTCCTTTCCTTTCTGATTTCTCTCTCTCCCCCCCCCCCGCCACTTTTCTATTCCTGTACAGTCTAGCCTGACAGAATAAAAGTTAAATACACAGAAACTATTCCTCCAAGTACAGAAGAGGATGTGTTATGTAACAGATTCTCAAACAATCAGCCACCTGTTTCTCTCCACAATCCAAACATCCTACCTGAGGTTTCTTGAACTCATTATATTATTTCTATACCATTGTTTTTCGCCTTAG
This sequence comes from Vipera ursinii, assembly GCF_947247035.1. Classification (NCBI taxonomy): domain Eukaryota; kingdom Metazoa; phylum Chordata; class Lepidosauria; order Squamata; family Viperidae; genus Vipera; species Vipera ursinii. The sequence goes on from NC_139516.1 coordinate 154,685,247, forward strand.
GTGCAACTGGTGTTTTGAGAAGTCAGCCAGCGAGGTTGCACTTCCCCATGTTCAAACTGCAGAAGTGCAATGCGCTCCAAATGAAAAGACCTGCATAAGATGCTATCATGACTAGTGAAAATCACTTTCTGTTGTGCCAGAGATTTAGGTAGCAATTTGTGCTAAGTAAAACAAGTTGGACTTTGATTATAAGGAGTCCTTGACTGATGATCACAACTGAGCCCAAAGTTCCTGTTGCTAAGCGAGAGAGTGAATTTTGCTTCATTTTATGACCTTTCTTGTCACAGTTGGTAAGTGAATTGCAATTGCTAATTTAGTAGCTGTGGTTGTGAAGAAAATATGACTTCCCCATTGACTTTGCTTATCGGACGGTTGCAAAATGTGATCACTTGTCCTCAGGACACTGCAACCGTCATAAATACATGGCCGTTGCCAAGTATCTGAATTTTGATCATGTGATCATGGGGATGCTGCAATGGGCATAAGTGTGAAAAACGGTCATAAGTCGAGGTCTACCTGTACACCGATATGTGTGATAATAATATAAAAACTTTATTTCCCTTCCCTCGGTTTTAGTGAAGTAGCACAAATAACTAGCTGACCTTTTTATATGACTTGGCTTCTTAATGTACCGAAAAGAAGGTTTTGGATTTCAGATGAATGAATGTTGATATATTGGGTTCTGCTGCAATTAAATTCATTTTTTGCTGCTAACAACAAGTGCTCCCTGAACTATTATTATCCCTAATTATGAGCCACAATTTATGTTTACACAAACACAAATAAAAATATAAATGCGATCTTCCTATGACAGTCAATAAAGCAAACCACTGTTAACTATAATTTAGTGTTTGAAGCTGACCTCAGTCTCATACGTGGGCCACGCAGTTGAACAGGAGCACAATATTTGCAGTTGAAAAATCATCTTTGCAGCAGCCCAACTAGGAATAGAGGAACTGCTGTGTAAACATGACCTAGGAAGCTTATTAAATCTAGTTAATCCTGCAGAAAAGCATGCCAACTTATTTTACCATTACTTCACAGGACTGTTGAGTGGGCCACATGTTCCTCATAAGCCTATAAATCAGTCTCTCACAAAGGTTTATAAATGACTGAGAGACTTGCAACCCACATAAAATCAGCAGGAGCTATAGTCACATTGTTGAACCTGCCCTCTTGACTTTTTTGACCATGTGTTATAGAGATGCCTGATTTGACCCAAATTTTGGGCAATTGATAAATTTACCTACTTGAGGATGGTTCTAGTTAAGAAGATGGACTTTTTCTTAGAACATATCAAGCGAGGAATGGGACCTCTGAGCAAATAGGATAATAATAATTTAATTATGATTAATAAGTGAGCCCTGCATGGCAAAGGTCAAGGTTATTTGTGGAACCATCTCACCCCACTGACAGTGGCCTGCTATGGGCTCCATCAGTCAAGGAATTACAGCGTGATCCAAAAAAGAGCTTTCTCTGCTGTGGCTCCTGCCCTTTGGAACATCTTATCCCCTGAGGTGAGATTGGCGCTTATCCTTCTGACCTTCATAAGGACCTGAAGATCTGGCTCTGCCAGATGTCTTGGGTGTCTAATGGGGGAGCATCACACTGGAGGTGGCTGATGAATTAAGAGGCAATCCCACCTCTCCCACACACATCCTGTTCCCTCCCTTCCCATCTTTTAACTATAATTTTATTTTGATTGTGATTTCCATTCTTAAATATTTTGGAAATATTTGCCTGTTAGGATTTTAATGTTTTAATGCTGTAAGTTGGCAGGAGTCGTTCTGATACGAGATGGGTGGCAAATAAATTTAATAATTCAATAAATAAATTCTCCAGCAAGTCTTCAGCAGCAGAAAAATGCAGCACCACTAACATTCTGAACATTTCCCTGAGGGAAGAGATATGTACAGTAATTTGTTCATAAAGCCTTATGCCAGTTTTGTCAAATGTGAGGTGGGAACATGGGTGGAATGACACTTTCTCTGTGATCCGAGAACAAGTTTGGATGTTGAGTTGTAAACAGCAACAATTAATCCCTCATATTCTTCCTGGCCTCCATCTCTCCTAGACAGCAATTCCCAGCGTTCCCTTTTGAAAGCCCTGGATATTCAGTTAGCCTCGAGGTATAATGTTTGATAATATAACTACTGCTTCTGTCACTGCATTTTGTATGAACACATTATATGTGGTCCAGAATGGTAAAGATTTATGTATGAGTATGAAAAATAAAAATAAGCATTGATTAAAAGCCCCAGATAGGCCATCCAATACCACCCAAAGAACATCAGTTATTTTGCATTTTGACGTGGCGATTGATAACTCATAAATGCAAGCTGGAATGACAAATGCGGAGGGAAAATGGCTTTGACAAAAACGATAACAGTATCAGTCTCAAGGGGCGATGGAGGTATAAGCAGGAGCTGTTTAAAATATTTAATCATTTTACGAAGGCTGCAAGATGTTGTTTGACCCTGAAGGAGTGTGAATGTCACATGGATCAGAAATTGCCAAGTCTTTGAAGTGAAATAAAAAAATGGTGTTATTATAGATCCTTCTTGACATCCTATCATTTCTGTATAGGATTAAAAATATGTATACAAAGCTCTAGATAAAGAAGCCTGGTAAAAGATGTCTCGGTTGAAGCGAAGGGGTGTGGGGGAGAGAAAGATATATTGTTGTGAATTTTTACTTCAGATTTTCAAAGCATTTCTTTTATATTTGTCTAGAATGACATGAATAGATCCAACAACCCTTGCTAAATATATATATATATATATATATATATATATATATATATATATATATATATATATATATATATATATATATATATATATATATATATAAATTACATCTCACTTTTTTCCTCATGTATTTGATTTTTCACAGACACACAAAAACATATGCACACACACAAATTTTGTAGTGATATTTAACTAAAATAGATATAAAAGTTTGTTTTATGTATATAACACCGCAGTATTTGTGCACACATATGCAAAAATACAATTGGGTTGGGGGGGGTGGGGGTGGGGGGGGTATAGGGCTATATATGAAGGAATAAGAAATATCCTATAACTAATAGCATCTGAACTAGTTATATGAACAATCTTAATAATTATTTTTGATTTATAACCCAACATTTGTCTCACAGATAGCTACTCAGTAAGAGGGAGGCTGATACAACAGCAACAATTACAACTGATTCCTAGCACCCCTCTTCATGAACAAGGCCTCAAATCCAGTAACTGTGATGCAGCACTGAAAGCCATAAGTGATCCATAGATGACAATTGCCACCCTTCCAACCTTCCCTGAGGTCCTAGATGATGCCACACCTGAACTCCAGCCAGAAAAGACTTCCCCCACTTCTTGAACCAGACAGGTCTCAGTAATATATGCCAGGTTGGCTTTCTCATTGATAACTGAATCACAAATGAGAGAGACCTTTTTACAGTCTGACCTGACATTTAGAAGCAGCAGCTGAAAGTCAGGGCCGCTGACTGAGTACAGGGGCTGAGTCCAAGCAAATAGAATACAAAATTGGTGTAAGACATTGGCTGTCTCCCTCAATAACTCCCCATGCCCATCTCTACCATAATATTTCAGTCTTCCTCCAACCCAACCCCCCAAAGATAGCACTATCTCCCCCAACCCGTCTCCCAATTTCTAAGGCTGGACACCACTTCCTATCATTAGCACCAAGGAGGGGGCAGCCCTATGAGATATTTCACCTTCCATACCTCTCAGTACCATCATAGTGCTCAGTGGACATCATTCCCACTCGTACTTGAGGCACTCAAAACCACCCTCCCACTGACAGAAATCCCTCCCCTACTGCTCTGAGTGACCAGTCCAGAACTCTGTCTCCATTCATGCCAACCCTTTCAGTACTCTCCAGAGAAGAGGGTACTCTCCAGTTTCAATGGGAAACCTACAGTCTACAAATGTAGGCAATCTAACCAATAGATGCCAAACAAACAATGCAAAGTGGTAAGTGCCATGTCGTTCTTTTTCTTTTCCTGACTAACATATCAGAAGGCAAAAGGGAGTAGGAGGGGTCACAAAAGCCTTCCAGTCTTTTATTATTGTTCCCCCCTTCCCGCCTCCCACCCAGGCACTGCCAACTGCAGCCCCAAAGTCTTTGATAGTTTTCCAGATAGAGTCCCAATGTTCTGGATGGTCTTTCAGATGGAGAACTGTCCCAGTAGCAACCACTAAGGTCACACACTGTCTCAGCAGGCAGAGAACCTCTGTCATTAGCTTGCAGCAAGAATCTTCCAGTGTCCCAATTAGCTGCAAGATGGTCCAGTTTTCTATCACTACCCAGCAAATCCAGTAGCCAATACTGTCTCTCCTACACAGCTGCTGACAAACCTCCTCCAAAGAAAATAATCTACAGGGCACAAAAAGCACATAGCATTGGTATTGTGGGTCAGTTTCCATAGTTGCCATCAGGTCCATAGTGTAGCAAATACATCAGGCTAAACGAATGCAACCCAAAGAGCCAAACAGGTCCAAATTCAGGTGTTGACCCAACATTCTCCTAACAATCCAAACAATCCAGTACATTAATTTGAGAACATTAATCTGTGGAACCTGTTCTCTATGCCATTTTAATCTCTGCTGATTGGTGTTGGGGAGATTACTATGGCCTTGGGGTCACCAACAGAAGAAGGAAGGAGAAAAAGCATCAAATTATGGAACAGTTTATGTGTCATCCTTGCACGGGAGCCATGTTAATCTTCTTTGTATCATTCCAATTTTAATATATGTGCTGATGAAGTGAGCATAAATACAGTAATCACTTCTCTGGAAAGCTATATAAATATCATTATTACTGAATACTGAAAGGCACGAATGTGGCTCCTCTTTTTTAAAAAATATGGCTAGTAATTGGGATTTGCTCTTGGATTCTCCCTTGTCATGGTCAGATCGCATCCTGATTACCATGGGATTCTCTAGTGGCACTATCTAGATCAGGAAGGTTGGATGCATTAGGTCAATGATGAACCAGGATGGGTTTCAGAGAGAGATGAAGTCTGCTCCTGCCGGCACTCTGCATGGACCATCTGAAACTTTGGTCACCACTTGGAAAGGAGATTAGCTGAGGCTTTGAATTGGATTGTGTCTATATGACCTCTTCCCTCTTGTAGATCCCATTACTCCCTGCAGTTCACAGAAGAGCTGAGGGAGATGAAACAAGTGAAAAGAGGTCTAGAGTATTTCTGGCATTCAACAAGGGATGAGCTCAACTGAACACAAATTAGAGCCACTATTAAGACCTACCTTGTGATAGTAATGGTGCCAAAATGTCAGCATTTTTTTTTGCCCTTATTGCATCTGCAGATAGCCGTCTTGTGGCCCTGTTTCAGATGATACAAGCCCTTGCAATGGTATGCAGAAGAATTTATTCAACATCTGTCAGTCAATGTTGCTTGAGTTTCTTCCCAGTTGGACACTGGCCTTGATGCAGATCCAGAAGAGATGTCTGAGAGGAGTCTTGTCTAGTTATCTGGGAATGGTTTGAATCTTTGAGTCTGAGGAAGCAGACAAGATCCTTAGTACTCTGAGTCCAGCCACCTGCTCTTTAGGTACATTACAATCCTGGCTTATTAAAGTCCCAAACAGACATGGGTCACAACCTGGGGCTCCTCCTGGACTTATGACTTCAGCTCAAACAGCATGTGGCAGTGGGGCTAGATGGCCCTTTGAACAACTTTGAATTGTGCGCCAGTTGTGCCCATTCCTAGATTGGAGGACTCTGTTCACAGTATACCCTAGATACCTCTTGACTGGATTAGTCAAACAGTATCCAAAAGCTTCAGCTAGTGCAAAATGCAGTGGCATGGACAGTGATGTATACATGTAGAATGTCACAATGAACACCTCTAGTCCATAAACTGTATTGTTTCCAGGTCCAATGCATTGTGCTAATTTTCACCATTAAAGCCCTCTATGGTATGTGGCCAGGTTATCTGAGGTATCGCCACTCCCTTATTACAGGATATCTGTCTGTCCCATCACATCCGGCAGAAGAAGCCTGGTACAGGTTCTGTCTGCTGGGCAGCTACACGGGATGGGTCCCAGGAGGCAAGCCTTTTCTTCTGTGGCACCCACCTAGTAGAATAGTCTCCCCTGCCCCAAAGTGAGACCCCCCTAACCCATCCCTGTTGATTTTTCCAGAAGCCTTCAAAACCTGGTTAAGCTGTCAGGCCTGGAGACCCCAGTGAGTTATTGAAGTGGCTCTATTGTGGTTAACATTTGTGACCTCTCTTAGACGTTGTGTTTTTTGTTTTTATTTGAATATTTAAATTTAAATTTTAAATTTAATATTTCTTAAAAACATTAATTGCTTTATACTTTTATTGTATGCCACTCAGTCACCTTTTCATGAGATGGGTGGCCATACAAATTTGAATGAATAAATATGTGTGTGTTTATATATATATATAAAACATATGTACATACATAAACAAAAGTATCATTGGTATGTATAGTGTAAGATTCTATATGAAGGAATAAGAAATGTTCTCTAACAGTTAGCATCTGAACTAGTTAAAAAAACAGTCTTAATAATTATTTTTAATTCATAACTCCATTTTTGGTCTCCTTTCTTGCAAGCAATGCTTTCATGTTCGTTATATAACAATAAAACCATAAATCTGACATTGAACATCAACCCCAAATGGTGAATTCTCCTGGTTCTGGTAGAAAACATTTCAGTGGCCTGAGTCTGTTGGAAGGAAGAAGTTCTCCAGAAGCTGAAAAGGCATCCTTATTAAGGTAATTAATAAAATTAATAAAAAATAATAAAAATGCCTTTACCTTATCAAAGCAGAACAAAGTTTCTCAACCTTGGCAACTTTAAGATACGTGGATTTCAACTCCCAGAAATCCCCAGCCAACCAGCCACTGTGCTTGCTCTAGTTCTCCAGCAACTATAAATGTCTGAATAAAATTACAATGTCATATATTGTATAGTCACAAATACACATTTAATTATGCTTCTTGTTCATTTTTTTCCATCTAAGTTTCTATTATATTTTGCGTTAGTGGTATTTCTGATTAAATTCAAAACTGTCATCTTTTTCATCCTCTCAATTCACAGCCCAGTTAAGCTGGAAATACTCTTTTTCTCATGGGGTGAAAGCATAACACAGGCATTCAAATTCCCTTCAGCACTTAACTGATATATCTGTAATGTTATTATGATTTAATTTGTAGAAGCTAAAGAAAAGCTTGTGAAGAAATGTTTTCTTTTAGTCTCTGTGTTGGTCTTGGCCATATCTTTTCTCTGCAGATTGACTTAATCTTTCTATTTTATCACATCAGCAAATCATTAAGCTCCAGTATTTCATTTGCCTTGAATGGCTGCCTTAAATATTTGCAATATTCTCATTTCCTCAATTTTAAATTTTTTGCTTTCTAGTGACAAATATTTCTCTTCAATATGCATTTTTTGACCTGAGCTAATATTCCATGCTAGGAATTTGCTAAGCTTCTTGCTTGCTACGTAGCGAGGTCTCTGTCCATTTTTTGAGCACTAGAAAATTAAACATATTATCAATTCCCATTTCAGTGCACTCACAATTCTTTGCATTTCTGGCCGGAGCTGATCCTTCTATTTGCTTTGGATACCAGAGATGCTTTGTGCCTGGCTGCAGAGAGGTTTTTAAGCCTGGGCTTATTTACATGTCTCATTGACTGCAGCTTATATGACGGGCAATGAAACCTATTGAAAAATACCAGCTTACTGCTGCAGCATGATGCAGTCCTGCAGCAGATCTGTGACATAATAAACCTTTGTCCTGCAGTATTCAGGAAGAGCTGCATAAAGCGCAGGCATCTACATGCACAGATGTAGAGGCAACATAAAGAGAAACACAACAGGGGAGGGGAAGACATAGATATGATTCCTCAGAATTGTTATATATTTACTGTCTGCTCACATCTTCAGACATTTCTTATTTAATAATTAATATAATCACCAGATTATCTTTGCATTCCATTTCTGTACCATGAAATGATATAGTTTAACTAGTTTAGCCCTATTCCAATATCATAATATTGGATGTCATAATATTCTCTCCTTGCCTATTTCAATATTTCTTCCTCTCATGCCAAGGAATTAATCCTGAGAATATTGGGCCCAAACTACTTTCTTTATCTGTAAAACAATTGTAGTTTAGCAAGCTTTTTCTTACCAAGGGAGCGGGGAAAATGCACTTTAGGCAAGTTTAGTCAATCACTAGACTTAAGGCAGTAGACTAGAAAGCAGGAGACTGTGAGTTCAAGTCCTGCCTTAGCCCTGAAAAAAAGGTAGGTGACCTTGAGCAAGTTACTCTCTCACAACCCAACTCTCCTCACAGGGTTGTTGCAAGGAAAATAGGAGGAGGACAGTTTGTTGGATATGTTTGCCACCTTAAGTTATTTGTAAAAATAATAAAGGCAGGATACAAATAAATGTTTCAAGATCCATTCTATTTTTCAAAGCCCGTTAAAATAGCAATTTATCAACTTCAATATACCATACAGATTAACTATCAGGGTCCTACAAATGGTTGATCTTATGCTAACCCAGATTTGTCCAATTTGTTGGTGTGTGGGTATGTTTGAACAACTCCCTTAATTTTCTCCCAATATAGTCTAACTCAGTGCTACTCAAACTTGGCCATGTAACATGTGTAGATTTCAACTCCCCTTCATGGATTACTGCCTTGTCGTGGCGAAGGGGCTTGCGTAATTCAATGAAGCTATGAGCTATGCCGTGCAGGGCCACCCAAGACGGACAGGTCATAGCAGAGAGTTCTGACAAAACGTGATCCACTGGAGAAGGAAATGGCAACCCACTCCAGTATCTTTGCCATGAAAACCCTATGGACAGTACCAAAAGGCAAAACGATATGACGCTGGAAGATGAGCCCCTCAGGTCGGAAGGCGTCCAATATGCTACTGGGGAAGAGCAGAGGGCTAGTACTAGTAGCGCCAGAAAGAATGAAGCGACTGGGCCAAAGCCGAAAGGACGCTCAGCTGTGGATATGTCTGGTGGTGAAAGGAAAGTCCGATGCTGTAAAGATTCTTTCTCCATAGGAACCTGGAATGTAAGATCCATAAATCAAGGCAAGCTGGACGTGGTCAAACAAGAGATGACAAGACTGAACATCGACATCTTAGGTATCAGTGAACTAAAATGGACAGGAATGGGTGAATTTAATTCAGATGACCATCAGGTATACTACTGCAGGCAAGAATCCCTCAGAAGAAATGGAGTAGCCTTCATAGTCAATAAAAGAGTAGGAAAAGCAATACTGGGATACAATCCTCAAAATGACAGAATGATCTCAGTTCGAATCCAAGGCAAACCATTCAATATCACAGTAGTCCAAGTCTATGCCCCAACCACTGGTGCTGAAGAGGATGAAATTGACCGGTTCTATGAAGCCCTACAGCACCTTATAGAACTAACACCAAAAAATGCTGTCCTTATCATCATGGGGGATTGGAATGCTAAAGTAGGAAGCCAAAAGATAACCGGAATAACAGGCAAGTTTGGCCTTGGAGTACAAACTGAAGCAGGGCACAGGCTGATAGAATTTTGTCAAGATAATACGATGCTCATAGCAAACAGTCTTTTCCCACAACCCAAGAGACGGCTCTACACATGGACATCACCAGACGGTCAACACAGAAATCAGATTGACTATATGCAGAAAGTAGGGAAAAGCACCAGGCCAGTCAGGTATGAATTAAATCATATCCCCATTGAATATACAGTAGAGGTGACAAATAGATTTAAGGAATTAGATCTGATAGACAGGGTGCCTGAAGAACTATGGACAGAGGTTCGCAACATTGTACAAGAGGTAGCAACCAAAACCATCCCAAAGAAAAAGAAATGCAAGAAAGCAAAATGGCTGTCTGAGGAAGCTTTGCAAATAGCTGAGGAAAGGAGGGAAGCAAAAGGCAAGGGAGAAAAAGAAAGATACGCCCAATTGAATGCAGAATTCCAGAGAATAGCTAGAAGAGATAAGAATGCCTTCTTAAATGAACAGTGCAAAGAAATAGAAGAAAACAATAGAATAGGGAGGACCAGAGATCTTTTCAAGAAAATTGGAGAGATGAAGGGAACGTTCAATGCAAAAATGGGCATGATAAAGGACCAAAATGGCAGGGACCTAACAGAGGCAGAAGAGATTAAGAAGAGATGGCAAAATTACACAGAAGAACTATACAAGAATGAGCTTAACGTCCCTGATAATCACAATGAGGTGGTCACTGACCTCGAGCCAGACATCCTAGAATGTGAAGTGAAGTGGGCCTTAGAAAAGCTGAGCAACAACAAGGCTAGTGGAGGTGACAGTATTCCAGCTGAGCTATTCAAAATCTTAAAAGACGATGCAGTAAAAGTGCTACACTCAATTTGCCAGCAAATTTGGAAAACTCAACAGTGGCCACAGGATTGGAAAAGATCAGTTTACATTCCAATTCCAAAGAAAGGCAGTGCCAAAGAATGTTCAAACTATCGCACCATTGCACTCATTTCTCATGCTAGTAAAGTTATGCTTAAAATCCTACAAGCTAGACTCCAGCAGTATGTGGATCGAGAACTACCAGAAGTACAGGCAGGATTTCGAAGAGGCAGAGGAACTAGAGATCAAATAGCCAACATACGCTGGATCATGGAGAAAGCTAGAGAGTTCCAGAAAAACATCTACTTCTGCTTCATTGACTATGCTAAAGCCTTTGATTGTGTGGATCATAACAAACTGTGGCAAGTTCTTAAAGAGATGGGAGTACCAGAACATCTTATTTGTCTCTTGAGAAACCTATATGCGGGCCAAGAAGCAACAGTGAGAACTGGACACGGAACCACTGATTGGTTCCAAATTGGGAAAGGAGTCCGGCAAGGCTGTATACTGTCGCCTTGCCTATTTAACTTATATGCAGAGCACATCATGAGAAAGGCAGGGCTAGATGAATCAAAAGTTGGAATTAAGATTGCTGGAAGAAATATCAACAACCTAAGATATGCAGATGATACCACTCTAATGGCAGAAAGTGAAGAGGAACTGAAGAGTCTCTTGTTGCGAGTGAAGAAGGAGAGTGCAAAAGTTGGGTTGAAACTAAACATTAAGAAAACCAAGATCATGGCATCCGGCCCTCTCAATTCCTGGCAAATAGATGGGGAAGAAATGGAGGTAGTGACACATTTTATTTTCCTGGGCTCCAAGATCACTGCATGTGGGGACTGTAGTCAAGAAATTAAAAGACGCTTGCTCCTCGGGAGGAAAGCCATGGCAAATCTAGACAGCACACTAAAAAGCAGAGACATCACCCTGCCAACAAAAGTGCGTATAGTCAAGGCCGTGGTCTTCCCAGTTGCAATGTATGGCAGTGAAAGCTGGACCATAAGAAAGGCTGAGCGCCAAAGAATTGAGGCCTTTGAACTCTGGTGCTGGAGAAGACTCCTGCGAGTCCCTTGGACTGCAAGGCGATCAAACCAGTCAGTCCTAGAGGAGATCAACCCTGACTGCTCTTTAGAAGGCCAGATCCTGAAGCTAAAACTCAAATACTTTGGCCACCTAATGAGAAGGAAGGACTCACTGGAGAATAGCCTAATGCTGGGAAAGATTGAGGGCAATAGAAGAAGGGGACGACAGAGAATGAGGTGGCTGGATGGAGTCACTGAAGCAGTAGGCGTGAGCTTAAATGGACTCCAGAAGATAGTAGAGGACAGGAAAGCCTGGAGGAACATTGTCTATAGGGTCGCGATGGGTCAGACACGACTTCGCAACTAACAACAACAACAGATTTCAACTTCCACATCTTAAAATTGCTGAGGTTGAGAAACTAATACAGAAGTCTGAAGATTAAGAAAACATACCCTTAAAAACATGGAGGTGTCTTTGATGTTGAATTGCTTGGTATCACCTCCAGTTTTTTTGTCTGTTTGCCTCACCTTCCCTAAATGACATGGAGGTGTTTTTGATGTTGAATCTGATGTTCTTTAAACTTTTGATAAATTGCTTGTCATCTATTCTTTGTACTTGGAAATCAGGCAAACCGTACTGCCCAGTAATGTGTTGCCATTCTAAAAATGCATCTTATACTACAAAATGCTCTCTTAGGTCAACTTATCACTTTGAGAGCTACACCATTCCTTTTGAAGGAGGGGATTTGTTGTTTGCTTCATCAATTTGGATTTGCTTTTTTCCTTGGCTTATACATAAGTTTTGTTGAATGAGTTCATTGTTGAACAGCATACATCCAATATCCAGTTTGCTTGGTGAGCAGAAATTACAATTGACTTTGCACATTCTTATTCATTTATAAAGTGTCTATTTGAATTGTTGAACAAAACAGTTATGAAGTTTTGCAGGCTCTTCATCAGACTTCAAGTTGATAAATTAGGTAAATACAGTAAATGTAATATGTGTGTCATTATTTGTACTAATGAAAAGCAAATGTACCAAAAGTTAGGAAAAGCATTCAAATAAAAATTGTAAAGTATAAATAAATAAATTTAAGTACAATTAAATATTCAAACAATAAATACGTGAATATAATTTTCACAATTTTACAATTTCAAATTAAATTAGGAAGATTTTTCTTTTCTTTTTCAGCCTAATTCCACCCCACAAGATATTTGTGTTTTCACCTAATGAAGTAGAATTCTTATCCTGATTGTAATGTATTGGCCTTTTGTATATGTTGTATGTGTTTGCTCTTGTTGCACTGCTTGCTAATTGCTTGCATTCAATTGTTAAGTGCTAGTTCACGTGTATGTTATAACGGTTGCTAGCCGGCCCAGACTGGTTGTGTCCAGCCGACTAAGTAGGCCTTTGGGCGGGAAACCTATGCTTCAAACCTATTGGTTGCCGCCTATCGGCCAACCATATAAATAGCTGCACAGCTTGTTGCTTCTGTTCTGTTTGACCTGCAATAAAGCCTGTTGCTGTTTTGAACCTTCCATCTTGCTCAATGTCTGCAAAGAACCGGCTACACAACACTGCTGTTTAAACATTTCAGGTTCATTCAACTATAAATCATATTGTTCATAGTTTCCTAGTTCACTGTTAGATGTTTGATCACAAAATTAATGTTCAAATAAGTATTATTCAAGTTGGAAAAGTTCAGCATGAGAAAATGTGCAAATCAGTTTGGTGTCTTAATAAATAAAAATAGCAATTTTACCCTAATAAGAATTCTCCAGCAAACTTTTAGTTCTGTTTATCTAAAGCACGGGGGTCAAACTCATCACGTCACGTAACGTGTCATGATGTATCGTGACTCTCTTTGCATTTCTGGCAATGGGGGGGGGTTCGGTATGATGAAACCGGCCCACAGGCCAGCAGTTTGACACCCCTGATCTAAAGCATTGTTTCTTCACCATGGCAATTTGAAGATATGTAGACCTTAACTCCCAGAATTCTCCAGCCAAGCACATGAAATTTTGTGTGGCTGGTTGGGGAATCCTGGGAGTTGAAGTCCACTTGTCTTCAAGTTGTCAGGTTTGAGAAACACTGATCTGGACAGAGAAACTTTGACTTCTAACTGTTACTAAAATAAAAAGAAAACTGTCTAAGTAAGATCTAGTGGCTATGGTTCTAGCACACTGACAGAAATTCTTGCTGGAACATATAGCAGTTTAGTACTAGATTTCTATTGGGAACTGAATTAGCAAAACCATAATCTAATGACAGACTGGCTGGAAGGAGAACTACATGAACAGCTGTACTTGCTCTATTTAGGGCATATTAAACACACCAAAAAGTCCCATATACAAATAAATCCAAATATATATAAGTAGAACTTATATTACATACGGTCAGTAAATGTGGATAGGAATCCTGTCTTATACAGTGCATCTTTGCAAATTGTGATTACTCTGCCCCAGAGTGATGGGCATCTCAGCTGTGATGGCAGTGAAAGGGCTTGTATATTAGTTAAAAAGGTAAAGGTAAAGGTTCTCCTGCACATGCGTGCTAGTCGTTTCCAACTCTAGGGGCCGGTGCTCATCTCCGTTTCAAAGCCGAAGAGCCAGCGCTTGTCCGAGGACGTCTCTGTGGTCATGTGGCCGGCATGACTAGACGCCAAAGGCTCACGGAACACTGTTACCTTCCCACCGTAGTGGTCCCTATTTTTCTACTTGCATTTTTACGTGCTTTCGAACTGCTAGGTTGGCAGAAGCTTACCTGATAAGGCAACCCTTACAGATTTATAAACTGGTTTACAGATTATAAAAAGAGAAATAGAAAAATATTTAAAATATTAAAGCTATGCAAATTAATGTAGGCAGCCATTTAAATAAGGGCACTTTAATTCTGTCTATTGTTCAATGAAATTCCTTAATTGTTTCAATTTTGCAGTTATTGATAGTGAAATCAGATGGGCAATTTCATTAGAAATCTCCCTCTCTAGATCTTTCTTGATACTTAAAAAAAATAATAAATTTTGGACTTCCAGCATCAGCCATTTGTCAAAGTGTTATTTCCAGTTCATTTGTTGTCATCTTTATTTACTTTTTTGTGCCCCATTATGTATAATGATTGTCCACTTATTTTAGCCTGATAAAACTTGTTTCCTTTCAGTTCTCATGACAAGTGAAAAACTGGACATACTTACCTGGGAATAAGTTCCACTGAACACAAGCAAAAAGGCTTGTATGGGATTCCTTGAAGACATATTTCTTCTAACAATATATGTATAAAATTGCACTGAAAGAGTACTAAATTAATTGAATCGCACTATTTGTAAGTCCATTAGGGAAACCCAATTAATCAAGGTCTAATGTTATAATAACTTTTTCAAGTAGGCAATTAAAGTTTAAAGATTCATTTATGGAAAAAGTTGCGAGAAGGTTTTGCATATTCTGCAGCCTTCCTTAGTACATTCTGATGTATAAGAAGAAAAAGGAAAGGAAAGAGGACAAAAGGCTAGTCAGTGACAGGAGGTTGAAATTATTGAGCCAAGCCTACCCAAAGCCCCATTTCACCCTGAAACACTGTTCGTATCCCACATTTATGTCTGCTTGCTATATTAGACAGGCACAAGAATAGACATTTGTGACACTTCTGTCTTGGGTAAGCAGGATTTATGCTTTGACAAACAAAGGCTCACTTACCTACCAATTCACAATGTTGTTGCTGTTTTCATAGCTAGCTCTAGGGTTTGTGGTGGTGGTGTGGTGGTGGTTTTGCCTAAGGTGGCAAGATGCTCTATCCAACAAGAATAGTTAGTAGGCAGTTACAGTGTCAAAAGTAATTATTTTTACGCCTATTCATCTAAGCCTTCAGCACAACATCTTTATCAAAATAGTTTCTAGCATTGCACACACAATGTGACAGATGCGTGTGAGGAAACTTTTCGTCAAGTGTCACTTGAGTAACCTTTGACTGTCCCTTCCGCCTTCCTTAAACTTCTACAAAGCTGTTGGAAACTTTGCCATCTGTAGTACTGTGCATTTTCCTCCTCTGCCCAGAAAGGATGGAACTTTCTCCAGTTTTGTCTTGTAAGTACCTGTCAGATTCATATTTCCTTCAGCCAGGCTCATGGTGTTGCAAAACCATACCTCAATTATCTTAGCAGGATCCACTTCCCCACAGCTGTCTTCACAGTGTCAAAAAAGGCCTGTGTATGGCTGTCAGCCCAGGGTCTCTTCAACGTCTCCATAGGCGGCCATTACTGATGACAGGAGAAAGGCCAGCTAGGCTTTGGTGCCACAGCATGCATAGAGGCACATTCAATGAAGAGGGAAAATGTGTTAACTTTGGAGACAGAGAACCTCTGGCATTAAGTAGGCACATGTTCAGTTGGTAGTATAATGGAGTTTTCCAAGGAAAGACTCAAGAGCATTAGAAAATATAGTGGACATTATAAATGGCCTCTTTCTCTAGTTGAGATGCTCAGAGCTGATTCAGTAATAACAGACTTGAACAAAGCCCCAGTCACCATGCAATATAAACCGCAATGGCCATAGAATTCACTTCTTTTTATGTTCAACATCAAATAAAAATGTGGCACACTAAATGCTTTATTAAACTTCATTATTTTATCTTACAAACAACATTACAGTCATATATAAATAGCCCAAGGCTCTAAATATACCACTGATTGCTAACAGGCTGCAACCTTGAGAGTAGTTTGCACCCACATTTAATCCAAGGTTTCATTTCCTTGCTTGATTAGTTGTGGAAGATGCATGCAGGCAGCTTTAATATCCAACATGCTCTGGTTACACAGCCATGAGGGCTCCCCCAGTAACAATGCTTTCAAGTCAATTGCTTTAAGCATCATCAATTCTGCAGAGAAGCAGCAAGGTGCTGAAATAATTTGTCCCCAAGATTATTCTACACACAAGTGTGACCACCTGTGGGACAGCGTGTTGCTACCATAACTTATATTATGCAGCTTTTTTGTAAAGGGCAAATGGAAACAAAGGACTTAAACCTTTTGGCTTGAAAAAAAATATTTGAAAAGATGACAAGCTGTAGATCTTCAATTGAAGCTTGGTCCCTCATGAAAAGATAATGGAGAGTCATCTTTATTGTCTTCTTTCTATTCAAAGTTTTGTTTGAAAGCTTTGGATTTGAATACTTTAAGAATGTGCACACATCTCACCAGAGGACTTTTCTAAATCAAGAAAATAACAGAGTGACCCCATCGTACAATAATATCCTATAGTCCTTTGATCAAAAAACCCCAAAACCTTTGACCATTATGTACATTCACAAATATTTTTCTTAGCTTGAACTCTAATCCCCTGTTATGAGAATTGATGTCAAACAAAGGTGGGTAAATCAATAAATGGCCAGGTACAGCACATGTTACCGCAGGTGCAACTATTATGATTAAACATTGGTCTTTACAAAGCATCCCCTACTATTATAAAACTAGAAGTTAAGGAAGTGATGATTCATCTTAGTATGTGTGTTAATCATCTCTTTCTTTCTGAAGTCTAAAGTAGGGTAATTCCTATGCAGGTTTATCTAGAATGATTGTTGTACTTTCAATTCAGATGTAAGCTGATCCAAATAACAGCAACAAAATGCCTGGGACACAGAAACTATGGGGAAGGTTGTTGGGGTTGGGGGTTAACTCCTTGGTGGGGTGGGAATTACACAAGTAGATCTGAGTGCATCTTAGTCCTTCTGATCTTATCCCCTCCTTCGCTCCTTCACTGCTTGGATGGTGGTCTTAATCAAGATCTTGTTCAGAGATGTAGCTTTTTGCTTTTGCTATTCCTTTGGTTAAGGTTTTAACTCAAGGTGATTTCCCATTTTATTTTTCTCACTATTCCTTGTTTATCTAGTTTATTTTTATTTATTTTATTTTATTTTAATTCCATTTATATCCCGCCCTTCTCCGAAGACTCAGGGCAGCTTACAAGCTTAGCAGTAGCCTTCATTCTATGTATATGCCTGCTTATTAGGGCTTTCATACACCCCCCCAAGCGGCATTATTACAAAGTCAGCTTAATTGCCCCCAACAATCAATAAAATAAAAATAAAATAATAAAATAAATAATAAAATAAATAAAAATAAATAAATAAATAAAATAAATAATGAATAAATAATAAATAAATAAATAAAATAATAAAATAAATAAAAATAAAACAATAAAAGTTACCACTTTTATCAAAAGTTACCATTATTCATTGCATGGATGGGAATTAGCTTACCTCTAGAAAGTGCTATGTTGTCTTTAACAGATCTGACAACATTATTATTCCCAATGAATGGAAAAACATGGATAAAATTTGTCCTACAGTCTAATGAAACCATAGGGTTCTCAAAAGCTGCCAGCAAGGTGTTATTTTGTTTTTGTAAGATGCTACTTCAGGTTGCATATGGACTTATGTGACTGATTTGCTGCTCGTTACAAAGAAAATAAACTTTCTTCCAGAGATAACTCCCTTGGCATCCAAGCAGTCATGAGTATCCCTGATTAGCATGGGCATCCATGTGGAGGGCAGGAGAAGAATTGACATCTGTCATGATATCATCACAAAAATAATGCACATTTTGGAATTCATGACACAAATTCCATAATTTACATCATTGATATGGTGACTTTCTGGCATGGCTTGTTCAGACTCCTGTGCATTTTATCATTAACATCTGTGAATAAGGATATTGAATCTAGTGAAGTGAGAACTTGTCAAACTTTATTTGCTTCAAAAGTAAAAAAAATTCAATCATTTCAAAGCCTTTAGTTATTCAGAGCATACAGATTCACTAGGTAAAGAATACCGTATCCTAGACTAGCATGTGCAGGCCTTTTTACATTTCAATAGACTATTTAGACTTCAGACTAATAACTAGGCTATACAAGGGCAGAACTACTAAATCCTACTAGGCTTATAACTTGGACTGACCCTATCGCATACATTTGTAAGGACATATTAATCCCTAGTATGATTCCCTATCAGGTCTATTCCAATATTTGTGTTCTAGAACCCACAAGACTCTGGAATATACACCAGCTATCCACTACAGAATACCCTCTGTGACTTTCAAGAAAAGCAAGCAAAGACTTTCTTTAATTCTCTTTTCCTGAAACAGTGACTATACTCCAACTCTGTCACTTTGTCTTTTTCTGTATTCTGCTCATATGCGCATCCAATAATAGGTTTTGCCCATGGTAGCATATCTTTAAGAAAATAAAAGTTTTCCAGCTTCATAGTCTCATATAGATATAGCTTACTGTCCTGATTTTTACTCAAAAAAACTGTCAGCTTCAAAACAAGCATAAGTTCTGCAGTCCATTACAGATCTCATTCACACATCACAAACTTAGTTGACTCGCTATGTGAATGGTGGAGATAAGTTTCTTTCTCTGTATTGAATGATCTCTGGCGGGCTCGGGACAGGGGTTGCTCCTCTGTCCTAGTCCTATTAGATCTCTCAGCGGCTTTCGATACCATCGACCATGGTATCTTACTGCGGTGTCTCAGGGGGCTGGGAGTGGGAGGCACCGTTTTACGGTGGTTCTCCTCCTATCTCCTGGGCCGCTCGCAGTCGGTGTTGACGGGAGGGCAGAGATCCACCCCAAGGCCTCTCGTTTGCGGAGTCCCTCAGGGGTCGGTTCTCTCGCCCCTCCTGTTCAACATCTACATGAAGCCGCTGGGCGAGGTCATTCATGGTTTCAGGGTGGGGTATCATCAGTACGCTGATGATACCCAACTTTTTTTTCTCCACCCCGAACCAACCCAGCGATGCCCTCGCCGTGATGTCCCATTGCCTGGAGGCGGTCCAGGTCTGGATGGGGAGAAACAGGCTTCGTCTCAATCCCGCCAAGACTGAGTGGCTGTGCATACCGGCATCTCGGGTCAACCAGACTATTCCATCTTTAACGATGGGTGGGTGAGGTGTTACCCCCCATTGATAGGGCTCGCAACCTGGGCGTCCTCCTGGATTCACGGCTCAATTTTGAAGACCACATAGGAGCTGTGACCAGGGGGACTTTTGCCCAGCTTCGCCTGGTGCGACAGTTGCGACCCTACCTGGCCCGAGATGCCCTACGCACAGTCACTCATGCGCTCGTGACCTCCCGTTTAGTCTACTGCAACACTCTCTACATGGGGCTGCCCTTGAGGACCACTCAGAGGCTTCAACTGGTGCAGAATGCGGCTGCATGAGTTGTGATGGGGGTTTCCCGATACTCCCATGTAACACCTCTACTCTGTGAGCTGCATTGGCGTCCGGTTGCCCTCCGGGTGAGATTCAAGGTGCTGGTGATGACTTATAAAGCCCTAAATGGCATGGGTCTGGGATATTTGAGGGAACACCTGCTGCCAGCATCAAGTTCCCTTCCTCCAGTGCGCTCACACAGGGAGGGTCTTCTCAGGGTGCCGCCGGTAAAAGATTGCCGGCGGATAACACCCAGGAGGAGGGCCTTCTCTGTGGGTGCGCCTGCCCTCTGGAACCAGCTGCCCGTGGAGCTTAGGACTGCCCCTGACCTTCGTTCATTCCACCAGGACCTGAAGACCTGGCTCTTTGAGCTTTCCGGCCAGGACTGAGGATTTTTAACTGGGGTTTTATTTTTAGGGATAATTTAATCTTTTTTAATTGTTTTTTTAACTTTTGTATTTTGTATTGGTTTGATTTTAAAATACCCTGTAAACCACCCTGAGTCCTTCGGGAAAGGGCGGTATATAAATCTAATAAAATTAAATTAATAAAATTAAATTGTGTGACAAGTATTTACACTTTCAGGAATGTATACTTTCAGCCCTGCCTTTGGGTTTCTTTGTTTGTGTGTTTGTTTGTTTTTAAGCACTGTGTTGCTGTTGCTGCTCACAGGGTATATCAGTTTTTGTAAGGTTGCCTAAACAGCATTTCTCTGCTAGAAACCTCTCTTTGTATAAGCACCTTGCTGTCAGTCTCATCCATCTTTGACTTACCTTCTGAAATTTACACAATTGGAACTTTGCCCTGCAGTACATGCAAAGAGAGAATACAATACTTTTCTAGCACAAACATGCATACAGGTTTCCACTAAGCAGCTTGTATTCTTTGGCATCTCATATAACACTTAGATATCCTGTTTTGCAATTCAAAAGATCTCATTCTTAATCCAAGCGAAATAAATATTGCCAGATGAGTTTTGGAGAAAGGTGGGAGACACAGGTGAGCTCAGGCTAGAGCTTTTCAAAAGCAAAAAAAAAGCAAAACAAAAGCAATTCAGGCAGGTAGAATTGAACAACTGTGGCCTTGCCTTCAATTCTCTTCCTGAACAGTATTTTCCGTTTTCAATATCCCGGTTACTAAACATGTAGTAGAGGGTGATTCTACAAGAGTCAAAATTTCTTAGGAAAATGAGTGAAGGGGCCTTCAGATGTTCAGATGTATTCAGATGTTCCCAGACACAAAATTCCCTCTTCTTGCTTCCTTCTCTGATCCCATAAAGAGAAGATATTTTTATTCCTGTAGGCAAACAACCTTCTGCAATGTCAACCCCCTTTTTCCCCCTAAAAGTCATTGCTGGTTTTAAAATTTCTGAGTCATTAGATAACAGATAGAGCTCTACACTTAGTGGTTTCAAATGTTTATGGTCTGCAATTCATTCTTAATGAGTTCTCTCCATGTCTTTATTCTTCTTCACCCTCTCCTGCTGGGAAATGTCGTAGTCTGCCTCGGCTTTTGTTAATGATTCCACAATCATTTTGGAACCATTTCTTCTGCTTTATGTAATTCTGACATGGCATAAGAGCCTAGCTTTGCAGCCTCACAGTTGGAAATATAACCTTTAATGTATTAATTTTTCTTGCTCAAAACAATTTAACCTCTGCTGTAGTCCTGAAATTGCTAAGCCTCCCAATTAAATGCCCTTTCTTTTTCGTAAAGTCCTACAGGAGACCCCTAATATTGTACTTCAACCACTATCCAAGAAGAGAACTGAGTTTGAGACTGACACACACACACAAGGCTACACAGCAAGAGTAAGTGTGTATTATTCATGCATTCATTATCTATCTGTAAATCCTGAACTTGCTGAGTATTTTTTTAAAAAAGAGGATAACAATTAATTGAATTTAATATGAATGCTAAATAACAGAAACTGCACGAGTGGAAAAATTATTACAGAATTAGGAGAAAGATGAGTCACTGCAGTGAAAACCAAATACATCATAACAGTCAGTGGCAATCAGGAATTGGCTGCTTAGATTAGCAGCAGCTACATGAAGATCCAGCGCATGCCAGGAACTGTAGGAATGTGAAAATTAATCACAGCAACAAGAAGGCTCTATGCACTTGTATCTTTTTATTTCACCACCTGGTCTTTAATAGAAAACATGCCTAGCAGGTTGTAGGACCTGCTGGAGAGATTCGCACCATGATCATGCTGAATGTAATTACTCTTCATGAGAAGGAAGCAGTAGCCATTTTAAGAAATATTTTGACAGGGGTTTTCCTTTGACTCCTGTTGCTACTTTTGCTAACAGAGTTAACCAGGTAACTGGTTGCAGATTATTTCAGAGATAAATCTTCATTTATTGTCTCTATACGATGAGTTGACCAATCTTGTCTCTGTTGTCTGGAGGTTGTTACGTGAACTGGATTTCTTTTCGTTTTGGTTTGAAACATTTCACTGCTTATCCAAGTAGCTTCTTCAGTTTCAGATAAGCAGTGAAATGTTTCAGACCAAAAAGTAAAGAAGTACAGTTGCCGTGAATAAACTTCCAGACAATTCTACCTGGATGACTGAGAATCTTCATTGACAAATCCTGTCTCTTGAATACCTACATATGCATGCCTTTTTTGTAAAGCCGTATGTCAACAGCCATCACAAGGAAGTATTTTGAGGAAGCTGTTGATTCAAGGGTTTCAAAGGTCATGGAGTTTTACATGGGTCATGCAAACATTCAACAAAATGTTTTCCCAATCTTATTCTCCAAAGGGGTCACTATTTCAGGTGAATTGGTATTCTCAGAACAGTACTAACTGGGAGTACAAAGAGAGTTGGTCCTTTAAAAAAAGAAAGTGGAAAATGGATGGACTGAGATTAGACTATCTGGGTTTACCATCCACCCAAACAGTCTCAGACAAAAGGCTGTAATTTCCAGGAATTTAGGGGAAAGGCGGGGTACTTTGAAATAGAAGAAATTAAGGAAATGGCTACTCCTGTAGAAATAAACAAACAAATGTGAAATTAGTAAAAAGTTGGTGCAGCCATTGAAAAGATGCTATTACCTTTATCTGTGGATGAGGATAGCAACCAACAATGGAGCCATCATATCTTCTCATTGGGCTATGTAGTGATGCACAATCACCCATTGAGATAGTCTAGAAGGAAAAATGACCACAATTATACCAGCCCATCACTTCATAATATGTGGTTGCCAATTTGTAACTGACATCATTTTTTTTCAATTTGGGTGCAAATTGGTCAACTATTTTTCCAGGATAGTATAAGGACACCTGCCTTAGGCAGTGGGTTGGACTAGATTAGAAGACCTGCAAAGTCCCTTCCAGCCCTATGATATTGTGCATCAAAATGTAAGGGCAGTAGATTTACCTGCAGCAAGATAGTAATAGCATTTAGATTTATATACCGCTCCATAGTCTTTACAGCACTCTCTGAGCTGTTTACAATGTCAGTATATTGTCCCCAACAGTCTGGGCTCTCATTTTATTGACCTTGGAAGGGTGGAAGGCTGAATCAATCTTGAGCCTGTCAGGATCAAACTCCAGACTGTGGGCTGAGTTAGCCTATAATACTGCATTCTAACCACTGCACCACTGGGACTCTACCACATATACCACATATAAGAACAATGTCATATATGGGAGCAAAAAGTTAGTTTTCTATACTTCTCTGCTGCCATCTAGTGGCTGACCAGAGTTTTGCAGCTCAGCCCATGATAGATATGAATCTAAGAAGCAAACTGTTGGACCTAACCTAGAAGCTTTCAAATCTAATATTCTGATCCCATACTTACCAACCAGATGCAAAAGGGAAACCCATCTACCACGTCTAAGTGCAATGGGTCTCTCCTAATGTTTGTGACAACTGGCATTGAGAAGGATAGCTAGCATCTAGCCTCATACGAGAAGAATTTAACCAATATGGTTGGAGGAATACAGATACAGTTTTGCATTCCATTTGAGTGACTTACATTATGTGCACTGAAAAACACGCAAGGTTAACGTCACATAGGACTTTGAATAGTTGTGTCAGTATATATGGTTGGCCTTTCTTACGTACAATAGTTTGTGGCAGATGAGGCTGCTTTTATTGGTTTTGCAGAAGGGGCAACCAATCACAAACTGAGTGGAATCCATCATATATGTAGGTAGATAGATGTAGGTTGATGTGGAAAGAGACCTGGTGATTTATTTTATAGCTATGATATGCCTGTTTTTATGTCTTACATTAAAATTTCATCTCTTTCTCAAATCAAAATGGTAGGGAACTGTTTTCTCAGTCCTGGGCAGAGGAGGTTGAGGATTGCAGAAACAAAAGAGGAGGAGGGACATGGAAGTCTTTTACAGACCTGAATAGTAGATTGCTCATCCCTACTAGATGGATATATATGGGAGAAGATCAATGACATCATGCAAATGACACAAGTTACCTAATGATATACTTGATGTCACGATGGCTTCCACCGAACTCCTATGCCTAGTGTCTGCTAGTGTGATATGTTATGATTTGATACATATTGTTACCACACAGCTTTCTGTAAATTAATATTCTAATCAACTCTATCTTGAAGATGTAACTTTAAATTAAAGATTGGGGTAGGGTAGCTCGTAACTGGCTTTTATGATCAGCAAATCTTTATTTTACTAATCTTTGGCAGGAATAAAGCAGCAACCAAAACAGAAATGCCCATTTCACAAGTATGAAGACAGTTAACCTTTAAACAGATTGATATCTTCAGACAGCACTGTAAAATTAATAGAGCCTAAACGGTAAGTCTTAAAGCTACCAGATACATCTTTGGAGACCATGTTTTTAAGATCAACATAAATCTTTTTTTTCCTTATCAGTCCTGTATGCATATATTGCCTCCAAGGTCTGCTAGGCTATAAATATGTATGCTACAACATATCATCAACTGCTCCAATATTCTCTAATATTGAAGGTTTGTGACCTTGTTAATTCCATTGTACTATCCATTGGTTTCATTACCCCAAAACAGTCATAACAACCAGGTTACAACTAGATGGGAAAAGCCAGGATTGTAAATATTTCTACTGAGAACACTTAAAATTATTTCCTCGTGGGAATGTTCGTTTCAGTTTTTAGTTATTTGCAAGTCTTTTACTTAATAAATCATTCTTTTAATCTCAAGAGTATTTTATGCTCCCTATAAACACACTGTTAAAAGTGTTAAGTAACATAGTAAATGAAGAGCATAATGAGAGGTGGGATAATACTGGAGGACAGAATTCTTTTATTTCTGTATCATCCATCTGAATTTCATCTAATCTGTCATGGAGCTCACAAAACTGACACATGTATCCCAAACTTGTGGATGCTTATCTACCACTTAGAATTACTAAGCAGTTGCCACACTGAACTGTACAGCAATAGTTAAAAGATGCTTTTTATCTGAATACATTTATGAATGCTGTTATGATCAAATACAAAATCAAAATCTGAATTTCAATGAGACCTTCAAAAAAATGGCACAATATAGCTGCCAGACTCAGATATGCCATTCTATACTGAGCAAGGGGGTGTAATATATTTCGCACAAAGTTCTTTCCAATCTATGATTCTGGGTAGTGGAAATAATTCCATTGTACCTTGGTATTCATGATGGGAGACCCTTCAGAGAAGCAATTGCTATTAATATAGGTGCATCTTAAGCATTCTGGTTGGCATCTTCTGCTTTCAGGAGAGGGCTTTTGTGTCTCTTGTTCCAGCGATATTCCACAGTGTCTCCTAAAAAACCAGTATTGAGGATGAAAAAACTCTTTAGAATGGTGGGGGATATGGTATTAAATATTGTAGATGGAATCAAGACTTATACGAATGAAAAAGCCTGGCTATTAATGATGAATTTATCTAGATAATGGCTAAAGCAGTGTGTCACTTGACCATCGTTGAGGATCCAAGGTCAGCAATGATCAAGTTGATTGGCTCTTTCTAAAGAAGATAAAAGAATTTCAAGAGGTTTAAAATACACTATGGATACTTGCAGCGGCCTCCTTGCAGAGCCTTTGCTGATACACAAGAAATCTCTTGACAAATTTCTTATCTTTGCCAAAATCAGCTCATAGATCATAATTACAATGTTTGGTAACAACTACAATTCACTACGGGCAAAGAAGGGAGACTTTTTGTAGCCCAGAATGAAGCTTTGTTTCATGAAAAAGGAGTGAAGTCAAAGGGGAAGTCAAATTATTAAGAGAGAATAATTTCTCTTCTCTGCATTTCTCTGCTTTCAAAGCAAGGGTACAATAGGTAGTTTGCAAAAAGATATACAGCCTAAAAAGTTTCAAAATAGCAGGATTGGGTTTTTTCAGCAGCATGTGCTGAACTAGAAATAGTTCTGATGTGAACATTATTTTTCTAGAAAAGGTGAGTATTCTATGGCTTTATAGATGATGCATGAACGCTGAAGGATTGACTGAAAATGAAATACTCAATATGAAATACTCAAGCAGCATAAGATACAGCTGCTTCACATATGGATTTTTATACTATAACAACAGTAGTAAAGTTACACTTACAGTAAAAAAAAGTTCTTCTATCCTTCCTTCCTTCCCTCCCTCTCCCTCCCTCCCTCCCTCCCTCCCTAAGTAATATCTGATGCCTTTGATAAATATGGCACACCTTTTATAGGCACACCTTTGGCACACCTTTTCTAGGCTCAGAAAACTAAATGAAACAATTTGAAAGATCAGTACCAAAGCCCTAGGAGAGCCTTCGCTATTTCAGATATGTTACTGTCCAACAGATCCATCATCTACATCCCTAGTAACACTAGGTGGTTAACATTTAAAATAAGTATTATTTATTATAAAATTAAGTTGATTTATATTAGCAGTACTGGTATATTAGTCATCTTTTGCTTTTCTCTTATAACGTAATACAATTTTTCTATAGAAATTCTGGAAATACAAAAGCATGGATAGAAATACTAAATTTCACAGGCCTGATCTTCTACAGACCATCCAAAGGCTAGAATGGATAGCTCCAGCTACCATGGTTGTGAAGATACTGAAGATCCATAAGTGTTTCCAAGAGAAGCCCAAACCCAACTTTCAGATTTCTCAGTGGAATTGCCAACTTTTTAGTGGTGTGTTCAGATACCATAATCTGGGGAAATACGGATTTTGACCATGTCATCTGGTTAAAGCACCCATTCTAGCAAACATTTCACACTTTAAATTGATAGCATATGATTAGTTAAACAAAACAAATTATACGTTATCAATTATTTTTATTATTTATTTTTTCATCTTTTGAAACTTTTGAATCTTCAGTTCTCCTAAGGAAAGGGAACAGCTGCAGATGTTTATTTATGTTTTATTGCTGGACAAATCAAAGTAAATTAAAGCAGGAGTCATGAACTAATTGTGGCTGGCCACCAATAACTGCTTTCTCTCTCTATAAAATAGGATGTCTCTAATATCCCAAAGCCTCAGCTTTCTTCCAGTTTGCACCCTTTATATATTTTGAGACTGTAGCTCTCACACTTTCAAGCCAGAATTTGAAGGTTTGTGCTCTAAAATCAAATGGAGTGTGCCATTAAGAAAGGCCATAATAAAGTGGTTATTGCAGATTTTTTAATGGGAAGTCATGTATAATTGTCTTAAATGAATCATTAAATAAATCATTAAATAAATCAGGTAATGCAAAATGAGGCAGAGAAACTCGCAGCGGTAATATCATATCCTACAATGCAATTCACCAGATGTTACATAGGGCAGAAAGAGAGTGAGATGTGGTTCAGAAACTTCTACTTTCACTCACTTCTACTAATCTCATTGAATTAACTCTCTAGTCTGGAAAGTTAGCATTTGTTTGCACTACTACTCCGGAGTCCTGTCCTTTTCATTTCTTAAGTTTTCTGAATCACATTTAAGTCATTCAATTATGGAACAGTAAACACAATAATAGTTGTTCAGAAGAAGATATAAAGAGTTTACCCACTTAGCCCAATATAGAGAAGCTGTTTTTTTAAAAAAAGGAAACTGTACAAAGAAAACAAGTCTTTGCTGTTGTTTCTTGGCCAGCTGGGGACAAAACCAAACTTTTTGTATTCATAAAAATGTTGCACTTCGTTTTGATGTGAGAGCTTTATGATCACACAACTTCTCCAGTCCCATAAAATTAATGAGCAATCTCCATTTCTAGTACCAGAAATTATTTCTTGTAAGACTTGAGCACCTGCATGAAATTAATTCTAATTTTAACTAAATACTAGATTTTTAAAAGTCAAGGCATTCAATCGATGTGGCATATATTTTAGAAATTGTGTGTTACAACTAGTTTTCTTATTTCTGCAATCACGTTCTTTTACTAGGAAGTGGATCATTTATAGCTGTTGATACAGTTCTACAAAGGAATTGTTGAGTCTGTCATTTGCACCTGTATAAATGCCTGGTTTGGAACTGCAACTAAACAAGACAGACATAGACTTCAATGAATAGTTAGAACTGCAGGAAAAAAAAACAATTGCCTTCCATTGAGGACTTGTATACTGCATGACTTCTGCCAACCTAGCAGTTTGAAAGCATGTAAAAATGCAAGTAGAAAAATAGGGACCACTACGGTGGGAAGGTAACAGCATTCCGTGCGCCTTTGGTGTCTAGTCATGCTGGCCACATGACCACGGAGATGTCCTCAGACAAGCGCTGGCTCTTCGGCTTTGAAACGGAGATGAGCACCGGCCCCTAGAGTCGGAAACGACTAGCACGCATGTGCGGGGGAATCTTTACCTTTACCTTTTTTATACTGCATGAGCAAAAAAGAGGCCTGTGAAAATGTCTACAGACCCCTCACATCCTGGACATAAACTATTTCAACTTCTTCCCTCAAGACGACGCTATAGGGCATTGTACATCAGAACTACTAGACATAAGGACAGGTTTTTCCCCCATGCTGTCACTCTGCTTAACAACTAATTCCTACAACACTGTCAAACTACTTAGTAAAGCTGTATTACTATTATTCTCATTTTTCCTGTTACGAATCCTTATCTTCTTATGACTATAACTTTGTTGCTTGTATCTTACAATTTATATTGTTTTTAGTATCTTAGTATGATTAGTAGGAAAGAGCCTTGGTGGAGCAGTGGGCTAACGCCTCCTTAAGTAACACCAGCTGCCTGCAATTATTGCAGGTTCGCATCCCACCAGGCTCAAGGTTGACTCAGCCTTCCATCCTTCCGAGGTAGGTAAAATGAGGACCCAGATTGTTGGGGGCAATTAAGCTGACTTTGTAATAATGCCGCTTGGGGGGTGTGTGAAAGCCCTAATAAGCAGGCATATAGATAGAATGAAGGCTACTGCTAAGCTTGTAAGCCGCCCTGAGTCTTCAGAGAAGGGCGGGATATAAATGCAATAAAAATAAATAAAAATAAATAAATAAAATAAATAAAATGATTTATGTTGTTTGCTTAGCTAGTATTCTATGACTGTCACTAACTGTTACATCTTATGATTTATGATGAAGTGTTGTATTTTATGATTTATGATGAATGTATTTTCATGTTCTTTATGGTCATGATTTATCACTATTACTTGTATGTACACCGAGAGCTTATGCACCGAAGACAAATTCCTTGTGTGTCCAACCGCACTTCGCCAATAAAGAATTCAAGGTACTGGTAATGGTGTTTAAGGCCCTACATGGCATGGGTCCGGAGTACCTTAGGGATCACCTGCTGCCGGCATCAACTTCCCTCCGCCCTGTGCGCTCCCACAGAGAGGGCCTCCTCAGGGTGCCACCGATCAGAGAATGTCGGTTGGTGGCCCCCAGGGGGAGGTCCTTCTCTGTGGGCGCCCCGGAACTATGGAATCGGTTGCCGGTTGATCTCCTGATGGTGCCCGACCTTCGCTCCTTCCGTCGCGAGCTGAAGACACATTTATTTGAACAAGCCGGCTTGGCCTGATGGGGGATGGGTTGGGTTTTTTATTGTCATTTTGAATATATGTATTTACTGTTTTTAGCTTGGGCATATGTTTAATTTTTTTTAACTTTTGTATTTTTGTATTTTTAATATGTCTGCCCTGTTCACCACCCTGAGTCCTTCGGGAGAAGGGCGGTATATAAATAAAATTATTATTATTATTATTATTATTATTATTATTATTATTATTATTATTATTATTATTATTATTATTATTATTATTATTAATTCTGTTCTATTCTGTTCTGTTCTGTTCTATTCTGTTCACTATTAACAAAGACACTTTCTACTTCCAGTTTCAAAAATCTTGTAAAAACAAGCAACTGTATCTGATGGTCATCAATATCATTATTTTTTTCAAGAGCTTACAGTAATCACTGTAGACTTAACAAGGATCTTGATAAAGGTAACTCTTTTTCTCTTCTTTGCCATATTTTTTTTGTTTTAAGAACAATGTTCATTCCTTGGAAGGGTATTTTCCTCACACTTATTGCAACATTAATTGTAGCAATCTTAGTAAGTCTTCACATATTTATAATAAAAATAAAAAATTATTGGAATCCAGAATTATTTTACCCCACTTTAGAAGGATATTTTGAAAACAGATTCATCAGCAATGAGGACAAATAAAAGGGTGTGTGTGTTTTTTCTTTAATTTCATAAAGTATATTTTCTACTAAACAAGTACCCAAAGTGGTACATGGAAAAACTGTCACGATCAATTACTATAAAATCCATAACAAAAAATCTACAGTAACATTTAAGAGCAACATCAATTTAAAGAGAAATGACTCAATCATGCAGGGCGCAAAGTCTACCAGTATGGAACAGTCCATCAAAAGCAGCTCAGGTTGGGAGCTCTTGTCAGCACAGGTATCTCAAATGAATTCCCCAATCAGACTGATGCTCCAAAAGGGAACTCTGATATTGTGAATGGGCAAATTCTTCTGGAAGGTACCTTGGAGGTCATCTAGTCCAACCCACTGTTCAAGCAGGAGAGCCTCTTGTCACTGATGCACACAAGCAGACTGGTTCCCTAGGATAGGTTTGCATGCAGTTTAAATTGCCCTCCATATTCCATTTCTACTGTCACCACTCGACTGTTTATAGCACGCTGCCTCTTTGATGGGGAAAACAGAAGGAGCTTCACTGACTAAATAAGGAGGCAACAAAGACATACAGTATGTGGAAGACAGAGACTTCAAACAGTGGGAGAAGAAAGTAATAAATTTAAAAGATTTGTTTTCCTTTCTCTAGCAGAAAACAATGCACAATATACATTGCAATGCATCTAAATGTGAAAGGCTGAATAGTTTTGGTCTTTCTATTGGTCTTTCTAGACCAGACATGTCAAACTCATGACGTCGCATAACCTATCGGGACGGTTTTTCAATTGCTGGCAATAGGGTGGGCGCAGCTTCCATGTGATGCGTCTGCCCTGCGGGCAGGCAGTTTGACACCCCTGTTCTAGACAATGGGCTGGATTTAAAGTTGTGCCACTAAAATCAGTTAGATCTGTTAGATTCAGTCCTGTTGATTTCAAGGGGACAAATCTATGTCAAGGTCTATCCTAAACACAGCCAAGTCTGCTTCCAACCGCTGACTCTAGAAAGCCAACAGCAGACTATTAAGCTGCCGAAGCGCTTAGTGCAGTTTCTAAATCTATAACAAGAAGCAATCCACACCCAAAGACCAACAGTTTCTCTGCAATGACAAATGGGCAGCTTTAATGATTGGTTAGGTAGCTTCCTAGAGACCTTTGTGTGGCATGAGTATAGGTCAAAAAGGCAGAGGAGCAGGTACCCTTTGATAGGAGGATAAGGGAGGTGGGTCGTCTCCTTGGGTATTCTAATGGCTTTATAACTTTATCCCTGCAGGCTAAAGTATCAGTGACTGTCAGTTATCACTAATCAGAGGAAAGATGCATTTCTAGAGGTAAGTTGCTATTCAGTAGGGCTCCTGAACTCTGGGGAAGCTTCCCTCTTTTAGTAGCCAAATTTTAGAGGGGGTGAGGGTGAGAGTTTGTGTTAGGTTTAGTTTGGGGGTGAGGGTGAGGGTGAGGATGGAAGGCTGAGTTTGAGGGACAGGCTGAGCGAATGGTTGAGGTTAAGAGGGTCAGGATCAGGGGGAGCGGGACAGGGAGGGGTATGGATATGGAGAATGGGAGGAATAAAAGAAAAGGTAAAAAGAGGAGGGGGATGGAAAGGGCAGGGAGGGTGGAAGGATGACGGGGACAAAAAGTGGAGTAGGATGGGTAGGAGAGGGGAGTTTGATAGTGGAAGGGGACATGCCAGGGGGAAGGGAGGGGCATGAAGAAGGGGAGGGGGAATGAAGAACTAGAGTGGGGACTGGTAGGAGAGGGAAGGGGAGGGGACAGGAGAGGCAAGGCACAAATAGGGATGGAGGAATTCCAATGCCTCTATGAGTCCATCCAGGCAGGCAACCATCAGAGGTAAGGGAGAGGGAGGGAAAGGAAGGACAACGGGCAGGGAGGAGAAGGGAAGAAGTGGGAAGGGGAGAGGAAGGGAAGGGAAGGGAAAAGGAAAGAGTGGGGGATGAAGAAGCAGAGTGGGCTGAGTGGGGCAGCAAGTGGAGAGGAGGGGAGGGGACAGGTAAACAGAGGGCAGGGAGGGACAGGGAGGGGAGAATTCCAATATCTTTAAGACTCCAGCCATGCAAGTTATCATCAGAGGTAGGTAAGGGAGAGGGAGGGAGAGGGAGGGAGGGAGGGTGAAGGGAATGGGGAGGAGAGAGGGAGAGGCAGTAAGGGCAGGGGAACAGGAAGTGGGAAGGGAAGGTGGAGAGGGACAAAGAAATAGACTGGGCCAGGGAAAAGAGGCAAGAGATGGGGAGAGATGGGGAGAGGCGTAGGGGGATGGGACAAGGAGCAGAAGGGCAGGCAGGAACAAATAGGGGGAACCTTAATGTTTTCATGACTTCATCCCTGTAGGCCACTAAAGATAAGTGAGAGGAAGGAAGAGGGAGGCTGAGGGAAACGAAGAGGAGAAGGGCAGAGGTAGGAGGGGAGGGGGAGGGGATAGGCAGGAGGAAAGGGAGGGGGACAAAGAGAGTGGGACAAAGAGAGAAGGCAGATGCGAGGGAGGTGCAGAAGATCCGAAGGAGGACAAGGGCAATGGGGGTGTGGAGGTGGACAGGGAAGGGCAAGGGAAGGGATAGGAACAAACAGGTGCATGGAGAGGAGAGAACCCCAAGGGGAGAGGGATGCAAGGAAGAGAAGAGGGGAATGGGCAAGGGCAGGGGAACA
Source organism: Vipera ursinii (assembly GCF_947247035.1). Taxonomy (NCBI): domain Eukaryota; kingdom Metazoa; phylum Chordata; class Lepidosauria; order Squamata; family Viperidae; genus Vipera; species Vipera ursinii. Next base: position 154,718,117 of record NC_139516.1, read on the forward strand.
GGGCCTCCTCCCCTTCCCGTGTCCACTCCATCTCCCCCTCCCCAAGAACTACAACAGAACTATCACAGAATTAGAACTGGAAAAGAATTAGAATTTGAGTGGAAGAGTACCAGAATAGTTTACCAGCCAGAACAGAACTGGAGCAGAAATAGAACAGAGTACAACAGAATTAGGATAGGATAGGATAGGATAGGATAGGATAGGATAGGATAGGATAGGATAGGATAGGATAGGATAGGATAGGATAGGATAGGATAGGATTGCACAGGAAAGGATAGGATTAGAATCAGAATAGAACCAGTAGCTAATTTTTTGTTGACTTTGGTGAACTGGCTGATGCCCTGTCTAGCCCTTTTTTGCAAGGCCCAGAATGGACCACTGGAAGTGTGTGGACACTTCTAGAAGTCCATTCTGAGCTGGAAAGGCCTCCCAGGCCCAGAATGGCCCATCTGAAATGCATCCATGGACTTCTAGGGGGAGGCCTCCCTGACTCAGAATAGATTTCTGGAAGTGGTGTCCATCCACTTCTGGTGGCCCGTCCTGAGCCTGGGAGGCCTCCATGGCTCAGAACTTCCAGAAGTGGTGTCCACACACTTCCAGTGAACTGTTCTAGGCCAGGGGGCCTCCCTGGCTCAGAACGGACTTCTAGAAGTGGCGTCCATGCAGAAAACTGGTTGTTCAGGTATTTGAATCCTTCTACTGAGCTGAAGTGATACTGGGATAGCACTGAGAAACCCTGTTAGCTGTAGCATGGCTTACGCAAAAGTCCTTTAATTTTTTAAAAAAATACAGCACACGTTTAGAAGCATGGTTATCAAATACCTATCACTGAAATTAGATGTTTGCAAACTTTAAAAAGGGATGGGGAGAAGAAGTTTACAAAAAAGAGAAAAGAAAGGAAAAGCCAAAAGTTTCTCAAGGGTGAGCAAGAATTAATTTAAGAAACAAGTGCCTATGATGACCTCTGGGCTTCAATGGGTTAGGAAAAAATATAGATTATTTTCATCTACATATATTAACTAATTTCACTGTATGCTTTCTACCATTAAGGCAGACTTAAGCATGGCCCAGCAATAAGCACATTCCAATTATTTCTACTCCACTGATTTATGACTGGAAGACTTTTTCTCCGAAAAACTAATCTTACTTAGCTTGTAAGCAAGAGATTTACATGCCACTTAGCAAAGTATTTTTTCCATTTTCTGAATAAAATTTAACAGGAAGCACTGACGGGGAAAAAAGTGCAACTAAATTTGTTTTCTATTTGGCCACTCAAACAATAATGTACCAAAGGGAATATGGGCGTTTCCAGAAAGCAGAATTCATTAGCATTTAACTAGTGGGAGGTAGGAAGGATGCCTGTGGCATATTACAGTAGTAAAGGGATTAATCACTTAATCCCTACAGGTATTATAGTTAGTCCTTGACTTATAACCATTCATTCAACATTTGTTCAAAGTTAATGAGGTACTGAACAGAGGGACTTACGACCAGTCCTCAAAGTTCTGGCTGCTGCAGTGCCCCTGCAGTTGTGTGATCAAAATTTGGGTGCTTGGCAACCAGTTCACATTTATGACCGACTGCCATGGCCCATGGTCACGTGATTGCCATTTGCGACCTTCCCAGCTAGCTTCTTACAAGCAAAGTCAATGGGGAAGCCAGCAGTGAAGCTTTATTTATTGCTTATTTATATATCAAATTTTAAAATTGGCCATTTGCCTCATATAGTAGAGCAGACATGTCAAACTCGCGACATCACGTGATGTCTCATGACGTTTCGGAGCTTTTTCCCCATTGCCGGCAATGGGGTGGGCGCGGTTTCGTTGTGACGCATCCGGTCCATGGACTGGCAATTTGACACCCCTGCAGTAGAGGGACTCTGGATGGTGTACAAAACTGGTGTTTTATGTTTTAAAACATAAACACAGTATATAAAATTTGAAAAGGCAAGGATGAATTAAAACTAAAATTGAATGTTAAAGTTAATTAAAAGGTATGCGGTGGGCTTCCAAGGTGCTATCCAGTCCCAAGGCTGTGTATAGTATTCCTCTGTGATTCCCAAACAAGGCTGCAGAGCCACTTATTCACACCTTTTCAAAAGGCCAGGACAGTGAGGGTCCATCCCATCTCTGAGTGGAGAATGTTCCACAAAGTGGAGGCAATGGCAGGAAGGACTCTCTTCCTGGACCCCACCAGGCAGAATTCTTTAACTGAGAAGGGTCCATAACATACCTTCCCTGCCTGACCAGATAGGACTGCATCACTTACCAACAGCATTACCAGTCCCAACCACAGTTGTAACATCATCATCATCATCATCATCATCATCATGTTGGAAGGTACCTTGGAGGTCAAGTAGTCCAACCCCTGCTCAGGCAGGAAACCCTATACTATTTCAGGCAAATGGCTGTCCAGTCTCTTCTTAAAATCTTCCAGTGTTGGAGCATTCACAGCTTCTGGAGGCAGGTTGTTCCACTGATTAATTGTTCTAACTGTCAGGAAATTTCTCCTTAGTTCTAGGCTGCTTCTCCCTTTGGTTAGTTTCCACCCATTGCTTCTTGTCTTGCCTTCAGGTGCTTTGGAAAATAGCTTGACTCCCTCTTCCTTGTGACAGCCCCTGAGATATTGGAACACTGCTATCATGTCACCCCTCATCCTTCTCTTCATTAAACTAGACATACCCAATTCCAGCAACCATTCCTTATATGTTTTAGTCTCCAGTCCCCTAATCATCTTTGTTGCTCTTCTCTGTACTCTTTCTAGAGTCTCAACATCTTTTTTACATCGTGGTGACCAAAACTGGATGCAGTATTCCAAGTGTGGCCTTACCAAGGCATTGTAAAGTGGTATTAATACTTCATGTGATCTTGATTCTATCCCTCTGTTACTGCAGCCTTGCACTGTGTTGGCTTTTTTGGCAGCTGCAGCACACTGCTGGCTCATATTTAAGTGATTGTCCACTAAGACTCCGAGATCTCTCTCACAGTTGCTACTATTGAGCAAGATACCACCTATACTATATCTGTATGGTTGGTTTTTCTTGCCTAAATGTAGAACCTTACTATTTTCATCATTGAATTTCATTTTGTTAGATAGCGCCCAGTGTTCAAGTCTGTCCAGATCCTTCTGTATCTTAAGCCTATCTTCTGGAGTGTTGGCTATTCCTGCCAGCTTGGCGTCATCTGCAAATTTGATGAGTTCCCCATGTATCCCCTTGTCCAAATCATTGAAGATGTTGAATAGCACTGGGCCTAGAACAGAGCCCTGAGGCACCCCACTACACACTTCCCTCCATGTAGATGCAGTTCCATTGAGGACCACACACTGAATACGGCCAGTTAGCCAGCTATGAATCCATCTGGTGGGGATGCTCTCTAACCCACATTTTTCTATCTTACCAAGTAGTAGGTTGTGATCTACTTTATCAAATGCCTTACTGAAGTCCAAGTAAATTATGTCCACAAGCTCTCTCTAAGTGTATTGAAATTAGCTCTCTTAAAGTGTAAGACTCTAGTTTGACTGTGTTCTATTGCTTGTGCTTGCATGTTGAATTCCAATACTGCATCATCATTACCCCCCCCAAGGTTCCTGTGGCTTCAACACCTTCTATCATTTCATCTCTTTTAGTGAGAATTAAGTCCAATATGGCTGATCCCCTAGTTCCCTTCTCTACCTTTTGGCAGACAAAATTGTCTGCTAGGTTTGTCAGGAATCTGTTTGATCTTCCACTTGGTGCAGAGTTTGTCTCCCAGTTGATGTCAGGGTAATTAAAGTCCCCCATTACTATTGTGATGTGCTTCTTACATACCTTAGTTAGCTGACTAGCAAAAAGTTCATCTATTTCCTCTGTTTGGTTGGGTGGCCTATAATATACACCTATGGCAATGTCATTTTTCCCCCTTTTATATTGACCCAAATGCATTCAAGACAGTTTTCATCATTGTTGTGCTCTATTTCTGTAGAGGTGTATTTATTTCTTATATAGAGAGCAACTCCACCTCTTCTTTTATTTGGTCTGTTTCTTTTAAATAATTTAAATCCCTGTAGCTGTATGTTCCATTTGTGGGTTTCATCCCACCAAGTTTCTGTAATAGCAACAAAATCATATCTGCCCTCATTTACCTGAATTACTAGTTCACTCTGTTTATTGCTCATACTCTGTGCATTGGTGTACAGACATTTGAGTCCTTTATGACTGCCCCTGTGTTTACTTTCTATATAACCTGTATGGTGCCTGAGTTCCCCTATTTTCTTACCACCTGTTTGATTAGTGCACTTGGTGTGGCACTCACTTTTAAAAGCTTGATTTTGCTTGACAGCTAGGTTGATATTCTATGTTACATGCACTGATAACCCTATAATTTTTAGATTGCCGGGGACAGGAATGTTCTGTATCAATTAACTCACTGTCCCTGTTGTTCAGTTTAAATATTTCTCCAGAAAAACTGTGAATTTATTGCCAAGTAACTCAGTCCCTTTCTTTGATGGATGCAAACCATCTCTTTTGTACACTTTTTCATTGGACCAGCTGCAGATATCGTGACTAATATAACCAAAGCCTTCCCGTTTACACCACTCCTTTAGCCACATATTGAATTCTGCTATATGCTGGCCTTTTCCATTTTGTTCCTTATACACTGGTAAAACCCCTGAAAAAGTAAGCCTATAGCCTATCCTGCTAAGTTCCTGCCCCAAGCTCTGGAAATCATTCTGCACAGAGTATATCTTTTGGGGATAGATCATTAGTGCCAAGATGTACAATAGCATCCACATCACAGTCCTTGCTGGCATTCTTGACTATCTTAAAAATAAGCTTATTTTCCCTACTGGCAGTAGCACCTGAAAGACACCTGATCTCTTTCAGAAATTCTGTATCCTTTCCTAAATTTATATTCCTTATAATTGAATCACCAACCAGAAGGTGGCTTCTCTTTTTGGATGTCTTGCTCTTCTTGCATAACTGATGTGTAATATCTGATTCACACTTTCCCCTGTCCAAAACAAGTTCTTCATCTTGGACCACGATCCCTTGCTTATTTAAGTTATCATCACAACTACCTTGACCTGTCTTGAAGACTACTGGTACAGCAGATGCTCTCAAGTAGTTGCTCCAGGACAAGGAAGAGCTAATTAGATGCAAAGATTCCAAGCAAATCCAGAGTATTACTTGCTGGGTAAATGGTCTCCTGATAAAAATAGCAGAATCAAGGACGAGGCATTAGGAAACCATTAGGAAACTCACAATATTGTTCTTCAGTCTTGTTTCAAAATTGGCATTTAGAGGCAGGTTTGGTGCTATGGCAAAGTCATTCAGAGAGGAAGGTGAGTTGGAAAACCTTTTAATTCCTTTGAAAAATTCAGTAGCACGAATTCACCTGCCAATTCCCAGGAAAGAACAGTAGGCAAATTAAAACAGAAGGCTTGGTTACCTTAAATTCCATGCAATCTCCTTTCTGCATTAGGGACTGCTGTGGAAATGTTGAGTGAGATGTCAATCACATTACTCTCTAGTCACTTGCTCAAAGTAGGTCATGCAGTGTTCAATATGGTTTGTTCTAAGGCTGAAGCCTGGTGCAACCTTATTCAGAGTAATTAGAATTACACTGTAAATCACAGTAACAATGGTCTTCCGTCCCAATCCTACATTTGTAAGAATATAAATGATACCATTGCTTGCTATGGAAGGTGTTTTGCAGGCTTAGGATCACACTCAATCTCTGTGTTTTCTTAATGAGGGGAATGTTTTTCTTTGCAGTCTCCATTGGGTACAGGGAATAATTTTACCTCAGGCTAATGAAGGAAACCTCAATATTTTATTTAAACATGAGATGCAGATGCTTTGGTTTGCTCATGTGAACTCCACTGAATGGTGGAGAGGAAACAAATTTCTGTCAGCTGTTCCCTGCAACAGCTCTCTAGGAGCAAATGCTTAAAACTGATAACATTATCTATATAAATACATGTGGGTGGATGCTGGTATTTAAGATGATGCTATATCTTTGGTGTAGATCACATTGATTTATCTACCTGTATATTCTTTGTAACTGATCCTCAGGTAGTTTGGACCTTTGATACTTGTGTATCTCAGCAACCAGAGATTTGATCTTTTTCATTTTTGGCAAAAATAATTAGGAAGGGGGGGGGAGAAATTGACCATAATATTCAGTCTCTCATATATAATAAAGTTTGCTTTTATTTTTAATTAGAATGGTTTTAGTTTGTTTTTATTTTCAATTTATGACTTATTTTTAATCATATGGTTTCATTTTAATGTTGTAAGCCAACCAGAGTCGCCTTGTGTCGAGTTGGGCAGCAAATAAATTTAATAAATGATGAGGATGAGGATGATAATAGTGTTTCTCTCTACCAAGCTGCAAACGTTTTAATACTACATGTCTTGTAAACATGGGAGAAGAGATATTTTCAATAGTCAATGTAGCCATTTCTCTTTTGAATGGCTAGCAAAAATAAAAAAAGAAATTCAAATTAAGAAACTAAGTATAAACTGAGTAATTTATACTGTTTACAAATCAGGTTTCCTGTTCCAGAACTTCATTCACCTTGGCATATCATTTTGTTATATACTAAGATAGCCATTTTGGTTTAATTATTAAAGTGTTGGCCTAGAAAACCAGAGACAGTGAGCTCCAGGCCTCCCGTAGGCCTAAAAGCCAGCTGGGTGATTTTTGGGACAATCCCGCCCTCTTGGCCCAAGACAGCCAATTTGGTTTGGTAGTTAAGGTACCAGACTAGAACCCAGGACACTGTAGATTCTAGTCCCACTTAGGCATGGTAGCCACTGAGTCTCTTTGGGCCAATCATTCTCACCCCACAACATCAGTTGATCCCGCCCCCCCAAAAAGCAGATCCTGCACTTGTGGGAAAACACTGGAAAGAAAAAAGGTCTCTTGATTCAACTCACCTTACAGAATTGTTGGTGCGAAAATAGGAAACAAGTGTGTTAGGTAAATTTCCTACCTTCAGATCAGATGATAGATAGATAGATAGATAGATAGATAGATAGATAGATAGATAGATAGACAGACAGACATTAAAAATATGAAGTGAAAAATATAATATTTTGTTAGAGAAATAATTCTAAAGAAATTGTGATATAGAGTATAATTATTTATTTATTTTATTATATTTATATACCGCCCTTTCCCGAAGGACTCAGGGCGGTTTACAGGGTGATTAAAACAAAAAATACAAAAGTTAAAAACAGATTAAAAAAATTATATCCATCCCTGAACAAATAAAACCCCGGTTAAAATTAAAATTAAAATTAAAATTCTCAGCCTGGGCCAGAGAGCTCGAAGAGCCAGGTCTTCAGGTCCCGGTGGAACGAACGGAGGTCGTATATGCTAGTTGCACTATTTTATTTTGTTACTTTCAATTTCCTGTGGAAATCCTTGGTGGCTTTCAATAAAAAATGATGATGATGATGATGATGATGATGATGATGATGAATAGATACTGTATATGTTGGAGACAGAGAGAGAGATGAGAGATATTGTTATGGTAATTTGGAGCCATACAGTTTAAAATTTCTATCGTTAAAGGATTCTTTTCCCTAAAGTTCAAGGTATGCATCATTTCATTTAATTTCCAACTTAATGTCTTTAGGACTGACTTGTAGGTGTGCACGGAAAAATTGAAAAATATGTTCAAAATTAATTATGTGTTTGTACTTTATGATTCAAGAAGACAGTGATAACTGAGCTATGTAGTCTTGATGTGTTTGTTAGCTACACCAAATATAGACTGTCATTAGCTGTCTTTTGAATATTCACAAAACGTGAGAAAACTTTATTGCTACTCACAATTGGCCAAAATACTTATATAAGCCAATTTTTTTTTAAAAAAATAGAAATATACCTGGTCTTTTCCTCCCTTGTAAGTTATTTCTCAGCTATTATAGTCACAAGTCAAAAGCGGGGAGGGGGGGATCAAGAGTAATTTGAAAAAAAAAACATAACTGGAAAAGTTGTACTGAACACCAAAGAACTAAATGAAATCTTGTTGAGTTCAGTTTTGACTTGTGTGAAGCTGACTTTCTGGTCTCTGGTGGGAATCTGAAAAGTTACAACGTTCTTTTGTACTATGACATGGAGACATCACATTCTTGATGCTTGTGCCCTACACCATATAATTATGAGCAAATGTCAACACACAGTGACACAGCACCCCAAACATATCAAGCGAAATAACCCAATACTTGAGGAATGTTGTATTCTCACATATAGCTAATTGTATATGTACTTCTTCAGCATTTTCCTTTAGTCCATTTCAAAAGACTTTGTAACAATGGCCACAAAATCACCAAAAGATCAAGTTGTGGTGTGTTTATTCCCAATTATTAAGTCTGCTACTTGCCACAAAAAGTCAGATAAACAAATATAAAAAACAGTCAAGATTTCTGATCTTTTTGCATGATTTTTTTAAGAGTAGTCCATGATTAGCTCTTCTGAGATAAGGGAGTAAGTTAGCAATAGGACACATGCATATTTTATTTTATTTTAATTTTAATTCCATTTATATCCCGCCCTTCTCCGAAGACTCAGGGCGGCTTACAAGCTTAGCAGTAGCCTTCATTCTATGTATATGCCTGCTTATTAGGGTTTTCACACACACCCCAAGCGGCATTATTACAAAGTCAGCTTAATTGCCCTCAACAATAACTACCACAGCAGCAATGTTTGTCTTTAGCAACTAGTTTCAGCCTTCCTGAAAACCAAAAAGCATCTCCAAAAAAAATAGCATTCTACACATGTTCAAAAATTTCTCTCTTTACTGATTTTTTCATATACTTCAAAGCTGTGCTATGGTTCCCACAAAGCTCAGAGCTTCAGAACATTCCAGTAAGTAGAAAGCAGGGAGGCCCACAAAAGCGATGAGGAGATGGCAGCCACAACCATGTAACTGGAGTCCAGACTTTTAAAAAGTTATCTTGACATTTTTGGTATCATGTCCACCAGACACTCTTGAGAGAGAGAAGATGCCTTTTCTCAAAGCTTAGGAAAGCTATAATTTCAATAAATGTACTCATGTATTGATATTAGCTCCAAGTCCATCCTCTACCCTTTGCTTTCATGATCAACAATACAGCTAGTAAGGCAATCTTCCTTTTGATTTCCAAAACTTTATTAAATTTCAGAAAATACAAAAAAGCAAAGAAAAAATTAAGAAAGAGGAAAGGGTAAAGAAAAAGCAAAGTTGGAGGAGTGCACAAAGGAGGAAAAGCTAAAGAAAAAGTAACTTCTGACTTTCTTTGGTATGGATAAAAACCTAAAAATCAATGACCCTTTGTACTAGAATAAATGGCAGTCTCCTTTTTAAAATCCCAGGTTCTTTCAAAGCAACAGCAATGGATCGTATGGGCAAGTTTATTTGTTTTGCTCTTGAGCTGAAGTTACGATTGAAACTGGCAAGGGAATCATTCATCATTTTGGCTTGGAACACCCATGAAGGATGGAAGAAAAATCTGAAATACTCCTTTTCTTGACAAATGGAGACATCGCTATCATAATGTTTTAAGAACTCCTGTGTTAGACACACATAGACCAGTTTTAATGCAACAAATCCATCACTCTTATTTGTTATTATTATGATTGCTCTTGTATCCTGACATTGAAATTAAGTACTTAATCTCATGGGCTGAAAAAAACAAGACCACTTAGTAGTAAAAAGCCAATCCTCACATGAACAAAATTTATACTAAGAGTATTGTTCCATGTGATTCAGAATTACTTATAGTGGCCAACAGAGGCTCATCAGCATTTTAGAAAGAAGTCCTTTCAGGTCCTACATGCAGATGCTATGAACTGAAGCTGGGAATTTTTGCAGATGAACCAAGTGCTCTACCATCACCCTTTCTCTAGATTGGAAGAGAAGCAAGCAGCTTGTAGCTCAAGTGTCATGTAGCCCTTATCCTAATTTCAAACACTTTCTCTAACCAATCATTTTGGATCTCTAGTAAATGCTTTACCTCTTCACTGACATCTGCTGCTTGAGACATAGCAAAGAGGTGTCAAAACCAAAGAGAATAAATGGCATTGGCCTCACCCACAGCTGGCATAAAGACCCCGATATATTATCCATGAAGGGTAGCAGCCAATGTCAGAAACCATGTGGCTCACCCCTGCTATACCACATGGCTGACTAATGCAGAGACATACAGATTGAGCAGGAACACAAAGCAGTCTCCAATTTCTTTTCAATAGGTAGGTTCTTCAATCACAAAGTCTGTGTTCCTTTTACTCACCTTACAGTTCCAACAGTGGTCTTTAAAAAGAACTTGGGCATAACATTCTAAATCTTAGAAAATGCCTAAAGCTAGCTTTGCCTACAAGGTACAGTTTATGAGGAAGAAAAAAAAAGTCTCCGGATGATTTTCATGGAAGAAATTTTGATAATAAATCTTCAGTTTTTTAGTAATGTCCCAAAATGAAAGATAGGTAGTAAAAATCATTTTAAAAGTTTATTAATTTACTACAGAAAACCTATGAATATACAAATACATACAGAGAGAGGGGAAGAAGGAGAGCGAGAGAGGGAGAGGGAGAGGAGAGGGAGAGGGAGAGAGCGCTATAGTATACACCATAACCCATGTCATGCAAAATGATCTGGACAATATAAATAATTTATTTTGCATTTCTGAAGCTGTGCACTAGAAAAGCCATACTAACAATAAATGTTATCCATCTGAGGTCTATTGCTTGTTTTGCGGCCAAGTGAGTTGCATTTTTGGCTATTATTAATGCATAGGAAGGCTTTTTTCATATCAATTTGAAATTATACATTGGGGAAATCCCTGCACACAAGCAGCCAATGCTTTGTTTCCTCTGTGTGGCCCTTTGCAATTACCAGAATGCGCAAATATAATTTAGCTCAAGCAAAATTCAATCAGTCACCCCCAAGCACACAGACATCTCCATCTCCCAGGAAAAAGCACGTGCATGCACATGCATCAGAGTGTTTCCCTACAAATGGCACAAGGGAGCTGTAAGAATTTCCAAAACAAATCTATTACAATATTTACATTCAAGTTGTAATGAAAACTTTACTTGGAGTTCAAGGGTGTATGTTTGAGGGATAATGTACTGGGGGGGTGTTGCATGGTGACACATGCTTTGAAATGAAGGCAAAATTGGGAGATGGTTCAGGCAAAGTTACACAAGAGATTCAGTGGATAACCCATAGTAATACATACTAATAAAACATAGATATTTTAGTAGTAATTGTTTGGGTAAATCTGTCAGTGTACATCATAACTAGATTTTTCCATACAGCCATATATCTCTGTTGAAATACTTTTGTTATATAAATATCTGACTCATTTTTTCCTAACCAGACAGCACAGATAATATGCTAGTGCCCAGTCATGTTGCTATACAATATGGATGTTCTCCATCAAGTCCAGTTTAATAATAATAAAATAATAATAATAATAATAATAATAATAATAATAATAATAATAATAATAATAATAATAATAATAATAATAATAATAATATAATGTGGCTCTTTTGATTCCCACAGCTCAATTAGTTAAGGATTTATTGGTGTTCTCACACTGTTAAATTGTCTTTAGAAGTGGACTAGTAATCAATCCACAGGGGCTAAAGTGAATACAAAATGTCCTTTCACCCCAAGATTTATTTAGGTTTAGAGTAACTTTTGGTTCCCGAGGTTGTTAGCTCATTTGACCCCTTCATGAAGTTTCCAATATGACCAGTCAGTAAGTGAGTATTACCTGTGGTCACTAGAAGTCAAATTTATCTTAAGAATATCTTTACCTTTTTATCAGAGTGAAAACAAACATATTTCAGTGTACGCATGCTTGATCTTATGAAGGTTTTTAACAGATGGTATGATGGTGGTGCAAACCAAAGTTGTATGTTGTTTTGTGGGTTTTTTAAAATTTTCCTTTGCAAGTGTGTGCAGAATAGAGAGGAAAACTTGCATCCCACTCCTTCTTGGTGTCATTTTGATAAATTCACTACTTAAGGTATTGCAATTGGGAATCAAGAAAAGTTAGTGATTAGGGTTGTACACATTTGTTGTGGGGATTAAGTAGTAATAAGGAAGCTATAACCTTAGGAATAAATACATTGTGGCTGCATTGTTTTCAACCCATTAGTGGCTTATTAGTAAAAGTGTATTTCAACAGATTTAGTCTGAGCAAATTCAGTAAATGTGTACCCTTTACCTTAAAATGCAAATAAGAGTTACTCTTAAAAACAGTGTCTGGCTACCTGTAGTTATTGCCGTGTGTCTCCAGATATCTTGGTGTTGTAAATGTACACCAAGGATTAATCAGCAGGATAGACAATTAGGAAACATTGCTGATTTGCAGAAATTGATTGCTAATTAGCATGGGGAAAGGAGACAAGCACTCTATCAAGCATCCATAGAACGTTCTCTGGGACTATCTGAGAATTCCAGGGACAAAAACAACCCTTTTCGACAGTGCATTTGAACATCAGAAGAGTTCTCCAGTTATAACTCAGTGCTGCAAAAACAATGTCTGCAAAAACAAAGTTGCCCCAATAGGTTCCCCCCCCCATTCCTTGGATTTCCGAGTTGCCCTGTTTGGACTGCCATTTGCTTTCAACAGGCTGTGGTTTATTATAAGAAGAAAAGAAAGGCGAGAAGCAAGGAAAAGTCACATTAAAGTAACAAGAGAACCTTTTTGAACCATCGGAAACATCTCTCCAACTTTTCAGGAACTTAAAAGTAACAAGAAAATATTACTGTTTATCAAACTCCTTAAGTGAATCACAACAATGGCTTCAGATTGCAGCGGTTGAGTGATATCCAAGCAGTCCATAGCATTTCTTCTGTGACCTTTTATTATAGAAAAGGCTTGGTATAGGGAGAAATCTCAAGTGCTCCTGCATGGCAATCACCACACCTTAATCATTCTTGAAACATTGCTAGAGAAACTTAGCATCCATTCTTGTGCTCTAATGGCTTTGGAAAATAGGGCAGGATTTTGGCACCCAGTACCTGCACAAGAGGCAAGGGTTAATCTTGGCAAGCAATTCCAATAAGCTCATGTGTGACCAAACTGGCTTGCCTTGCCATATCTTTGGGCGAGGAATGAGAAGGGATGCTGAGATCACCTTTGACAACTCATACAGATGTTTGCACCATGTTTTAGTGCAAAACCTGAAAAACAGTAGATTTAGCATTAAACATTTTGTAACATTTCCAGTTGGGGTCACACTTTGCATTATTTGTTTGTTTGCTTGTTTGTTTTAAAATTACTGGGAAAAACCATCCCAAGATGTTAACAATCTATACAACGTCATTTGAACATCCAGAAAGAGATCCATCAGCATGTTTTAAGGAAAATAAAACTTCTTCAGTCAACCTACCATAGACCAGATTAAAACCCTGAGAGAAAATCAGTATTGTCAGCTAGCACTGAGCACTAGATTTCCAAAGGGTGGGAGGGTATCCCACTGCTTAGGTGTCAATGGTGAGGACTCCAAACTTCATCTGATTTTTTTATTTTATTTTATTTTAATCCCATTTATATCCCGCCCTTCTCCGAAGACTCAGGGCGGCTTACAATCTAAGCACAAATCAAATGTGCTTAGCAATAGCCTTCATTCTATGTATATGCCTGCTTATTAGGGCTTTCGCCCCCCCCCCAGTGGCATTATTACAAAGTCAGCTTATTGCCCCCAACAATCTGGGTCCTCATTTTACCTACCTCAGAAGGATGGAAGGCTGAGTCAACCTTGAGCCTGGTGGGATGAGAACCTGCACTAATTGCAGGCAGCTGGTGTTACTTAAGGAGGCATTAGCCCACTGCTCCACCAAGGCTCTTACTTCTGTCTGGTAGGTCTCATCATAAGCAGGATTAGGAGAAGGTCAGAAGCTCTGTGCGGTTTAGATGGGGAAAATGAATAAGTGCTGATACAATGAACCTTCACACCATGCATGTGCAGGGCAGAGTCGCAGGAGGGAGAGGAAAGATTAATGATGGGCCCAAGGAATCAAGACTGGCACAAGGAGTTACTTCAGAGTGGTTTCTTTATTGTTGCTCACCTATTGACGGAAATCTTGCCAAATTAAAGCACTTATTTGCATATCTACTAGCTAATACTCTGGGAACTGCAGGGTGGATCCACCTTTGCCCTTTTTCTGGATACCAAAGATTCTATATCTCTTTGATCCCTGGGAAAGAGCCCCTCACTCTTGTGACTCTGACCCATATTCCTCCACAATACCAAACCAGGGCCATTGGGGCTACATTTTACCAGAGTAAAATCTCTATCAACTATCCCAATAGTCTTTCAGTCCAACCACAGGTACATCACATGTGAAAAATAATAAAATGCTTTATTTCTTGCCTGAATTAAGATAGAACTTTACATCTTTTATACATCTTATTTTATCAAATAGACAATATTTAGAGTGATATTTTCAGAAGAAATGAATGGAAGAATGATCTCTATGCCAAGTGAATTTTGATGATGTGAATGTCTATATCACATTTTGGTGTTCCTTGAATTATAGGAGAAATAGGACACAGCAATATACAATAACAGAACATTATTTATTTTTTCCCAAAAAGATTCATTCCCAGGCTAATGTGTATAGGATTAAAGTGTCAATGTCAACTCTCTTGCTTGAAGTCTATGGATTTTTCTAGTTAATCAGTCACAACCTATAACACACCAGGATGACTGAAGAAGGCTCAGTAAAATACGCTAAGGGAGGATATCTGCTCCTTTGCACAATTTGGACTTCAGTTTTCATTAGTAAAGAAATCCATTTACATCAGCACAACATAGTAACAACTGTCTAAGAAAATTGTAACATTGGTACTTATTGCTAAGAGCATGAAAGCATTCATTTATTGCAAAATAAAGATTAAAATGACATCATCACAAAGGTAATAATTTAGTTATCATTTATGAATATTTCCTGTCTCATTCACTAGGTTCAAACCCCTGAAAGGCCCTAGGTTGTCTATTACTATAATGCACTCTAGAACCACTCACATCAATTTACTTTTACAAATCCTCTTTTAAATAATGACTAAATTGGATTTTTAATCTTTTTGATGATGTCATTCTAATCTGTATTAGGCAATAACTGAATCCTTTCATGATCTCACAATAAATGCCAATTTTACAATTCTTTAATATGGATATTACTATAGTACTCTGATGTTGATGACAAATACTATAGACAAAAAAACTGCATTTGTTTATATGCATCTTAAATGGAATGCCCTCAATTGTTTTAAGATGAACGAAAATCTGTATTGCAGTAAAAGACAGTACATAATAAAATGCAATGATATAAAACATTGCATATGTATGGAAAAGCACAAATCAAAATTAACTGGAGCTATTAATCATCTGCGCACTTTACATATAAGGGATATAGCAGAATCTGACTTCACCAAGGGACCAGGTGGTATACTTTTCAGAGTTAAAATTGAGTCATTTAAAAATGACTCAAATACACACATACACATACATGTACACATGTGTATGTATATATATATATATATATACAGGTGAAACTCAAAAAATTTGAATATTGTGCAAAAGTTCATTTATTTCAGTAATGCAACTTAAAAGGGGAAACTAATATATGAGATATTCATTACATGCAAAGCAAGATAGTTCAAGCCATGATTTGTCATAATTGTGATGATTATGGCTTACAGCTCATGAAAACCCCAAATCCACAATCTCAGTAAATTAGAATATTGTGAAAAGGTGCAATATTCTAGGCTCAAAGTGTCCCACTCTAATCAGCTAATTAAGCCATAACACCTGCAAAGGGTTCCTGAGCCTTTAAATGGTCTCTCAGTCTGGTTCAGCAGGAATCACAATCATGGGGAAGACTGCTGACCTGACAGTTGTGCAGAAAACCATCATTGACACCCTCCATAAGGAGGAAAAGCCTCAAAAGGTAATTACAAAAGAAGTTGGATATTCCGAAAGTGCTGTATCAAAACACATCAATAGAAAGTTATGTGGAAGGGAAAAGCGTGGAAGAAAAAGGTGCACAAGCAGCAGGGATGACCGCAGCCTGGAGAGGATTTTCAGGAAAAGGCCATTCAAAAGTGTTGGGGACTTTCACAAGGAGTGGACTGAGGCCGGGGTCAGTGCATCAAGAGCCACCACACACAGATGGATCCTGGACATGGGCTTCAAATGTCGTATTCCTCTTGTCAAGCCACTCCTGAACAACAACATCAGAAGCATCTTACCTGGGCTAAAGAAAAACAGACCTGGTCTGTTGCTCAGTGGTCCAAAGTCCTCTTTTCTGATGAGAGCAACTTTTGCATCTCATTTGGAAACCAAGGACCCAGAGTCTGGAGGAAGAATGGAGAGGCACACATTGCAAGATGCTTGAAGTCCAGTGTGAAGTTTCCACAGTTTGTGTTGATTTGGGGAGCCATGTCATCTGCTGGTGTTGGTCCACTGTGCTTCATTAAGTCCAGGCTCAACGCAGCCATCTACCAGATTTTGGAGCACTTCATGCTTCCTTCCGCAGATGAGCTTTATGGGGATGCTGACTTCATTTTCCAGCAGGACTTGGCACCTGCCCACACTACCAAAAGCACCAAAACCTGGTTCAATGACCGTGGGATTACTGTGCTTGATTGGCCAGCAAACTCGCCTGACCTGAACCCCATAGAGAATCTATGGGGCATTGCCAAGAGAAAGATGAGAGACATGAGACCGAACAATGCAGAAGAGCTGAAGGCCGCTATTGAAGCATCCTGGTCTTCCATAACACCTCAGCAGTGCCACAGGCTGATAGCTTCCATGCCACGCCGCATTGAGGCAGTAATTGCTGCAAAAGGGGCCCAAACCAAGTACTGAGTACATATGCATGCTTATACTTTTCAGAGGTCCGATATGGTTCTATGTACACTCCTTATTTTATTGATTGCATGTAATATTCTAATTTACTGAGATTGTGGATTTGGGGTTTCCATGAGCTGTAAGCCATAAGCAGAGACATCACCCTGTCAACAAAAGTGCGTATAGTCAAGGCTATGGTCTTCCCAGTTGCAATGTATGGCAGTGAAAGTTGGACCATAAGAAAAGCCGAGTGCCAAAGAATTGAGGCCTTTGAGCTATGGTGCTGGAGAAGACTCCTGCAAATCCCTTGGACTGCAAGGCGATCAAACCGGTCAGTCCTAGAGGAGATCAACCCTGACTGCTCTTTAGAAGGCCAGATCCTGAAGCTAAAACTCAAATACTTTGGCCACCTAATGAGAAGGAAGGACTCACTGGAGAAGAGCCTAATGCTGGGAAAGATTGAGGGCAAGAGAAGAAGGGGACGACAGAGAATGAGGTGGCTGGATGGAGTCACTGAAGCAGTAGGCGTGAGCTTAAATGGACTCCAGAAGATGGTAGAGGACAGAAAGGCCTGGAGGAACGTTGTCCATAGGGTCGCGATCGGTCGGACATGACTTCGCAGCTAACAAGAACAACAAAGCCATAATCATCACAATTATGACAAATCATGGCTTGAACTATCTTGCTTTGCATGTAATGAGTATCTCACATATTAGTTTCCCCTTTTAAGTTGCATTACTGAAATAAATGAACTTTTGCACAATATTCTAATTTTTCGAGTTTCACCTGTATATATACAGGGCTTTTTTTCTCATAGAACGCTCAGAACGGCGTTCTGGCACCTTTTTTTTGCAAAAAACAAAACAAAACAGCTCCCTTATTGGCTTTCCTAAGCCTATTGCAGGGCTAGGGAATCTTGGCTCTTTTTTATGACTTGTGGACTTCAACTCCCAGAAATCCTGAGCCAGCCATGCTGAAGGGAAAGGGAGAGGTTTCCAAGCTGAGCCATGCTGGCTCAGGAATTCTGGGCGTTGAAGTCCACAAGTCATAAAAGAGCCAAGGTTGCCTACCCTGCACTAGAGGAGGACATTAAAATTATTTACAGGATTACTTCTTTAGGAACTAAACTTTTTGAATCTAAAACAGCAAATTCAAAAAAGCCAACAGGAAAGAACCTCACATTTTTCATCTGCTTCTGTCTTTTGGAAGGTAAAATTAGATAACAAAATAATCTATTTCCTATGTTAACATCTCTGAAATGAAATCAAAGGTAACAGGAAAGAAATGAGAAAACTTTTTCTCAATGTAATATGTCTAATTTAGCTGATTCTAGAAAAAAATAGTATCTTTTGTACACTCTTGAAAACTATTTTGAATCTATAACCATCTATTACAACTAAACCACATTAAATTAAACAATTCTTAAGAATGAAATATTCTTAATTTGGACTTTACTTTTACTGTTTGGACTGTTGTGTGTTTTGAAAAATAGATTATTTAGAATAATTAACCTAGTATATACATAACAATATATGATGTTTTCCCTGGTGAGCTTAACATCAATAACAACATTTATTAAAAAGGCTAAAATAATTTCTGGTGATATTATCTGTATATTAAAATTTTGGACAAGCAGTGATCATGTATCCTAGCAAAAGTTGTTACATATGTGCATAAGCGTAGTGAGTAGTAGCATATACCTTTTTAAAAATATCAGACATGCAAAGAAACAAAAATGAGTCCAAAATATCTGTATTACATCCAGAAATGCCAACTTTGCAAACAATATTTCTCATCCATAACTATGGCACCCTAAGGATACCTGCATACATGCAAATGCTTCTCTGGGATCAGTAATGCAGCAGGGATTGCTTTTTCCTTCCAGTAACATATACCTAAAACCAGTTTATTGCATTTGGCAATTGTACTAAAAAAAAATCTCATTGTCAACCAATATAATTCATTTAATTTGAAATCAAGTGAAAAATTGATTTAAATTATTTTATTGAAACAAATTAATGGCAATTCTTTCATAAGAAGTTGCCTCAAACAAAATGAGTTTGACATGCCTGCTCTAGATAAGTTGAATGCTCCAAAATAAATTCTAGACCAGGCCTGTACATGCAGCCTACCAAGCACCCTTGGACAGAGCTCAGACTTTTTTTTTCTTTTAAAAGTAATAAAATCACCACCACTGCCCTGAAAGTCATGTTGCCTAGTGCCTCCATGGCTTACCATGACCATGAGCTCCAACACTGTAGATGCTCCTCTAGTCACCAAATCATTAATTAGCCCACCAGCATTCCTTTGAAGACCACAAAGGTTTTTAATTTATCAGTGTGGGCCTTTCACTTCTACAAGTTGCACAGATCTCTTCTAGATTTTCCTCTTGCCTTTCTGAGTTAACTCCTTGGTCTGTCATTGAGCAAGAATTGACTTTGTAGGGAAGCATATCATTTGATGTATATTTAATATATGTTCTACCTTTATTTACCAATTATATAATATTTGTATGCAATCCACATGGTGAGGTTTGGGGCAACTTACAATAGAAAAAAATATATTTTTAAAATCATAAGATTAAAACATAAAAGCAGGGCTTTTTTTCTCATAGAACGCTCAGAATGGCATTCCAGCACCTTTTTTTGCACACACAAAAAAAGCTTTTGCACAAACTATGCTATTCCCTCTATTGGCTTTCGAAAGCCAATAGGAATTGCTGCTGAGCGCACCAAAAGACCTGGCTGGCAAACGTTGCACCGGCAAGTTGTCTGCAGTGAAAGCGAGTAGGCAGGAACTTTGCATCCCTCCCTGCTGCCCAACTACACCATCTCAACTAGGTAAGTAAGAGAGGACAAGGAGTGGGAGGTGGGTTCTGTGGAGTCCATGTGCACTCCTTCCTTGTGCTCACCTGTGTCAGCCAGGCTGGTGGCCTACCTGGTGCTAGACCTGCGCCACCGTTGCCTCACCCTGCATGCCTAAGTGGCCGCCCTGCATCTCCCGGCCCACACCGCCTCCGCTGCCCGCCCCGCACAGGCCCGCCATATAGAGGGCCCTGCTGCTCCCACAGCACCAGCTGCGCTGGCTCTGGCTCCAGCCCTGGGGGGGAACCCACCGCCAACACCCCTCACACCCGTGACTGCAGCAGTGCCACCCACCCACCCACTCCGCCTCCTGCACCCGCCAAGATGAGAGTTCCGGCACCTTTTTTTTAGAAATAAAGCACTGCTCTGTGTGTACGTGTGTGTGTGTGTGTGTATACATATACATATATACAGGTACATAGGTATACACACACACACACACACACACACACACACATATACACCCCCCTGAAGCTTTGCACTGGTGTACCACAGGGCTGTGTGCTTAGCCCCTACCTGTACTCTTTATACACTTATGACCCATCCACTGCGATAATCAAGTTCACAGATGATACAACTGTGGTGGGTCTTATTACAGGTGGGGATGAGACAGCATATAGGGCGGAGATACAAAAACTATCAATATGGTGTAGTAACAACAACTTGCACCTAAACATTGGCAAGATGAAAGAGATGGTGTTAGACTTCCAGAGAAAAAAGGAGGAACCTGCCCCACTTTACATTGGGGAGGACTGTGTAGAGAGAGTTTCCTCCTTTAAATTTCTGGGAGTCTACCTCTGTGAAGATCTGACCTGGAAAGTTAACACAACCCAGGTGGCTAGAAAGGCCCAACAGAGGCTTCACTTTCTTAGGGTCTTGCGTAAGAACAGGGTAGAACAATGGCTAATGACCCTCTTTTACCAGAGTACTATAGAGAGCGTCCTCTCATATGGTATTGTGGTTTGGTATCCTGGTCTGACAGCCGCGGATAGGAAAGTATTACAGAGGGTAGTGAGCACAGCACAAGACATTGTGGGCTGTTCCCTGACACCACTGGATGACATCGCCACGGCTCGTTGCCTTGGAAGAGTGAGGAAGATTCTCAGGGATGACTCACAGCCTGAACGGTATCTATTTACTCTCCTACCATCCGGTAGGAGATATAGGAGTATAGCCAGCCATACCAACAGGCTGAAAAATAGCTTTTATCCGTGGGCTGTTAGGCTTTTAAATGGGATATAATCTCTATGAACTTATGCAGAATTGACTTGGGAGGCCAGTGTGTGGTGTAGTTGGTTCACATGGTGTGGTAGGATGGAGGGTTTGTTGTCACTGTGTGTTGGGGGGAGAGAGCACGGGGGAGGCTCAGCTAATCTCAATGTACACATGTTGTACTTTGACAATAAAGGTTTATTATTATATATATATATATATATATTCTCACATGCAAGTTTTCAAAAAGGTATCTGTAATTTTGAAGTGTTGGAGAAAGCTCCTGAGAATACAAGGACATGACAGCCAAGAAATAAAACCAATGGATCATTGAACAAATCAACCCAGAATTCTCATTTGAACTGCCCAGGTTCAAATTATCCTAATTGGACGCATTATGTGAAGACCTAGCTCTCTGGAGAAGGCTCTGATGTTGGGAAAGGTGGAAAGGAGAAGACAACCAAGATTGATGGACTCGGTTACAATGGTAATGAGTGTACCCTTGGAAGACCAGGTTAGAGATAGAAATCTAACCATATGATTGTTAGCTACCGAAAATGACTGATGGCATGTAACCAATCAATCAGTTTTGTTTACAAGAATGGTATTATTGGTTGACATTGTTAAACAATGTTTCAACTATCTGAAATAAGCCTGCTTATTTGTGCACATTATAAATAAATGGCATATTTGGAGGCTTTTGTGGGTCCCTCCCACCCACACTTGTGTTCTAATATTTATAATTGTTTTAGTGACTTATTCGCTCTTCCAATCCTTGTTTCCTTTTTGACCTTTGACATTCTCATAGTCTGTGATTGCTCTAATAATGCTGATTAGTCTATTTATCATGGATTCCATTTCTTTCCATGTCCTTTCAAGTCTCACAAATGCACCCTGTTTTAATATTGCACCTTAAACACCCTTTTTGTCTTCAGCTTGCAACAGCCGGTATAAAATGACATCAGGACTGTAACAGCTCCTTTGCAGCTGAAGTGATGGCATTTTCTAAACAGATTGCTAACACTTCTCTTTATTTATGTGGTGCATGCATGGAAATTGTAGCATATGTGCAGGTGCTAAATGTTATGATCCCAAAAGCGTTTACAAGTTCGTAGAACAATTTCAACAGCAAGACTTTTCATCAAAGGGTCTTGGGGGGGTCAGAGTTCAGTCATTTTGAAATTTTGCTGTCAGAGTATGTTCTGACACCTTGCAAAGTGTGGCAGGAAGCAGAAAAATCCACAAGAAGATATTTTAAAGGAGGGGCTCTTTAGTTTTGAGTATTTTTCTTTACATAAGAATCAACATTTAAACATTGATCTCAGCACAGTCATTTTGTAACATTAAGCCAAAGCTTCTTTTAATCATTTGCTGAATTTGAAGGATAAATCAGGCACCCTGTTTAAAATATCAACTGAATATTGAATTAATACTGAATTAGTACCCAAGTATCAATGCAGAAGTTAGTCTCATATAAGAGGATATAAGAGGGGTTTTAAACTTTTCTGGGCTGTGTGCGTAGGAAGGATTTTTCTTTGTTTGTTAGAATTACATTTCATTTTTCATTCAGGAGTTTTTTATGTAACACTTAAAATGACTCCAAGTATTAAAATGTACAGAAGATAACTATAGGTACTCGTTTCTTGTAGCAGATTCTTAAATCCACTCAAGTGGGCCTGTACAGAAAGAAAGTTTTGAGTTATGTTCTTTTTCCTATAATGAAGGTAGCCTCAAATCTGTCTCCATATTTCAGAACCTGTAATTGTCAGCTGGAAAGCCAACAGCCCAGATTTGAGAGTTGACCATTGCATGATGGGATGAGCTCCCATTACTTGCCCCAGTTCTTACCAACCTAGCAATTTGAAAACTTGCTAGTAGATAAATAGGTACCACCTCAGCCACATTATGATAGAAGTGCCTCTCAGACAACACAGGCTACCTTGGCTGAGAATTGGAGATAAGCACTGCTCCCTTGAGTCAGCCATGACTGAACCAGAGTAATATTTAAACTTTTTAAATTTTCATCTGGGGTTATTTACTAATTAAGATGTGGACTAGGGCCAGGGAGGAGAGGTTCACTTAGGCCAGTCATTATTTTCAGTACCTATTCCCTTGCAGAGATGTTGCAGGATAAAATGAATGTAGAATCTCATGGTTTCCCTGAGCTTCGAGAAGTGGGGAAGATACACAGAATAAATAATAATTCTGTTGTTGATGATAGTGTTACTATTATTTCTTAGAGATACATCCTGCCTTTTGCTCAGGAACTGTGTCTACTTATTCAGCTGGTATGAGAGATAGAAGCTGGCCCACGGTCCCCTACTTTGCTTTTGTGGTTTTGAATAGATTGAATCTAGGTCTTCTCCATCCTAATCCTATAGCAACAAATACATACATCGATGAATCTTCTAGCAGTATCATTAAATCCTGATACTGGTTGCCCTTTTTTATAGCTTCTATGATAAAAGTTTTCGAGGTGCGGTGATGAGAATTTTACACACTTATTTTAAGCCTGGCTGCACCATAGATTTTTATGAAGATGCTTTGATATTGGCAGTTTTATTCTCTATTTGTTTCCTAATGATCCTCACCAAGGGAAGAATTATTTCATGTCCAATCACTCCTATTTCAATTCCTCTTGGTAGCTATATGAAGATAGGGTTCTTGTTTGTACTCTAAAGTGGTATTCCTCAACCTGGGTCACTTGAAGATGGAATCCCCCAGGCAGCTGTGGGTTGAAGTCCACCCATCTTCAAGTGGCCAAGGTTGAAGAACATCACTCTAATGTACAATATTTTATATTCAGGTACTTTTACCACCTGAATGCCCTTTTCCTTAAATTTGGAAATATCAACTGAAGTCTTTGCCCTTCGTTTTTGTTATGATTACAGTAGTAATTTACTGTTGTCAGAAAATATACCCATTTATGAACATATTCAGAAGTCAATGATACAAATAGAGCTGACTGCTTGCATCTATCCATTGGGACAACTGGCAATTTATTCTTCCAGTTTGCTTTGACTATTAACTGAGAACAGGATTCAAGCTCTCCTCCCTGACTGTTAAATCAAAGGTTTGGTGAGCTTTTTGAAAATCCAAAGAACTACTTCTACAGAGTTTAATCCATGCTTTTTTAAAAAAAATCTGTATAAAACAATAGCACTATTCACGGATGCAGGCATGTATACACACATCTCTTTCTGGGCCTTCTCCGTATATACACATACCACATACATCTTTTTATTTTTAAAAATAAAAGTCCTCATGCTTTGATGGACTTCACAAAGCTCTGAGATCCAGTTTTTTTCTTTGTTCTGTTTTCCAGTTTGGCGGCTGCCGGTGCAATGGGTTACGCTCATTGTCAATACATCAAGAAAATTGTAACATAAAGGGCTATTTTGTTACCAAAAACAGATTTGCTCAGATCTTCAGGGCAATTTATAGATCACTACTAAGCAATAGCATCCCTGTTGTCTGATTTATAGTCTAAAAAGGCTTTAGACAAAAAAGAAAAAACAACTTGGAAGAAGAGGCAAAGCAAATGCAAACAATTATTAAAGTTAACCATTAATAAAATAATGAGTAGTATGAAAACAGATCGTGATAGGGTAGTTTTGATGTCTATTTTTTATTATGTATGTATTATGACATATTTATGTTGCTTTTCCTGTGAGAAATCAAGGCAGTGTATGTGGAGATTTTTCCCATTTTATTCTGACAATAATGTTTGTGAGAAAGGTGTCAACTCTACAATGAAACTGGCTGCAGTCATTTTGCTTGTTCTAGGTTGCCACAAGAATGGGGGATGTGTGTGGAGGATTTCTACTAGTATAAACATTTTGCAGTCCCGTGGGAACCAAGGTCATTTCTGTCAGTTAGATGGGGGCGTGAGCATTTGGTTAGAAAGCCTGCCAAACTCTTCTATTGGGGAACTTAGTTGCTTGCATAGCACTGGGGTGGGAAGTTTAACTTTGCAATATTGTTTCTCTTTGAAGGGAACTTAGTTTCACTTTTGACCATGCGGATACTATGTAACCAATAAACATGTTCTTTGAGGAAATCTCAAGCCTCGGAGTTCTGATTTATTTGGTCTTGTCTATCGGAACCTTGACAAAAGGTAATGACTGGCAAAAAGAATCACCCTATTATGAATAACCCTACTTAGCTCCCAAGTTCAGGCACTTAGGCAGGCACTTAGATGTGTAATAGATGTAAAATAAGGGGTGGGGATTATGTTGACAAATTACAATGCTGAGAGATTTAAATAAATTAGTACAGGGCACTGACAAATATACTTGATATCCACTCATTTTGTTTGCTGAACGCAAAAACTTTGATTTAAGAGAAGTCTACTTTTCAATGCATTTCCCCCATTTATTTCAGAGACTTGCTAACACTGAGGAAAAAGCTACCAATATTATTGTCAATTGCTAATATTTTCAGATTTGTAGCTATTAGGCATTGAAGGAAAATTAAATTTTCCAAAATCTTTGTACTGTGTACATTACCCTCCAAACTTACATAATCAAATATAAGGTAGCATTCAAGAGCAAACAATTTAAAACAGGCAGTAAGTTGTAGTTTCATCAGGAAAAAGCTGAAGATCTTATTGCTGTTTTTCCATTGACATTCTCACATTATTCCCTTCTTAAAGAATATATATTGAAAGTTACTTAAAGAGATTATGCAGAGTTTACTCTAATACAGAGCAACCTTGCCAAGAAAACTGCAGGGGCTTGTCTAGGCACTCTCAGAGAATTGGACACGACTGAACAGAAGAAGAAGAAAATGCCATTATAGAGATACAGCAAATTATCATTTTGAGGTCTGATTTGATAATAAATGAGTTGCTAGCATTGTTTTTCTATGTCTCTCATATCTTTTTTTATAAATAATGCATGGAATCTAGGTGAAATCTAGATAGAACAAAAATTAGGAATAATGGCAGAAAAAAAGGAAATACACAGACAAATATCAGTTATAACTTCAGAAATCATATTTATGCTTTTCAGTGTTCTTATTGCTCATAAAAGCACATTTCTCACGGTCAATAACTACAATTTATATGCATCCTTAGGGGTAAATTTTCAATGCAGTGACTGAGAAACCACACACTCACTTCCAATCTGTTCATGGGCAGTATGATAAAAAAAAATATGCCTTTCGTTGTTAAAAGCAAAATATCTGTCACCAATTTTTCCTCCCTCTCTTTCTTTCCAATGAAATTTTTTTTTAAAAGGCCGGTTTTATATGTGAAAGAGAATTTCCAAACCTCTCCTTAATTTTTGGTTATAAATCTGGAGAGAAAAAAAATCCAGAGTAAATTATGTATGCTTAAATAAAACAATAATGAAAGAAAATTTGCTATGCGCTTAAACTAGTAGATCCTTTGTCTGGGCTTTAAGGGTTTCATTTTCATCCTCTCATTAGGGGCCTATAAATTAATAGAATATTATGGTACACCGTTCTTTGTTACTGAAGCAAACTTGAAACATAGATTGGCAATCCCATTTTTTGTTTTGGAAAATGAAGAAGAAATGTGCAAAATTTCCTTTCTCAATTCTTCAAGAGGACATTTCTCATCTAGGAAACGGTGCCTCCTACAGTCGCTTCACTTCTGCCTTCCAGACTGTACAGAAAGAACAGGTGGTTTCTCAATTCTTTGAAAACTAAACACCTACTGAAAATAAACAATGGCAGGCAAGAAGAAAGCAAAATACATGTTACTACAACCCCAAGGTGCTTTTTCCCCCGTTTTCCTAGTTTGTTCTGACTTTTCAATTCAACACTACTACCCTGGGCATTTACAGTATAGTGCAGGCAAAACTCTAGAGTTCCAATTTTCAAGAAACTAGCAAACGGGCATCTACTTCCTTTTTTTTTTTTTAAAAAAAGAATTTTCCATTTCTTTCTGGCAGACTACATCACCACTATTTGCCAGCAGAGTTAACTAGCAAAGGTTGCTGATGCCAATACAAGTTTTTCTCTGTCTTATAATGTTTGATGAATGTATGTCCAATATGTGTGTAGCAGCCCTACAAATCTCTTCTATTGGAAAGTGACCCTGAAAAGTGACAAGACCATGGTACTTTCTGGAGGCTGTTTGCACATGGCTGCAAAGGCTCCCCAAATACATTCTTTAAGCCAGTTGAAATAGAAGTCTGTGTCTCTTTGTCCCTCATAGATTGATCCTGAAAAGCAATAATAACCCCTAAGATCTCCAAAACCTCTGAAGAACTGTCCAAATTAAATCAGAGTGCTTTATGAGCACAGAACATATGCCAAAACTGTCCTTGGTAGTAAGGATTTAGGACAAAAGGAAGGCAAATAAATCTCCTGTACACTATGATAAAGTGAATGAGTGGATCTTTGGAACAAAAAAGCAACTAGATTGAAGCATTGCTTGATTCTTGTGCAACATCTATAACTTGAGATTTTTTTAAAAAAACACTTTGCTGATATGTCTACTACAAAAGGATCTTAAGTGTAAGTAGCCTCAAGCTATCTGTATCATAAAGTTAAAAAAATACCTAGGTATCAAGATCTCATTAATATCTTAGATTACATAGATTGAAAATCTGAAAACCAAAACACAGCCACCCATTTCAAAATTGACTGATAGAACCTCACACACACACACACCCCGTCCATTTAATGGCATGGCTTTAATGACAAGACTAGTCTATAGTATTAGCATTTAGTCACTTTTCTAATCCTCTTGAAGTAAAAAAACACCACTCTCTCCTTGATGGATAAAACATGTTTTGAGATCTACACCAAGGTGGACAGTTTCCTAGAGGAAAGTGAGGTTCCCTGTTCTTTATTATAATTTCGCTTCTGTTATTTATTATCCAAATAGGATTGGAGTAAGTTAGGAATGTTGTAAACAACAAAGAAAACAAAATATCTCAAATGGGAACCTATCCAGAGGTGAATCTGCCAGAACTGCTGGGCAGGAACAATTTCCTTCCAAACCTTCCCTCTCATAGATTGCTTCATACGCAGAACTCTTTGGGAAGACAAGAGGGAAAAAATCCTGGAATTCTTCAATCTTTGATATCACTTTTTAAAAAAACTCTTATAGGAAGACCGGCTTCTACAGCAATGGCTTCATTTTTTCAATTTTGCTTTAAGTCTGAGAAATTTGCAGTTGCTCTCTTTCTACATACTGTAAAAAAAAAAATCATGGACACCTCTCCCCCCAAATGTCCTGGTCTTTAACCTATTCTCTGAGTCTTTTTAGCTAGCATGGGGCAGTTCTTTCTCTCTTTTGCACCTTTTTTCTTTGCTTGCTACTTATAGGTGGTGTGGCTCACTCCTCTGCTGCTACCATGAAGCCGAGCTCCATTGCCTTCTCTCTGGCCTGGCTGAGAGGTGAGGTAGACTAGAAGACAGAATCTTAGTGCCATATTCTTAGCTATTCTTCTTAGCTATTCATGAATCCAGGGATGTTGCAAATGGTCCCTGTGTGGTGTTGCTACCATGTCAATCAGTTAATCCAAACAGTAGGGGGGGGGGAAACCCAATGAAATCTTCGCAACCACTTCTGGTATTGATTTCATGTCATTTTGATGTCATGGTAAACTCTGAAGAGGATCACATCCCCTCTGCCAAGTAACATTCTTTTGCGAGTGCTTAGGAAAAAGGAGTGGGAATAAAAGAAACAGATAATATTGGGGAGGCAGGGGGAGGAATTTTTCTTTAAAAATAATACTAAACTGAGGCTGCATTTAGTTTGTCTAGCACTTGACTAGACCCTACCATTACTCACCATTCAGAGCAGAGTAATGCAGTCTGAACCGTGGCTTTAGTAGAAGCTGCAGCCATAAAATGCAGCAGGCCCTCTGGAGACCTCAAGATAACTGAAAGATTGATTTGCATTCTGTACTCTTTTTCCTTTGTTTAAACTTATTTCAGTGCTGGTTCATATTTATTTTTATATATTTATTTCTGGATTATATTTAGAATGACACATGGCAGCATGACACATACAGTATACCTCTACATAAATTATATATAACACTATTTATCCTTTAAACTCCTTTCCATTACATTAATGATCTCTAAGCTTTTCTGTCTGCTTGGAAATCATTAAAATATTAGTGCTCTTGAAGTCAGTAGTCCTAACTTCCTGGTTTGGGAACTTTGGGAGCAAAAGACCAAACTATTTGCAATCTTGAAGACTTAATTTGCAGAATACATGTTTTCTTTGCTATCTTCCTTTTTTTCAGAGTTTTTGATTCAGACTGGGCTCAGATTGTTCTTCTAACCTTGCTGGTATTTATGAAAGAGGAAACTAGTTTCTATCATGATTTTGATAATTCAGCCATATGGCCTTTGAGGTATTTGAGTATCCTCTTAGTGCATGGTTGTCAAACTCACCGTGTCACATGACGTGTCGCTACGTATCGTGATTTTTTTGCATCCCGAAGCTGGGGTGGGCACGGCATCCATATGATGCAACCGGCCCGTGGGCCGGCAGTTTGATACCCCTGTCTTAGCGTGTTGGGGATAAGCCTTTGCAGAACAAATAATGCCTTTCTGCCTAGCTCATGGCCTGAAGCTTGAGAATATATTGAAAAACTTTGGCTAGAACAGTCTTTTCAACTACCAGACATTTGTCAAACAAACAAATAAAAAAACAACTAGTATTTATTATAAAAACTGGCAGATGAGGAATATTGTACAAAACATCATTCATCCTAAACAATCTTTTTAGGCAAAAGGAAATACAACAAAATATTCTTGTATTTCAACTTGATTTGATTCCCTATTTCAATTTCAAATTATCTAGGACAGGGATGTCAACCTGCCAGCCTACGGGGCGGTTGCATCATGCCGATTCTGTGCCCACCCCAGCTCCAGCAATGCGAAAAGTCACGATACGTCACGACACATCAAATGATGCGGCCAGTTTGACACACATGATCTAGAACATATGGACAATCTTTTGCTTCCCTATAGAGAAAGTTATATTATTGGAGATATATATATATATGCTTCTACAATAATTCAGAATAAGTGTTTTGAAATGAATGGTATGTTGTCCAAAAAAAAATTATATATCATGAACCTGCCCAATTATACTTCTAGTATTGCTTTTTTTTAGTTTTGTACATGTTACATATGATCATCACTTAAGTTTGGGTTGATTTTTTAATCTTTTTGATAACAAGAGTCCAAGAATATAAGGATATCTAATAGCTCCATGAAATGTTGGGATTTTGAGCGAAATGTTTCCAGTATGTTGATGAACCAATCTGAACAATATGGCATCCTGCTACTTATATCATCCTTTTAATCCTACATATAGAACTTACTTTTTTCTCTCCTTAACATGTGCCAGTCTCTGATAGATTGCCTATTAATATCCATTGATGAAATAGATATAGAATAGAAACTCTAGAGTAGGGTTTTAAGCACAATTAAATCTATTCTCTGCCTTGGTTCTTTACTTTTGTTTCAGACTAAAAGTGTCAGTTTATCTTAGCCTTACTATTTATTTTACCTCAACCTGCCTAAGATTCCCCTTCATCCCTCTTCTCCAACTATGTTTGTAATCAATAAAGTTAAAGACTGGTGTACCTTAAATTGATGAGAGCTTAACTACCTGAGTAGATACATGGCCTAATTAATGTTGTAGATTATTTCAGATTCTTTTTTCATCAAAAATTCAATATGTTTCTGGGACTCCTAGACCCAGGCCTGATTTTATTCCACATTGTATTTAAACCTAACAAGATGGAGGTCCTGTGATTTACCAAGTTCAGAAAAATGTATGCGGACAGGGTTGCACTCCTGAAGAAAAATAAGGCTTGGGTACTACCCTGGCACCTTAAACAAACCAATTCATTTCTTAGCGTGTTTGTCGTGGCTGGAACATCACCTTTCATCTCTATAAGTCACAAAAATATTACCTTGAGGTAAGATGAGCAGCCTATAAATTTTATAAATAAATAATAAATAAATATATTTCATTTTAGTTGTTGCCAAGTATTATAGCACGATATTGCTTTTCAAAAAGGTTTAGAAGTTTCAGTTATGGAAGACTAGAACAGCTGGTGATTCGAACTGATATATTGCCTATATTTTAAAAATCTTAATGGAAATCCATTAAATTTTAAACATAATTCAAAGTGCCTGTGCTCACTTTGAATATTGGGGATTTAAATATTTCAGGAATTGCATCTTCCCGCCTACACACTCTTTTAATTAGCCAAACCTTATCTCCAAATGCTGCTTTCATTCAAGAGACAAGAACACAATAACAACAGTGTTGCATTGGGATATATGCAAGTAATATATTTGCCTGCAAACAACAACTGGACAAAATTATAGAAAATAAAGAAACTAAAGTGCTCTGGGACTTTAGAATTCAAACAAACAAGCACCTGCCACATAACACCCCAAACTTAACTATTGCCTATGAGAAAAACTGTAAAGTCTGGATAGTAAACACTGCAATACCTGGAGATAACAGAAGACAAGAGAAAAAAATGGAGAAATTCACCAAATACAAAGATCTGCAAATAGAAGCAGAGCAACTGTGACAAAAGACAGCAAAGATAGTATCAATAGTAAAAGGTGCCTTGGGCACAATCTCAATGCATCTGGAGCATCGCATGAACACCATCAGCATTTACAAAATCAGCATCAATCAATTGTAAAAGACAGTTTTGTTTGGAACAGCTTACATTCTGAAACAATACCTTTAAAACCATAAAATAACATCTGCCTATTCCACGTTCTTGGGAAGGAAAGTCCAAACTCCATTTAAGTTATTACCTCTGATGGATACATATCCATTTTCCAAAGCTTTGACAGGTAAGTATCTCACACTATTGAACGGCAATTGAAAAGACACCCCAGAGGGAGCATTTCTTTAAATAAGCTGATCTTAGCATGGTAGGTCAAGCATTTTCATCTGCCAGGTTTTTTTTTTTTTATCATGGTCAAGTATTGAAAATCCATTTTCAGTTCTCTACTGATCCAGTTATTTCTTCTCCCCCTCCTTCTGATTAATTTAAAATATTCATCATCTGACTTAAATATCTGATTATGTCTATTCTCTTAGGCATCTTCTTTCTTTTCCACACACCAACACAAAAATATGAATTTACATACTATTATTATATCTATTTTTCATAATAATCCACTGATTTTGTAATGAATACAAATAACTAGTTAAAGGAATAACTGCATTCCTAGAAATAGCTAAGTATATTTCTGTATGTAAAGTTGTGTGTGTGTGTGTGTGTGTGCACGTGCATGCATGTGTGTAGTGTGTGTATAAAAAGGAGAAAGAAAGGAAGCAGGCACTAGAATTATCTATGCATAAAGAAATTAGAAGAGATTTTTTTCTTCCAGAGCAATTGAAGCCCATCTCTTGAACAATGACGACAGCTCCTCATTTTCGACAACAATAGAGGGCACGTAGGAGTCAGCTCATTAGAATATCTGTGGCTCTTTTCTGTTCTCTCTGCATTAAGCCCCCATAATGTCAGTTGTCACTTATTAATGACAATTAACTAGTAATCAGTAGTGAGACTCTTCGAGGTGGTCCTTGTCTGACAGGTGAAGAAAAAGAACATTGCGTTGTGCTATGCAGTGACATGGAACCTTCAAAGGGAGCATGGCATTTCCATAAATTATTTCAGAAAAAATCTTTTACATATTCTCTTTAAAGCGTAGAGAACTTTAACCCTAAAAGGACTATGCTGATTTGTCTGGACTCACATTCTCTCTAGGTTCTTAACATTAAAAAGTACCTGAGGACCGCTGGTCCTACCCTAGAATTAGGGACAGATTAGCTATGACCACCCCGCCTGATTGCCAATGAATTATGTTATCATGGTCAAGAAATACAATTCACCACCTCAGAAAACTAGAAGAAACAATAAATCACATTTTTCATGTTGATTTAGGCAAAATACATGTTGCCATTTCTGAGAGTTGTTTAGAAAAAATCCTTTCTGGTACTTCCTTTCATCAATTAAGGCCATGAATATTTATATTTTTCTATTATTTCTTGGCTTTTTAATCGATTGGGCTGACTTTTATAATAAATACCAATATTATTAAATACTTTAAATTCTATAAATTATACAGGATTTTAAATATTTTAATATCCCAACAATTATCCATTTAGCTATTTATTTATATCCCACACCTTTAATATTTTTATGAACTCAAGCTGGTGAACATCCCTAATATTCCTATTTTCTCCACAACAGTCCTGTCGGGTAGGTTGGGCTGAAAGAAACTGAGTTGCCCAAAGTCATCTAGCCAGTTTTCATACCCAAGGCAGGACTAGAGCTCATAGTCTCATGGCTTCTAGCCTTAACCATTGATTAGTTGGTGTATAGCAGGCATGTCAAACTCGCAACGTCACATGACGTTGTGTGACTTATCGCGACTTTTTCCCCATTGCCAGCAATGGGGAGGGCGCGGTTTCGTTGTGATGCATCCGGCCCACGGGCTGGCAGTTTGACACGCCTGGTGTATAGATTACATTCCACTGCTGTTGCATGCTAAGTGTTGTTTCAATGTAGAAAGGAATGTATTTGTATGTTCAACTGTCCCTGTTAAACTGCATACACCAGTTTCCATTTTCAAACTCTTTTCAGATAATATAGCAATGCAGATCTATTTTCTCTCCAGAAAAGCAGACTATAATACATGGTTCTTGGATATATCTCTTCAAAGACTGAGAAGTCCAGCCATACAGGGGTGACATGAATGTTTTAAATCTCTGCATGACCTTACACATTCTTGGTCTTTGTGACATCAGAATTCTAATTAGTAAATGTAAATAAATATTTGCTGTAGCCAACAGGTAGATGCTCAGATCCACTAAATTACCTTCTAGTTTCTATTACGTACTACCAGATTGGGGAAATGCACTCTTCTCTGGGTTAATATTAGAAAAAAATTAAAGGATTTCTTTCCCCAGGTAGGGGAAGAGAAGAAAAGCAGAATTGAAGGCTATTGAGTTGGTTGTACCTAACAAGGGAAAAATAAAATAAAACCCAAGTAAACAAGTTAGAAGGACTTGTTGAGACAGGCTGACATACACATGCTTAAGAAGATGTCTGAAATACAGCAGCATTAGGGCCTGATGTATCACACTGGGGAGATCATTCTACAGCCAACCAGCACTACGGAGAAGATGTGTATCCATGGTACCACCTTGCAAAGAAATCTGCAAGCAGCAGCACAAAAAGCAGAAATTCAATGAGAGGTGGATATAATTGAAGATGTATTACATTTCCTCCAAGCATAATTATTTAAACATACAATAAACACATAAATGCTTTAAGTCTAATGCCAACATTTGCTAGGCACAATGAGAAGTTATTAGCTATTAAGTAATATTTCTAATTATCTCATTCATTGTTTGCCTATTACATGTTCAAAACTTTTTTTATCATTTTACCAGAGGGCTAGGTGATGTAGGAGTTGAGAATCCCAGTAGATTGCTTATACCTATGTCTCCTCTTTAGTGCAAAATCATCTAAGGCAATAAAGCTTCTTGGTGATACATCTGCAAGGAATGTCTACTCATACCATGTTTCTTTTAGTTGTGGAAACCCTGAAATCACTTGTTTTATTGGTAATGTTTTGTGTAAAATACTTTCAATAAGAAGCAACACCTAATAACATTTTTAAAAACTGCATTCAGCAAAATACTGTACTTCTGTCACCCTGCTCTACTCAGTTGTTTGGCTAGGATCAGGCGCATCATCATTTCATCAGTGGAAATCTACTCCGGTTGAAATGAAGAAAGGCACCCGAAATGTTCAAAATGTACTCCCTTTCAAAAAACCCATTTCTTTTTCCTTTCTCCCTGAGAATCTACAGCAGGATGGTGACTTGCTGAGATGCTCTGCCAATTTTCTTTGTTTTGTTGGAGGATGGCTTTTTTGTGACATTGAGCTTGTAACTCTGCTTCCATGACAACAAATAAGATGTTATACATTGGAACCTCACAGTGACAACCCAAGTCTAACCAGGGCTTAAAGAAAAATGTTCATGTTACATTTACAGAACAACGGAGAAAAGGAATGACAGCAGAAAATGGGGACAAGTGTGCATGCATGTGCCTGTTGCCTTAGTATTCATGCCAAGCTTAGACTTGAAACCCAAAGGACAACCTTTTTAAAATGGTATTATATCTTGGCCACCTTACTTCAGGGCTTATTTTCATTGGAATTATTCAGGAAAGAATGGAAAAACAAAAGCAAAAGGGGCAATTTATAGCAGAGAGAAGTAATCTTGATTTCCCATTTATACTAATTTGTTTTTTCTAAACAAAACAAAAGCTTTTGCTTCCACACTTGCATATATCTTTGTCTTTATTGCTAGGTAAAGATTTCTTCTGTCCAGTCATGTACAACTCTAGGGAGTGGTACTTATCTTTGTTTCCTAGCTGAGGGAGCCAGTGTTGTCCGAAGACACTTCCTGAATCATGTGGCCAGCATGACTATACATTGAGGTGCATGGAACACTGTTAAACCCCGCCCCCCCCAAAGTGATACCTATTTATCTACTCACATTTGCATACTTTTGAACTGCTAGATTGGCAGGAGCTAGGGCAAGTTAATGGGAGCTCATCCCATTGCGCAGCGCTCAGGTCTTGAACCTGGGCTGTCAGATGGATTTTTGCCCATCTTTACCACTGAATATGATCAGTGCTTCATGTGGATCCTTCCTAAAGGAACTCTGTGCTTGTCTTGTTTAAGCTATTCACAACTATTACAATAGTTGCTGCCAAAGTGTATGAAGCTATTGGTGGGCAGCTTCGTTTAATTTATAGGAAAAACCTGTAGATTAGTTCCAGATCTTTTCACTCTTTTTATATACATACTTGTATGTGTGCTTTATTTAAAATATTTACCCTTCATCTTTCTATTTTAAACTTAAATGGTATACTTAATACCTAAAGAGCAAACCAGTTCACTAGAAAAATCAAAATATGGTAATTATAGCACAGTTATAATATCCTGGGTACTATAAGGCAAGCCTATTACACAGGTTCCTTCATTTTCAGAGGCTGGATCAGAGAACTATATTAATTGATATTGAAACAAACAGATAGTTCCATACCTCTTGTAAAGGCCCTATCCTTGATCATGATTTGTTGAATCTCTGATATGTGAAAGCATTTGGAATAGGAACAAAATGTTCAACAATCAGACAAGTTCACCTGGGAAATCACCATCCTTTAAATGTCATTTACATGCTTATTCTATGTAGCTCACGATCTGGTAGCGTTTGTCTGATGCCCAGCTTTGACTTAGAAGCTCTGTTGCAGTCTACTGGTAGTTGACTGATAACACTCAGGGGTATCTAAAACATTGCATATTCAGCTTATTTTGAATTTCAAACATTTCTGGCATGGTCACAACAGCACTGGAACACTTCCAAGAAGATCAAAACAACCTGTTATGAACTTGGAACAGTTGCTTCAAATGTTTCAGATTCAAAACATTTGCATATTACTAATTAATATATATATCTGTGCTAACAGTTTTAGTTTACACAGTATGGAAACTTTGAACATTTTAAGTACTATATTAGATTTCACCCAACTGAAAGTTTAATCTCAGCAAATTGCCTGTATCTTCAAATATGAACAGGTGCAATCACTTACCTATAGTACAGATAATACTATATGGATTTTAGCCAAATTTAATGCATACACATTATGTCCTGTATATATTCCTTTTGTCTATGTGCAATTATTTTCAAGTGCCATTCACGTAGACAAAACCCTTACTGACACAGTCTTGTATATATCCAAATATCTAAGGCTGAATACTTATGCAAATTAGAACTACTTCCACTTTAGAATGACTCCCTACCCCATGGCATGTGTACAGATTCAGCGCACAAAACTAGGGGAGGGTAATTTATCATTTGAATTAATTATGGTTTCTATGTAGACATGTATATAAAAACATGGCTAATATATGGAAAGAGATCCATTTAAGAAAGATAAACTGGAGGAAGCATGTGTTCACAAGTCTACTTGGGTACTGCAAATCATGGTTGTTATGAGCCAGTTCTATATCTGCATTGTCAGAGAGTTTATAAATTAGTCTTCTTTCTCCTGATATCTTCCTGATGGTTGGAACTACTGTAACTTGTATAAATTCCTTTGGCTAGGCTGACAGGAAACTATAAGGTTGCATTCCAAAGCATCTGAAATGGCAAGCATTATAAATGCTTAAAAGATTAATGTATGGACATTATTAAAGTACAGAATCTATTGGAAATTAGAAATAGCACATACCCATTCAGGAACATCAGAGAAACATACACCCCCCCCAAAAGTGGTCCTCAAAATCTCCACAAAAAGGATATGTGACTTACAAAAGAGGACAGTGTCCTCTTTCAAATTCCTGGATGGCAAAAAAGAAATGCTGAAAAATGTCTTGAAAGCAAATGGAAACCAGTACTTCTATTAAAAGGAAAAAAGTGCAATAGATATAAAGAGAGTAAAGAAAAAGATTTACAGTATATGCAGAATCTATAACAAACTTATATTTTCTTTATATGGGCTTTGAAAGGGTTATATAGGTGATCATGAATCTCTTTTCATAAGAATAGCTGCCTTCTTTGACACTAAAACATAGATACATGAATTCAAAATACATACAAACCCTGTTGAAAACTGTTTTATCCAAATCACATTGCCTTATTATTGATCATTAAGCATTAAATAACAATTGTAAAGCTAATATTCTAACCTACATTACACATCTTATTTTCTAACCAAATAACCCAAAGAGAATTATATATCCCACAGCACAGTCTTCCTATTTTTGGAACAAGAATGGATTAATTCAATTGTTAAAAAGCAGTGTTGGAGAACTGTCAAGTCACATCTGGAACATAAAAAAACTATATTAAATCATATACTAATAAAAGGCATTACAGTTGGGGAAAGAGTATTAATTATGCCAAGATAGTTTTCTATACAGAGTTTTCAAAGAGAATTAATATAAAATTAGTTTCATTTATTTCATTTCTTGATTCTCTTAAATTTGAGCCTTAAATGCACCATCATTCAATAACAAATTAAATAAAATGCCTAAATCACTCAATGCTGTACAAATACATGTATTTCCTGCTGAAACAAACAAACAAACAAAACAGATGTGGAAGCAATAAAAAGAATTTTGACATTAGATTAACATAATTTCAAATCTGGATTTAGCTATTACCAAATACAGGATCTGAAGAGTATCCACTCATTTTTTGGTTTTTACAGTATTAGTTTTTAAATACATCTACACACAATTGTTTATATAAAACAAAATAATTTAACATTTAGAAAAATTGTGTCATAATAGTTTACAGTAATGGAAACATTAAGCTAAAGACAATAGGCCGCTAAATAATGAAATCTTGACATTTTACTGTCAAATTGTTCAAGAAAAATGTCTTGAAGCCAATGAGTGTCCACTATAGAATGTTATTTGTTAGGATCTTAAATGCCAGACAATTTAAGGAAACAGTTCAGATTTTCCAAAGAATCAATCCTTTGATATGGCAACATAATTTTACAAAAACCTTCATTACCAGAAAAACATAGTACTCTATTCACATTGATATATCTGTTCTTCCATCATGCATCCAGAAACTATATTATATTAGCAACTAAGCATTTATTTGCTGGTGCAAACTTTGGGGTAAAAAGCAGATCTTTTGTGAAAAATGGCTGTCAGAATATCACCATTCCTCAATTATATTAACACCAGGTTAACTTCATAAAGCCATTTATTAGAAGACAATCTGAGTTATTTAAAGTCAGACCAATCCAAGTCAGACCACCAATTATAGCAGTGCAAATTTTTCATATGACCTTCCATGTACTGTGAAGGGCTGTTACTGCTTTTCTCACCTGAGAAGCAAATCTCTGAGGTACTCCTAGAGAATGCCCTTTTAACATGTGCAGTGCATACTGAACTGGTGTTAATTGTTACAGCCTTCATAAAGGTAAAGGTAAAGGTTCCCCCGCACATGTGTGCTAGTCATTTCCGACTCTAGGGGCCGGTGCTCATCTCCGTTTCAAAGCCGAAGAGCCAGCGCTTGTCCGAGGACGTCTCCATGGTCATGTGGCTGGCATGACTAGACGCCAAAGGCGCATGGAATGCTGTTACCTTCCCACCGTAGTGGTCCCTATTTTTCTACTTGCATTATGTGCTTTTGAACTGCTAGGTTGGCAGAAGCTGGGATGAGTAACAGGCGCTCACTCTGTTACGCGGCACTCGGGATTCAATCCGCCAAACTGCCGACCTTCTGATCGACAAGCTCAACGTCCTAACCCACTGAGCCACCGCGTCCCTTACAGCCTTCATAGCATAAAGCCAAAAAAAAAAAGCCTAGGCAGCTTATTGTAAGTAGCATCTGCACTGGACATTTTGTCCTGTTGTGATAGCACTTAGCTTGGTCTCAAAATGCACTATTTAAAACATACAGGTCTGTCTGTCTGTAACTTAATGGCAAAACTTTGGAGGACTATTACACTTGGAATGGATGGAGGCAGGGAGGAATGTAAGCAGAATGATAAATTATTGGGATTAGAAGGAACAGACTTGTATTGGTGGAAAGAGATATTATTTACTTTCAGGGCTACCTTGTGCTTTTCTAATTTGTATAATATAAACAAATAACATATTTAGTATTTTAAATATATACATCTTTTGATAATCAACAAGTTTGTCCTGGTTCACATAACAATAGATGATAAGGTTTTATTCCTTTGGAGTAAAAATTCTCAGAAATACAGAGAAATTAAGTTGAAGGCAGTAGAATGTTTTCTACCTTAGCATTCTTTCCATTGTGCTTTCCGTGTGTAATGAACACTGAACATCATTTCTTATCTAGCTGTTTCAGCTATTCTTTGTAGAAGAAACAAAGAATTAAAAACTTACCGTGTCTATTTGTTGTCATCTAGTGATTCTCTGGATATTTGCAACCAGACAAAATCCTAGTTTCAACATGCTTCTAAATATTTTTCATGAAAATAGTGGAAAACAAAAAAAGGTGCACGTCTGCAAGCCAGACCTGATTATGATCATACAAGATTCAAGCTACATTATGGCATTCTACTGAAATCTTTTTTATTGCCCCTTCCCTTTAAAAAAAAAACACATTAGCATAGGACAGTGCAAAGATCAAATGAAAATGATGGTAAATGACAGACTTGTAACCTTTTCAACAGACACAGGCATGTGTGCACACATGCACAAACGCACACACATACACATTTACTGGATGCCTGAGTATACAAATTTGATAATAAATTTTCCCACTGCCTTAATTTAGTTCTGTATTGGAGCCCAAATATAACTACATAGGGCATTCCAACAGTCCCAGTGTTACCTCAGCCTACTAGGGCAAGACATGTAACAGGGCCAGGCATTTTCAGCCTCCCAACACATTTAATTTTGTAGCATTATAGATGCCTGCTTACATGCATTTTGAAAACATTAGTAGAAATCTCAGTGTTAAGCAGAAGCCTTATATGGCTTGGTGCACCTATTTCATTGCCATGAACTTCCACAATTTAATTAATCTTTAGCAAATGCTACACCTATTCTTTTCAAATGTACTATGTGAACAAGTCATTAAGCAGGCCATCTTATTAGGAAGCTTTCAACCATTAAAAACATGCTGAATTAGATTCCGAGGGCTGCTTCTCAAATTACATTTCTTTTAAAAAAAAATAATG
The DNA here is from genome assembly GCF_947247035.1 of Vipera ursinii. Lineage (NCBI taxonomy): Eukaryota > Metazoa > Chordata > Lepidosauria > Squamata > Viperidae > Vipera > Vipera ursinii. The sequence continues at coordinate 154,758,781 of NC_139516.1, forward strand.
GAAAGCCTGTATATCAGTCCAACCTATAAATCCTGCTATGTCTGTTTCTTCAATTAGAAAAATAAACAACTAGTTCTGAGAAATGTCAAGAGGATATAGAGATTGAAAGAGAACACATTTTTGTATTGTCCTTATCAGAGAATATACAGGGTTAGGGTAAAGATCTGAGCCTGTATTGACTTTCAGAAGGAATAACTACAGGAAATTGAAGTAACAAGAGAAGATATTCTAGAATAACTTTGTACAGTAACCTATCACTGGGTCCTAGTGTCACTCGCCCCCCCCCGTGTTCTTAAAGAACGAAAAGAAGTGAAATGACTACTCCAATAGCAAAATATGTAACTTTTCCCCCCAGAAAATACTTATTTCCAGAGAACTAGAATGTTATCAATTCAATATTAATTTCCTAAAAGGGAACTAAAGAAAATTATAGGCTGGTCATTTTTCACACTTACCACTGTTGCAACATCCACACGGTCACATGATCAAAATTCAGACACATGGCAACTGACTCATGTTTATGACGGTTGCAGTGTCCTGGGGTTGTGTGATCCCCTTTTGTGATCCTCTGACAACCAGTCAATGGGAAAGCCAGATTCAATTAACAAACAGGTTACTAGCCTAACTGTGCTGATTCACTTAACAACTGTGGTAAGAAAGGTGGTAAAATGAGGCAAAACTCACTTAACAAATGCCTCACTTAATGACAGAAATTTTGGGCTCAATTGCGGTTAAGTCGAGGACTACCTGTAAATTTAAGCAAGTGTAAATTGATGCACAGAAGAGCAAAAACTATTATGACAGGTGCCCTGATATGGCCTTGTCTGTCTATAATTTTGAAAACTGAAAGTTACCTCCAAGTTGCAGACCGCATGCTTCCAAATTCAGTGCAGGGAAACAAATGTGGCAGTAAAGTATGTCTTCATCTCCCATTTCTGGGCAGTTCAGACATAGTTGGCTACTGTAAAAATGAAGTGTTGCAACAAGATGCCGGATCTGTCAGGGGCATTTTATTATTTATTTTTATTTTAATTCCATTTATAACCTGCCCTTCTCCGAAGACTACAGAGTCGTATCTAGGGGCTTCAGAGGCTATAATATTTATGTTTATTAAGAGACAGGAGGAGCAATTAAGTGAGAAATATTCTTGAATGCAGAGAGGAAAATATGACTCCAAATCAACAATTAACAAGTGAATCAAAATAAATGAAGACAGAAGGGAATAAACCAGATACCCTACAGATAGGTTAGATCAACTTCCATTATCTTTTCCCACTGAAAATGGCTGTTGGGGCTCACAAATATTGAAGCCTGCAAATATCTGGATGGCATCTAGTTGCCACTATTTGTTATAGAGCAAGAACACAGGGCTAAAAGCCAGCCCTCCTACTCTACAGGTAGTCCTCGACTTACAATCATAATTGGTAATACTGGTTTCTTTTTAATATTGCAAGCCACCCAAGGTCACCTTGCGGCAAGATAGGCCATGAATAAATTTAATAAATATAAATAATTGACTCCACAATTATGGTTGCAAGCCACTGCAGTCATGCGGTGATGTGATCAGACCTGATTTTATGGCACTTTATGTGATGGTCATTAAAGTGACTGGTAAGTAAGGAATTTTTCCCAATGGGCAATTTTTGCCAGAAACTGGAATAAATGCCAAAAAATAGCAAAAAAAAGTGTCACAAAACATAGTCACATTACAATAGAATGTAGCAAGAAGCTGTAAGGTGCCCAAAATACAATCACGTGATCATGGGTCTGTATATTCAGCCTTTGTAACTCGTAAGTAGCGCTGGAGACATCTGTCACAACCTCAGTTGTTAAGAGACTAGTCATAACCATCATGTAACTTCTTCTGAAGTGGGAAATTGTAGAAGATATAAAGACCATGACTTTCAGCCTCCATTTGAGGAGCTATAAACTTCAATAGAAAGTTCACCAAGATTTTGAAAAATGTAATGAGCTGTTCTTTTTAATGCCAGAAAAAAGGAAATATATTAAATATACTATTGATGGGGACACCTATTGACTACAAATGAAATAAAATAAATGTACTTTTTGACCTGACTGCCTCATACTGTCTGAAGTGTAGTCTGCAGCATTCTACTCAAAAACCAAGTGTGGCTTCAGTTTGAAAGAAGCTGCAAATCTGTTACACAAAAACAGGGGTTAAAGATGAAGCAAGTGGATGCTTTTTAATGAGTATGGTCCAAATGGGTAGCTATCACGAACCTATGCTCCATTCAGGTGGGCAAAAGTCATGTTTTCAAAGCAGATGAAATGCTTACACCACATAAAAAAATTACACAATGTATTCATCAGCATCTGTGAATTATTGCAGGAACAATTGGAACATCACCATTGCATATGTAACAGAATGGTGCATATTAAGAGTACAGATTTCACACATACTTCAGGCTGAAATTTGTAGCTGCTGAAATGAAGACCTCAAAGGCAAAGTAATGATGACATCACAATATGCACAAACCAAGAACTGCATGTGGGTTTATTTTACATTTGAGAAAACAGTGGATTTCATTGCGTGAACCAAAAAGGTACTGTACAATATTAATGATAAAACATCAAAATGTATAATTCATAGTGCATTGTTTGCTTTATTTTTATTTATTTTGTCAGATAGCTCCTTTGAGTACATGCATCTAGGAAGATGCAGGTGCCAGTAAAATTTCTCTATTTAACTCAAGCTGCAGGAACTCAATTTTATTCAAAAAGTGTGTTTTTACATTATATACACAGAAATTGAATATAAAATGACAATATAAAAAGTTAAGAGAAAGCATACAGCCAGAAGGTACAAAGGAAGTTGAACAATTTAAAATGGTACAATATGCAACATGTACTGTTTTTTTTTAACCTAAGCTGATGCTGGCAATTTACAAGGATCAGAATCCAACACTTGCCCCATTTTTTTGTTGTTTTGTTTCATTTTCATGTACCAATGCAGCACACTATAGAAAGATCAGCCTGTACCAAAGCTTACATTTGTAAATAACTATAAACTGCAGTATCTTACAGGAAAAAGAAATAACTTTTTTACATTTTTAAAATAACTTGCATACTTTTTATGCCAGTCAAGTGGCAATGTTCAGCATTCAGAGGGTTTGGGCATAGTGGCAAATTGGTTTGTGATTTTTATTTTTTAAAACATGGGTCATCGTTCTCTAACTCCTTGAGCATTTAATCACTTTTTATAATTGTTCAAGAAAGGCATGCATCTTTTCTTTGCAAATCAAGACTGCATTTTTTGGGGGAAAAGGCTTTTTGACATTTAAATATAAGTGAATTTGACCCAGTTATATTAGGATGAAATGCCTTTTTTAAAAAAAAAAACCACACACCTTCTTTTGGGAAAGGCACAGAATACTATTATAGTCCTCAGAGGGTTAAAAACTGACACTACGGGGTTCTGTGACCTTTATTGTCATGGCAACTTTGTAATTTTAGAATGTCTTTTTGTTATTGTTCTTTGTGTCTTTCTTTACGGCTAAATTAATGTCTCTCAATAGTGTCTCCCACTATAGTCTACAAAAGATAGCTTAACATCAAGGACATATGTTGAAAATAAAGGTCAGACTTTGACTCACAGAAAAAGAAGGGGGGGGGAAGGAAAGGGGAAAAAAAGGTTTTAAAAACATGCACAGATCAGACAAAGAGCATATAAATATAACTACAAAAGTATGTAAGAAAAACCAAGCTCCAGATAGGCAGTTCAGCAACAAAAGTAAGACTGATTTCAGAGGCTCAGATCAGGCCTAGTGCAGTACTATGAAGTATAGTGCAATGTTCCTGTGGTCACTTGCATACCTGGTTGCTTACCTGGACGCTAATGTTTTTCTAACTCAGTTACATAGATCAGATGATCCTCGGGGGACTTCCCATGTGTTTTACTAAGGTGCAGTTTGACTGCATGCTTGCTTGCAAAAGTTCGATTACAGAGCTTACACTGGAATGTGGATCCTGAGTCCTCCTCGGCAATTCCAAGTGAGCCTAAAGTCTTATTTGAGAGGACCTTGGAAACATTCTGCTGTTCTTGTATCTGATTAAGGGGCAATTTGGACAGATCCTTCAAACTGAACCCTAAATGTGTCTCCAAGTGACTTATATATGTGGAAGCAGTCCTGAATTGAGAGGCACAATCATTGCAAAAGAAAACAGGATGACCTGTGTCCAAATTCTTTAAAAATTTAGTTCCACCTGTCCTCCTTAACTGATACTTCACATTGGCCAGCCAGTGGCTAATTGTGGTCATTGAAAGACCAGTAAACTTTGAGATATGAACCCGTTCTTGTGGGCCTAGGTCCGACATAATATATTTGCCTTCTGGTGTCTCCCTCAAACTGGAAGCAAACTGGGCTTGAAGGATGAGAAGATGCTGAGGGTTCCAGTTTGACTGCCTACCCTTCCTCTTGTGTACTGGAGACAGTTCGTCCAAAGCTTCTTCAAAGCTACTTCCATCTGCATCAGATTTTTCTGACACAGAAGATGGAGTCGAAGACTTGGGAGTCAAGCGCCCTGTGAGATTCTTTACCATGTCAGAAATATCCATTAGGGCACTTTCTCTTAGAGGAGATGAGACAGAATCAGTCACACTGGAAATCAGTGGTTTGGTTTTGGACTTTGTTAAATCAATAGGCTGATCGCTGTTCTCGTAATAGTACCGGTCAATAGCCTCAGCTTGCTTGGCCGGAGTTGTAGGGTAAATAGGTTTGTCCAACATGCTGTTACTAATTTTATATAACATGGCCAAAGGATCCAAAGAAGGACTTACAGGATTAGAGACTTTTCCTAAGTGGGTATTCATGATGGATTGCAAAGCACTCAGTGGGTTAATGAATGATTGCTCTGGTGAATGATCTGTAATGATGCCTAAGTTATTACAGCCATTTGTGACTTTTGCTTTAGGTGGTTCAGTACCATTAAGTGCATGCGGGTCAGCTAGAACATCCTTTTTGACCTTCTGAACCTCAGTCTCAAGACTCTGTTTTTGCTGTTGTGGCTGCTGATGTGGTAGTTGTTGTTGTTTGTTGCTTTCCTCTGATTTTGGAAAGTCTTTGCTTTCCTTAGGAGCAGGGGACAATGGCTTGACTGGAGAACATTTTTCTTTCTCTGAAGGCTTTTCTTCTTTTTTAATATGGATTTTGCCCGTGACCTTCTCTACTAGCTCTTCCATGGCAGAAACATTACTTTTATGAGGAGGGGGTGTCAGATTGCCTGGTGAATGGATTAGCGCACTGTGTTCTGAAGACAATGATTTAACACTGCTAGCATATGATGGCTGAATCTGAACGCTCTGCACAGTTGGCTGAAGGGATTTAACGGTTCCTGGAAGCTGATAAGCTGCATGAATGCTAGGGTAGCCTCCCCAGGAAGGTGCTCCATTTTGAGCTTTGCTTATAGCTGTGGTCACTGTGTTCTCCAGAGATTTCAATATGTCAATTCCACCTTTTGGACTTTCATCTAGATCCTCTTCTCGGAGGTACTGATATACAGCTATTGGCTCAAATTTTTCTGCAGAGTCCTCATTTTCTTCTTTAATTTTTTTGTCTGTTTCAGTAACAATTACCTGTTCTTTTTCTGGCTCCTTCTTTTCTTCAGACGTTGTAGATCCAGCAGGAGAATCTGGCTGCTTTTTAATAGTTGTAGCTGGTAATCTTGTATGAGTGGTAGGTGGCAAAGGTATGGACTGTATCTTTTCTTCAACTACGGGGTCCAGTACTAGCTGTTTTCCTTTCTTAGAGGCCGAATTAGTTACTTTCAAAAAATGTCCTGTGACCATCATGTGAGCAGTCAGCTGCTGCAAAGTGTCATGAGAACTGCCACATTCCATGCATTTTAATATCTGAGCTTTGCGGGCCTCAAACTGCCAAGTGTAGCTAGCACCATTTTGATAGCCATAGCGATTATTGGGAGTTACATATGGATTGACAGTTTTCTGATCCTTTGCTGCTTCACTAAGCGTCGTTTCTGAAGTGATTGCTGTTGGCTCAGGTGAGCAAGGTGAAGCCAAGTCCTGAAGTGCTCGTTTTTTTGTAGAAGGCACCAGTTTGGTGATGGCTGGTACTGGTTCCTTCAGAGGCACTTTCTGGTAATGCTTTGTTTTTATCATATGGACACTCAAGTCTTGTAAAGATTCAAATGAATGACCACAGTACATGCATTTTAGTACTTTCTGGGCATCCTCTTTGCCTTCCATTTCCATAAGTGATCGCTTTCTGGGCTTTGACCACCGTTTGGTTTTTTCAGATTCTTTATCTTGGTTGTCATCCCGGTAATGTCCAGTTTCATTCATGTGCACTGTAAGCTCTACCAGTGTGTCATACGCTGCACTACAGTCTTTGCATCGGAATTTACTGGCACCAGTGAACACAGAACCATACAGTTTATTGTTTTGCCGGTAAAGTTGAACTGTGCTGAACAGACTGGGCTCTGGTAGAAGTCCATATGATGAGGTCTGTTGCAGAGTTTTTGCCAAAGCCGCTTGATGCCAGTCATAACCTGAACTGCCACTGCTACTGTTACTAGTACTACTGATGCTTGTAGTGGTAGTAGTGTTGGTACTGGTACTGGCACTTGTATTTGGGGTACTGATACTAGTGGTGCTGTTAGTGGTGCTTTCTTTCTGGCTGTTTTCATTATTCTTTGATTTTTTTAAATCTAAAGCTAAACCAGACCAACAAGATTCTGACAGTAAGTTTGCATACACGGCTTTTATCTGTGCTAAGCTGTCCTGTGGGTAGGAAGCATTGTCCAAGCACTTGTGATCTTCTTTCTCTTCTTTAGAGGAAGTGCTTTTGAAATGAGCCAGTTGGTCACTGTTTTCACTGAATGGTGAACCATAACCTGCATCTTGATTTGTTGCTGTGCTGACTGGAGAATTCTGGTAACTCTGAGCCTCCTTGATCTCTGTTTCATCATGGCCCGTGTACTCAGTTTCTTGAAGGTCTAGAGGTAGCCCATCATCCTCCCCGCTTGCTTCATCAATTTCTGCTGCTTTCAGTTCTTCTTCAGGAACATAAGCTTGAAAGAAAGAGAAGAAGAGAGAGAGAGAGAGAGAAACAAAAACAAAAGAACCATTAAAGAATGTAGCCATTTTTCCACACTGTAACTATTACAATAAATGAGGGTTATATTCATAGCTTTTAGTTCTGTGTGGTAATATACCTTCTCAAATCAAGGCATTCCCTCTACAACTAAACAACTGCATGACACATCAGTAGGATTAATGTTTTACCAGCAAAATAACCCAGTCTGACTGAAGCTAAAATACATTCTTCAGTTACTTATTATGATATAATTACATTACAATTTTGCTGTTCTGGAATAAATAATCTGAGGATTATGGCTTCAGTTTATTTACTCATTTACCAGATTGCTAAATGGATGGGTTATTGTATTTTTTTCACAATAATAGAAACTTATTCAGTTTAATTTCAATATATTACGTTCAACAATCCACTCTATGCAACACAGGATGACTATAAAGTTCTATGAAAATAGAGTAAAAATTTTTTAAAAATCATATTAGAGTTTAAATTAAATACTAATTATTAAGTATTGTTATCATTAAGCATTAGATATGCCTATATTATTAATAATACAATGCAATTTTTTCCTTCATATTTTTCCCCAATTTTTCTTCTGAATGGTGCTGTTTTTACTTTATGGACTGAATCTGTAGCTCAAATAAATTCTAATTTTGTATTTAAAATTAACCCAAGTTAACTGGATGAGACAATCTATCCATAAAATACAATATAAAGGATCAACCTGGTAAAAGGCATACAACTAAGTGTTTGAACAGAAGTAACAATAGGTACTAGGCAACTAAGTTTTCTTAACACATTATTGGAAGATAGAAATACATGCTAAAATATTAACAGATAAGTATTATTTTTACTGACATTTCTATTATTATAATATGTATCCAGGAATTATTTAGGTTCCAAAGTTACATACAAAGAGCATAAAAATTGCCTCCATTAATTGTCACACTAACCATATAGCAACATTACAGAATAATTCCATTGGACAAATACTGTGTTCCTTTAGAACAGTAACATAAGAATACTAATTAGTGTTAATACTCCAATACTCCAATTAATACCAATTATTTATTAATAGCTAACTATATAGCAGTAATTGGCACAAACAATAGAAAAGGCTTGAATCCTCAACTTTTACAAAAGATGGTGGAATTCTAAAAATTGGTAGAAGAACTATTGTGAAAGATCCCTTTCAGTCTGGATTCAGGCCAGAGTATAGGATGGAACAGCATTGGTCACATTCTTCAATGACCTCTGACAGGAGCAGGATGGAGATAGTGCATCTCTCCTTGCTCTTCTTGACTTCTCTATGGATTTTGATACCATCGATCATGTGTATCTTTCTGGACTTGCTCTTGAAGTTTGGGGTGGGTAGCATAAAGTTGTGCTGGTTCTCCTCCTTCCTCTAGGGCTGGTTTCACTCAATGTCAATGAGAGACGGAGAGACGTTCAGTCCTCAGCCCCTACTTTGTGCAGGGCCACAGAGCTTAGTCCTTCTCTTCAGTTTAACTGGGTGCTGGATGAGGTCATTCAATGGTTTGGGTTGAGGTGTCATCAATAAGTGGATGACATTTGTAGCTCTACCCTTAGCTTCCTCAGTGATGCCTACCTCATATATGGAGGCTGTGGGAACCTGATGGGGTACAACAGGCTTCAGATCAACACAAACAAAACTGAATAGTTTGGGTCCACCTTCTGCTACTGGGTGCCTTCCATTGTTGGCCTTGGATGAGTGGCACTGCCTCAGACATTGAATATTCTGGAGTAATGATTCCAGCCCGAAAAACCCATAATTGGATTGTGCTCTAGCTGTCCTAGAACAAAATTCTGCTTACTATCTCTTATTACCTTGTGACCTGCAATCAAGATTATTACAATGCACTCTACAGGAGTTGCATTTGAAGAGCACTCAGAAGCTTTAGCTGGTGCAGAATCAGAAACACGGGTGGTAAATTGTTCCAGTTTTTTGGCCCATATAACAACACTGCTTTATGAGCTGCATTACTTGCCAATGTGCCAAAGTACAATTCAAGGGTTTGGTTGTTGCCTTTTCTGCCATAGCTCCAAGCTTGTGAAACATTCTCCCTCTGGATACAGGAAGGTCCACTATTGTAAGGCCCCGAAGACCGGGTTCTCTGCCCATGCCTGGGGCCTGAGAATGTGCAGGGATCCATTTCTTGGTTATGCTAGAGATTTCCCTAAAAGCTTCCCTTTAATTTACAATATAGTTATATCCAACTAACTAATTAACTACCACATAACAAAGTACTCGCTGCAGTTAACAGTAAAATAAAATTCTACACACAATACAGTTAAACTATCCCAAGGCAATAAAACCAATACAAAAAGCAGATTAATGTATGTTTAGATTGAACGTTGAAAAAAGATCCCAACAAGGTACACAGATTGATATAGGGTAGCAATTCTTCAGGGTAGTCCAGACTGGGAAACCAAAACCAAGAATACTAATATGATATTTATTATAAGGTTATAATAACAGTCTTGCAAGTCTGAAACATTCCCCTCCTTCCCAGTCTTTATGTTCCAGAGAATTAGGGAGGGTCAATTTTGAAATGCTTTCTTCACTCCTGTTTCTACTCTGGACCCAGATTTCTTTTATCACACCACTGTCTAGGTTGAAACGTTTTCTCCTGTCTCTTAAGTTCTATCACATCCCATTAAAAATGGCAACATCCAATAATTCCCAAACACTTTCCAAAACAATTATGTCTTGACCAGTTTCTGAAAGAAAAAAATAGGAAGTTATACAGGAATTATTAGAGAGTAACCTATTGGTAGTCAGCATGAGGCTTGCAATATGTAATATAATTACAATATGTAATATAGTTTTTTTTTCTTTTTTTTCTTTTTAAGTCAATGCTTCTGGCTGCCTAGACAACTCCCTGCAGTTTTTTGGGCCAAATATCAGAAGTGATTTGCCATTGCCTTCTTCCTAGGGCTGAGAGAGAGTGACTGGCCCAAGGTAACTCAGCTGGCTTTGTGCCTAAGGCTAGACTAGACCTCACAGTATCCTTCTTTCTAGCCTGATGCCTTAACCACTATACCAAACTGGCTCTAACGTAGATTTAAAATGTGTAATTACAATATGCAGTATAGATTTGAAATGCATCTTATTCATTTACTATCATATTTGTATGGCTGCTCATCTTGCAAGACATCTTATTGTATACATAATTCTGTTTGAATTCTAAAACGTATTAGGTATGCCTTATATGGTATGTGTCAGTATTAAACCGCATATTATAAAACTGGTTTGTTTCAACAATAAGAAACTAAGTTTCAACTAACAAAAATTGAATGTTTCTAATCACTCCATAACTTTATGGTAAAAAAAGAGGAAAAGACTGGATTTGCTACCTGCTCATTTCAATCCCAACAGACTATGTATTTTACAATTGTTTTAGAATGGCTAGCCAGGCTGTTAGCCAATCTAAATTCAACTACAAAACATTTAAATAAGGGGGGAAAAGCTATATGTATATATCTTAGGCAAGAATGACATTTTATCTGTGAATATAAAACTCAGAATTATTCTGATTATGTGCATGAAAGAAACCGCTAATGAACCAATGGGATTTACTCTAATATAAATATATAATTTTTGGGGGGGATTTGAATTGTTCTTTATTTAGTCAATACTTTGGGAAACATATAATATTTATTTGGTCGACAATATGTTATAGGAGGAGAGACAGTACTGTAATAAATATTAGACCTTAGTCCTGACTAATATAAATAATTATAAATTTATTGAAGTCCATTTTTAAATCCTGTAGTGTAACCTTGGGCAGATATTCAGGGCCAAGATTATTAAAATTGTCACCCTGATCAACAATCAAATGACCCCTCAGGAATATAAATATAGTGGCAACATCAAAGAGGTCTGGGGTCAGCATAGGTAGGCCAGACCTGCCAAGACTGATATCGCTTGCAACCCTTTCATTAATGCCTCATTTTTTTAATGCTTTATACAATAGACAGAAAGCAGACAATGAAAGATTTACGAAGTGGCAACAGCTATTTTACTTATTTGTTTCTTACTTTCCAAAATACATTACTCATTTTGATAAGAAAAAAAGGCTTAGCATAACAAATTGCAGTCCATTCCTATAAAACCTGATCCTATGGTTTAAGTGATTAAAACACAATGTGCTCAAAATATTTTTTTCAATGCTGTTAGTGCTGGAAAAATGACTTTTGTTCCTGGAAAAAAAGAAACAGAAGAAGTAATAAGGATGGTGTTGTAGTCAGATACAGTAAAGGCTTTTAAAGAATGGCCCAGTTAAGACCACTGGGTCCAAGGTCTAAACACTACCAGCTGCACCATTGCTTGATTTTAAATAGCGTGCATTATTCTATTAATAAGCTACAATTAAACAGAAATGGTAAAACTAAACATGACAGGTTGTTTCAGAATTTTGCCTCCTACTAAGGTTGGCCTGTGGCATTGAGCCTCCTACCAATCTATGACGCAGATGTCATGCAACAATTTTAACAAGAGTGGTCTGCAGTTAAAAATAAAACAAGAGATAAATATTTAAAAGTGACAAGCATAAAGCAAGCAATGACATATCCAAGTTGATTATCAAACTTTGCTATTGTGTTGCCACCTGGTGAAATGATACAATCTAACCAAAATTACATATTTATTGGAATCAAACTATTCTTTTTAACTAACAAATGTGATATTCATGAGCAGATGGTCACTATATCAAAATACATTTATTCTAAGGGCCCACTGAAAAAAAAGTCTTATATACACCTAAGTATTGTCCTAACTTTAGATTCAAAATATGAATTGTTACCACGGGAAGATTAAATAACAGATATATGATTCTACCAGAAGCAAACAGAACTGGATGGATGAAGAAGAAAAGAATCAGCAGGCGTAGCTACCAAACCAAACAATTTTACTTTTATAACTGGGTGATTTTTTTTTTAAAAAAAGTATTAATTGTTCATTTTGTTTTTTACTTTAAAAAGATTATCAACAGTATAAATCTACTTAAACCGTATTGAACTCAGTGGCTATACACTGATGTACATTCACCTGAAAGTGAGTTCCACTTAACTCAATAGGACTTTCTACTAAATAGGGGTGTGTATGTCTGTACATAATTTCATTGTTAAATCTTTTTAAATATATTTTTTTCTTAGAAGCATATGCTAAAATTCGTGATATTCCCATCTGACCCATTTCTCAGTAGCATTCAACATTTCTGAAAACTGCCTGCCAAAAATAAGAGGCCCCTTTCTCCCCTTTCATTTACCAGTATTCTGCAGTATTTATTTTTCTCTCCACTGAATTCCCCTTTTCCCCAAATCTCATTTTATTTTATTGAAAGGACATTTTAATGTGATTTCTAGTAATAATGGAAAAGTTCTTCAAATAATATAACATTAAATAATACCAAAGCTAAAAATATAAACATCTAGGAAAAGGAAGACAAATTAGTATCTTTCCAACTGGAATGCTTTTGTAGGCTTCAGACTGCCATGTGCTAGTATACTATATTCTAACAAAAATCTATAAAAAAATTATTTATAAATCCAGCTTTATGGTTATAGTTCATCAAAAGTTATTCTGAGTCTCTATTCTATCCTTCACCTCATTCTACATTATCCCATTCTGTAGATTTTGTGATTCATATACTTGATCAGCAACCTGGCATTTTTGGTTGAGAAAGGCAAAGGAGAACTTGTCCACTCTTGCTTCCAAATTATATCTTTATTTAAAATGAGATTGTCTCTGTTAGTTTTGCTTCATTATTCTATTAGATCAAATTCAAATGTTTCTTTTTTTTATTGAAAAGTTTTATCATACATTTTATCTTTAACAAACCCCCCTACCCCTCCCCTATCCCTCCCTCCTTACCCCTCACCCCCCGACTTCCCAGAGCTAAGTACAAGGTATAAAAAACAAAAAAAAAAGAATCATAAACAACCATATGCTAACAACCGTAAACTCTAAAATCTATCACTCTCTAGCTCATATAGGATAACTACAAACACTATTAATATAAAATATATAAAAATATATATAAAAAAAGAAAGGGAAAAAAAGGAAGACTTATTCAAATGCTACATGAAACTTCTTAGTCCCGTATTTGCAAATTCAAATGTTTCTTAATAAATATTTCACACAGAACCAACCGTGTATTAGAACCAAGTGAACTTGAGAAAAAAGCAAAAAAAAAAATCGTTATTTATTCCTTCTCCTACACATTGCTAAAAATGCCTCTGCCCAACAGATTCCGTTTCAACACAGAGGGCACAACTATTTGCCAAAGGGAGAGAAGGTAACCTTCTGCCTTACATTATGCTAACTTAGAGCAAAGGACCAAAAGATTACTGTTACACTACAGTATGTTAGCCACAAACATTGATACACTAAGATCATTACTCTGAACGGGCATCCCCTCACTTAAATAAGGAAAACCTACAAACCTGACAAAAACTTTGTCTATGTTTATTTAATTCACAATTTTTGTAACCCAAAATCTACAATAAAACAAAAAATAGACATAAAATTGATAGAAATCACCCAATTATAACCAAAAACATTCAGTCGTGATTAAAAACACAGTGGAACATTTTTGAATGTATTTATATTTGTATTTATATTTGAGTATACATCTAAACATTTCCATTTAGATATAAAAAACTGACTGATTAATCAATGATTATATTTATACTTGCACATCCCCAACAAGCCAGTTCAGACCTTAGGATCAGAAAATGCTGCATTTATCATGGACTATTATAGCAATATGAATTTACAAGGTTTTAAAAATGTATTGTCTCTAAAAAATCTACATTTTTATGTTTAGTACCTCATGCTGAATACCTATGATTCTAATATTGCAACAGCATATGAACTAAGCATATTTGAGTCTTTTCAGCAACATTTAGTATAAACTTTACAACAAAAATATTACTGTTCTAGAGACTGTGAAATTTAGTTCTGATTAACATACATAAGACCACATTTTCTGAACAAGAATAAACATTTCTACTCTGTTAAGATTTTTTAAAAATCTATAATACATCTATTTATCATCTATAAAAGCAATGCAAAGAGAAAGAATTTGTATCACTGATTTCCTGAACAATATTATGTCTACAGATATTTGCATAGACTGCTTCTTTTTTGGAATCTATAAAGAACATCAAACATCAAACCCTACTCATGGACAGATTGTTCATCTCTCAGTCGGCCTTGTAAGATATTATCCTACCCTTCTGTAGCTAACTGCACTTTTTTTTAACTATTATTAGTTTCAAGATAAACCGATTTTTCTTAATGAAAATATTTTCTTCTTCACTGTTTAAAATGCAGCCAGAAATACAAAATAAGTTTGATGCTCACTGACAAAAAGGAAAAACAAGTCAGGCCTTGAGACTGACTTTTTGTGGTTTTAATCCCTTTCCATTTAAAAAAAATTATTTGGGTTACTTGATTTTTTCTACAGACATTATAAAGTACAAAGGATTAAATCGTTAAGCAGTATTTCTATCCATGTTTGAGAAACACATTTCCTGTCAGCTAAATGTATTATACAACTTTTTCATACTATACCAATGCAGAAATATAAAGAAGTAAACACAGAGACTAAGTAATATTATAATTCAATTTGTCATGATAAATATCACCAAAATTTGCTTCAATATCACTGATGTATATTTGTCAGTGGAAAATACAACACTTAGTTTTCACATTTTTGCAATGTTAATATCAGTAATGTTAACAAAAATAATATACAGTGTTTAAGGTCACTGTTTTAAGCCCCCAAAGAAGAAAATGTAGCAAAAAAATTTAGATTTTTTAGAATTTATTCAAACTAGCATTTTAGCATTTTGCCTTAAATGAATCCCTGTCTTGCATGAAGCCAGCTAATACAGTATTAGATAAAATAAAAGATAGTTCTGCATTAAATTGCTAGCATCTGAAAACACCAAAGAGGTCAACTAATAATTTAATATTGTGATGAAGCATTTCCCACTGAATATTTTTCTTTGGTCCCTGTGTTTCGATAATTTTTTTAAGAGCTTGATATACATCTGTGATCAGTAATCACAAGAGAACATATCTAGATTTATTCTGATTTTAAAATGCCTAAAAATATGGTTACAGTACATTCTATATTACAATGTACAATAAACCTAAGAACCCCTGTTTCTCTGAATTTTCAGAAGAGGGATATCCTACAAATTACAGCTATACAAGAAAATAAACTGGAGACCGAAGATACTTGTTTTTATTTTTCTATTATTTCATCATGTTAAAAATATGTGCATATATGACATGCCTTCTGGATACAAGTATCTCCCCAATGATCTACTGTTGTCTTTGAGCAGCATTAAAATTTTGCATTCCAATGAAAGCCAACAAGACACACTATATATTGTATTGTTACCAGTATAGCACCTTTAAGATTTGCTTCAGTAAAAAGATAATATACTGTAAATAAGTCAGCCCTTTGTCTGAAAAGCCAAAGCATAATGATTAAATAATAATGTTGGAGAAATCAAATTGTCTGATTAAAAGATATTAAATGCATCATCGTTTCTTAGTCAGTTGCACAAACACATGTGTCATGCTATTCTCTTATTTATATTAATCATATATTTTTCACAATTATGAACCAGGGAATATCAAAAGGAGGTACCCATAACCACTAAATTATTGGCATATTTAAGAGGGACTTCAGTAGGTTGCAGATTCCATTTGTTTTTAACTGTGCTTGATATAATTAGATTACTTCAGTATTATAACTAAGCCTCTACTTACAAATGCCTTTGTTACATACAATCCAGCTGAAGCTCGTCCAGACTTCTAAGGAACTTACAAGTAGGAGCATTCAATTTTCAGCAGTCTTAATTCTCACTGGTAAACAGTAAATGCAGAAACTGCAAAACCATGTCCTGCTGAATCAACTTCCTATCTTTAGCAAGGGAGGATTTTCAATGTAATGTATACAGTATACAGAACAATATACTGTAATTATTTATCACCATACAATATTTATCAACACCCTTTGCTATGGAATGCAAAGGGATCACTAGTAATACCCTATTATCAATTAACATTTAGGCTGGAAGACACTTAAAAGGCCATAAAAATATATAACTTGCATGAAAATCCCAAGATTAAAGCTATTTTTCTGTTGCTCTGAATATAAGAGAACCACTTTAAGAAAATCCTTCTAGGAGAGTACAGAATATAAATATATATACACACATGTAAATATATATCTGTAAAACAGTTCAGACTATTCATACGCAGTCTAACATCCAAAGCTCTGTATAATACAAGTCTTTGCAATTTAGCCCATTTAACAACATTGACCTCAAGGTTAATAAACTGGCTAAATCCCAAGCTTTCACCTTCAAGTACTTCATGGCTATAGAATCTACCTCAGAGTAACTGATTGATGGGTTTAGATAAAATTAAGCAGTTGTGTAATAATTTCAAGTTAAGATTATTAATGAACCAAAAGATATTAACAACGGACACAAATAAATCAATTGGTAACTTTTCTGTATTCGTTGTATTATGTCTATCACTTTTGTGGACATAATTTAAAGTTTCTGGGCATTTCTGTCTACTTTTCTATCCAAAAGACAACCTAAGTATCCAAATTAATCAAACTTTCTCTTCCTGACAATTGGCTCCCAAATGAGTCACATGTCAAAAAAAGTCAGCCAAATAAGCAAGACAAGTTAATAATGTCTATTTCAGACATGTCAAACACAAGGCCCGGGGGCCAGATCCGGCCCGCGAAGTGGTTTCATGTGGCCCGCAAAGCCATCCTGGAAACAGTGAGGGAAGGGCCCCCACTGCCTTGGCCCTGGCCCAGAGACCCTCCTTCTGCCAGAGACCCTCAGATCTGTCCCACTCCTGCCCAGGCCCCATAGGCACCCTTGATGCGAACAATGTAGAGCTGGCCATGCCCAGCCAGTAGGCCATACGCACTCTAGCCACGCCCACCCAGTAGGCCACGTCCACCCAGGCCATACCCATCCCGGCCCCCTGAGGGCAACCGCAATGCTGATGCGGCCCTCAATGAAATTGAGTTTGACACCCCTGGTCTATTTGAACTCTGTTTTAAATAGGTATATTATTCTAAGTTTCAGTTCAATCCTAGGATTCAGTCTGTGTGTGCATATATATAAAATAACTATCAAACAGTTTCTACAAAGTGGAAAAATACAGTACAATATAGCCGACTACTGATTTGAAAAGAGGAAATATGTCAAAATATAAGTACTCACAAAGTAATGCCAGAGTTCTACACTATCAGCAGTTTTTCTGCATAATAGGAATGCTTAAATCTGATAACTTCTCACCTCCTCCCTCTCAGTCCACCCTTTTGGTCTTTAGAGTTATTAGACTATATTTTTAAGTAGTGGGACAAGCAGCTTACACTCTAATGCTAATAGAAGGAATGGCTCTTGCTCTGTCAGATAAACCACACACACAAACATTTCTTTTAATGTTTTGATCACCAAAGAGAGCTGCATATTAATCAGACAATCCGCCACTCTACTGTCAATAATATTCTAACTAGGAAAAAAACCCAATCATTTTCATCCCTGCTGGCAACATTAGAGCATTTAACCTGTTTCCATTACTTATACAAATTACTGTTATAAGATAGGACAGATGTTAGAATCAAGCCACAAAACTGACTGCCATGCATTCTTTATATGGAGAAGAAGAGAGAAAGCTGTTAGAGCATGTTATGCCGCATCAATAATGCTCCCTCTGCTACTTGATTCATTAACTTCCACCATCAACATTTCACTTTCTTTCTGTGTTCCATCTCATCTAAGCTTATTTCATTTGGAAGCAAATAGTCTTTTTCAGCTATTTTATTTTAATCAGGTGCTCTCGAGGGTCAAAGGAAAGGAAAGCAGAGGGAACAAGAGAAAGAAAACCCAACATCCTGTCAAAAATGCTATTTCTCTAACAGAGATGATAAAAGAGAAGTCAGTTAAGATATTGGTACTCTAAGATGGCTGTCACTTTAGATAGAAGATGGCACAACTCACCTAGACAGGTGACACTCTGGTCAGGCAAAGGGTTGATACATTATTGAGAACATGAGAGATTAGGAACGACAAAGACTCTAGGCCCAGAGTGCCTGGGGCTTTTTAAATAGTAAAATCAGCAGGCGCATGAATTTCAGCCTCCATTTGCATTGCAGCCTCCATTTGCATCATCTCCAATTTGAAAAGAATCTCAGATAGTAGGGCTAGATGAGACATCTATCTAAGACCTTAGAGAGCCAATATTAGAATAGACAATCTCAGGCCAACGATCTGACTCAAACTTAAAGCATATTAAGTAGCAATAAAATATGCACTACAGGTTTAATTATTATAAGATTATTATGCATATATAGTGATAAAAACCAGGGCCGAATTCTACATCTTGATACTCTGAAGCCATATTTTAGAACGAAAATCTAAATTATGTATTTGAATACTTTGAAAAAAAGTGATGCTGTCACTGAACTCAATTATGAAATTTCCACTGTTGGAAGATTATAGATACCTAATGTTGCTATATCCCTTTCTTCTCCTTGCTACTTGTTTCATTATACTATGCATAATGAAGCAGTTCAACAACAGATTAATGCAAAATAATAATTAATAATAATAATAATAATAATAATAATAATAATAATAATAATAATAATAATAATAATAATAATAATAATAATAATACGGTTACAAATACCTAGGCATATTGGAAGCAGATAACATCTTGAATGGAAAAGTCAAAGAGTCAACACAAAACGAATACATCAGAAGAGTCCACAAAATACTAAAATCAAAATAATGCCATGAAAGCGAAGATACAAAAATCTACTGACAATCCAAATTGCCGACTTTGCAACAACAAAGCTGAAACTGTTTCACATTTAATATGTGAGTGCAGAAAAATCGCGCAAACTGATTACAAAACTAGACATGACCGAGTTGCTAAACTAATCCACTGAGCATTGTGTAAAAAATATGACTTGCCTGTGTCCAAAATGTCATGGGAACATAGGGTGGAAAAGGTTGTCGAGAATGAGAGGGTGAAGATCTTGTGGGACTTCCGAATACAGACAGTTCGCCATTTGGAACACAACATGCCAGGTATCACAGTTGTAGAGAACTGAAGTGTACAGCTGATAGATATCGCTGTACCAGGAGATGCCAGAGTTGAAGAAAAAGAACTGGAAAAAATTACGAAATACCGCAACCTGGCCATCGAAACTGCGCGATTATGGAAGAAACACGTAACAGTGATACCCATTGTCATCGGGGCACTGGGAACTATGTCCAAAAACTTTACAAACCACATCAAGAAATTGCAGCTTCCTGCAATAACTCCAGCAAAGCTAAAAAAAAACCTGCGCTACTTGGAACATCTTACATTTTAAGGAGATACCTGGTTGATACCTAGGATGCTGGCAGCAACCTGTGTCAACCATTAATGTCAGTCAATTTGAGTGTTCAGTTGACTGAGTTTTATGTTTTATGAATAAAAGTTTAATAATAATAATAATAATAATAATAATAATAATAATAATAATAATAATAATAATAATAATACAAAAATGCCAAATCCAATCTGCACATCTGGCTGACTGTGCGATGATCAATAATAATCCCCCAGTGAGGCACTACCTTGACGTGGTTGGAAAATGAGTGTTATGAAAGAGGTTCAACCATATTGGACAGGTCTCATCAGAGGAGTCAGACAAAGAGTGTCTCTCCCATAAAAAATATGGTGAGACATAAATTTCAGAATGTCATACCAGCTCGAATGTTGACCGGTTAACAAGGTCCGTGCTAGATGTTGGAGTTCCTGGATATCTGGTAAAAAATGGTTTACAGGATTCAGGACTGTTGGCTAAGCAACCAGGGCCAGCAGCTGCAGAACTACTGGAAGAAAACGTGTTTACCCATCGCAAATACAGTGATTGAAAACAAAGAAATAATGATCTGTTATTACAGATCAAGTCCAACAAGAAGAGGATATCTAAAACGAATGCACCCATTCTGGAAAGAACAACATCCAGAATCAGAAATAACAGAACAGGGACTAGCAGATCAATGCCGATTTATAATACGAAATAAAGTGTTCACAGAAACAGAATTGGACGAAATGCAAAGGTTTACCCAGGGCAAAGAAATCAAAGCCTTGCCAGAAGTAATTCAGAATGTAGAGGCAAGCCAGGGGGAGTTGGCAGTGAAGGAATCCAGCAGAGATATACAACTGTTCTCATTTGGAAACCGGGCACCTCTTCCTCAAGAAGAACAAAGCCCTCTAACTAAAGAAATAAAATTGAAACAAAGAATAACTGAGCATCTACAACAGCACAAAACCAACAGAATAAGGCTTCCTGCATTGAAGCTTGTTCCAAAGAAACAGCTAACACAAGCATTAAAAGATCTAAATACTGCAATATCAAGTATAAGCACCAATTCACTGCAAGAAGCAAACCAACTAATGTACAGAATAGCTGCAGTTATAACTGAATACCTGGGATGCAAAATCAACAAAGGAGAAAAACAAACAAACAGTGCACCACAAAAATGGAAGGTTAGACTAGAAAATAAGATCAGCAAGTTAAGATCACATGCAAGAAAGCTAGAACAGATGAAAGAAAAGAAGCTGAAGAACAAGACCAAAGAATACCTAATCAAGAAATACTACTTAGAAACAAGGAAGATCAAGGAACCACTGGAAATAATAAAGCAGCAAATAACAGCTGTAGCCAGTAAAATCAGTAGACACAAAGCTCGAATTGCTAATTATAGACAGAACCTCCAATTTCAATCCAATCAGAAACGTTTCTACCAATCCATCAATGGAGAAACTGCAATGAATCAGTCAGTACCTGACAAAGAAGAAACAGTACAGTTCTAGAAGCAGATATGGGATAAGTCAAAGAAACACAACAAGGATGTGGCTTGGTTAAAAAAGGTGGATGAAATAAAACAGAAGTTGAAATTAAAGAACCAACAAAAATGGTAGAAAAAAGAAAGATCAAAAATTGGTCAGCTCAGGTGAAGATGAACTGCATGGGTTTGGGTTGAAACATCTGTTATATACCCACTCATTGCCAAGCAGTTCAACAATATACCACAAGGAGGAGAAATTGAAAAGTGGCTAACAACTGGGAAAACCTACCTAATAATGAAAAATCCAGCAAAAGGGACAACACCAGGCAACAGGCTAATTACCTGCTTACCAACAATTTTCAAATTGCTAACTGGTGTGGTAGCTGATGCAATACAACAGCATCTAGTTGAAAACAATCTCTTTCCACCTGAACAGAAAGGAAACCGCCCCAATAGCAGAGGAACAAAAGATCAACTCCTAATAGACAAAGTGATCTTGGAAAACTGCAAGAAAAGGAAGACCAACCTGAGTGTGGCATGGATTGACTACAAAAATGCATTTGACTCTCTACCACATGACTGGAAATAACAGGAGTCAGTAGAAACATCAGAAAATTTGTGCAAAGATTGATGGCACAATGGAAGACACAGTTGCAGGTCAATGGTGAAAGACTGGGAGAGGTTAATATCAAGAGAGGAATATTTCAAGGAGATTCATTATGACCACCACTATTTGTTATTGCACTGTTTCCTCTGTCAACAATACTGAACAACTCAGGACATGGCTATCAAACATCAGAAACATCTGCCAGACTATCCCACCTCCTTTACATGGATGATCTGAAGCTGTATGGAAAAACATCATCTGAAATAGAATCGCTGCTGAACACTGTCTCTATATATAGCCAAGATATTGTAATGGAGTTTGGCTTGGACAAATGTGCCACACTTACTCTCAAACAAGGAAAAATAGTGAAAACTGAAGGAATCAAGATACCCCACAAAATAACATTAAAAGTCTGGATAAGGAAGACTACTACAAATACTTCGGTATCCTTCAAGCTGACAACTTCAAACACACTGAAGTCAAGAAAAAGATTAGAGGTGAATACATCAAGAGAGTGAAGAAGATCTTAAAGTCCAAACTCAATGGAGGAAATACCATGAAGACAATCAACACCTGGGCATTTCCAGTCATTAGATATACAGCTGGAATAGTGGACTGGACTCAAGCAGAACTAAAATCAATGGATAAGAAGACCAGAAAAATAATGACAATGAATCATGCCCTTCATCCACACAGTGACATTGACAGACTCTATCTAACAAAGCAAATAGGTGGACATGGAATGCTGCAAGTACAATAGATGGTTGAAGAAGAAAAAATGGCTTTGGAAGAATATCTGAAGGACAATGATGAAGATGCACTGAAATTAGTATATCAGGAAGGCTTACTGACTACTGGAGAGACCAAACTGGCCTACAAGAACGACCAAATGAAGAACAGAATAGAGGCATGGGAAGACAAAGCACTACGTGGCCAGTATATTTAAAAAAATAGCTGGGAAAGCAGATAACAACAAGACCTGGCAATGGCTAAGAGCAAGAAAATTGAAGAAAGAGACCGAGGGACTAATTCTGGCTGCACAAGACCAAGCCTTAAGGACAAATGCATACAAAGTCAAAATTGAGAAGACAGCAACAGACAGTAAGTACTGCCTATGCAAAGAAGCCCCTTCATGGATTACTGCCTTGTCGTGGCGAAGGGGCTTGCGTAATTCAATGAAGCTATGAGCTATGCCGTGCAGGGCCACCCAAGATGGACAGGTCATAGCAGAGAGTTCTGACAAAACGTGATCCACTGGAGAAGGAAATGGCAAACCACTCCAGTATCTTTGCCATGAAAACCCTATGGACAGTACCAAAAGGCAAAACGATATGACGCTGGAAGATGAGCCCCTCAGGTCGGAAGGCGTCCAATATGCTACTGGGGAAGAGCAGAGGGCTAGTACTAGTAGCGCCAGAAAGAATGAAGCGACTGGGCCAAAGCCGAAAGGACACTCAGCTGTGGATGTGTCTGGTGGTGAAAGGAAAGTCCGATGCTGTAAAGATTTTTTCTCCATAGGAACCTGGAATGTAAGATCCATGAATCAAGGAAAGTTGGACGTGGTCAAACAAGAGATGACAAGACTGAACATCGACATCTTAGGTATCAGCGAACTAAAATGGACAGGAATGGGTGAATTTAATTCAGATGACCATCAGGTATACTACTGCGGGCAAGAATCCCTCAGAAGAAATGGAGTAGCCCTCATAGTCAATAAAAGAGTAGGAAAAGCAATACTGGGATACAATCCTCAAAATGACAGAATGATCTCAGTTCGAATCCAAGGCAAACCATTCAATATCACAGTAGTCCAAGTCTATGCCCCAACCACCAGTGCTGAAGAGGAAGAAATTGACCGGTTCTATGAAGCCCTACAGCACCTTATAGAACTAACACCCAAAAATGATGTCCTTATCATCATGGGGGATTGGAATGCTAAAGTAGGAAGCCAAAAGATAACTGGAATAACAGGCAAGTTTGGCCTTGGAGTACAAAATGAAGCAGGGCACAGGCTGATAGAATTTTGTCAACAGAATACGATGGTCATAGCAAACACTCTTTTCCAACAACCCAAGAGACGGCTCTACACATGGACATCACCAGACGGTCAACACAGAAATCAGATTGACTATATGCTCTGCAGCCAAAGATGGAGAAGCTCTATACAGTCAGTAAAAACAAGACCAGGAGCTGACTGTGGCTCAGACCATGAGCTTCTCCTTGCAAAGTTTAGGCTTAAACTGAAGAAAGTAGGGAAAAGCACTAGGCCACTCAGGTATGAATTGAATCATATCCCTGTTGAATATACAGTAGAGGTGACAAATAGATTTAAGGAATTAGATCTGATAGACAGAGTACCTGAAGAACTATGGACAGAGGTTCGCGACATTGTACAACAGGTAGCAACCAAAACCATCCCAAAGAAAAAGAAATGCAAGAAAGCAAAATGGCTGTCTGAGGAAGCTTTGCAAATAGCTGAGGAAAGGAGGGAAGCGAAAGGCAAGGGAGAAAAACATAGATATGCCCAATTGAATGCAGAATTCCAGAGAATAGCTAGAAGAGATAAGAATGCCTTCTTAAATGAACAGTGCAAAGAAATAGAAGAAAAGAATAGAATAGGGAGGACCAGAGATCTTTTCAAGAAAATTGGAGAGATGAAGGGAACGTTTAATGCAAAAATGGGCATGATAAGGGACCAAAATGGCAGGGACCTAACAGAGGCAGAAGAGATTAAGAAGAGGTGGCAAAATTACACAGAAGAACTATACAAGAATGAGCTTAACGTCCCAGATAATCACAATGAGGTGGTTACTGACCTCGAGCCAGACATCCTAGAATGTGAAGTGAAGTGGGCCTTAGAAAAGCTGAGCAACAACAAAGCTAGTGGAGGTGACAGTATTCCAGCTGAGCTATTCAAAATCTTAAAAGACAATGCAGTAAAAGTGCTACACTCAATTTGCCAGCAAATTTGGAAAACTCAACAGTGGCCACAGGATTGGAAAAGATCAGTTTACATTCCAATTCCAAAGAAAGGCAGTGCCAAAGAATGTTCAAACTATCGCACCATTGCACTCATTTCTCATGCTAGTAAAGTCATGCTTAAAATCCTACAAGCTAGACTTCAGCAGTATGTGGATCGAGAACTACCAGAAGTACAGGCAGGATTTCGAAGAGGCAGAGGAACTAGAGATCAAATCGCCAACATACGCTGGATCATGGAGAAAGCTAGGGAATTCCAGAAAAACATCTACTTCTGCTTCATTGACTATGCTAAAGCCTTTGATTGTGTGGATCATAACAAACTGTGGCAAGTTCTTAAAGAGATGGGAGTACCAGACCATCTTATTTGTCTCTTGAGAAACCTATATGCGGGTCAAGAAGCAACAGTGAGAACTGGACATGGAACCACTGATTGGTTCAAAATTGGGAAAGTAGTCCGGCAAGGCTGTATACTGTCGCCCTGCCTATTTAACTTATATGCAGAGCACATCATGAGAAAGGCAGGGCTAGATGAATCAAAAGTTGGAATTAAGATTGCCGGAAGAAATATCAACAACCTAAGATACGCAGATGATACCACTCTAATGGCAGAAAGTGAAGAAGAACTAAAGAGCCTCTTGTTGCGGGTGAAGAAGGAGAGTGCAAAACTTGGGTTGAAACTTAACATTAAGAAAACCAAGATCATGGCATCTGGCCCTCTCAATTCCTGGCAAATAGATGGGGAAGAAATGGAGGTAGTGACAGATTTTATTTTCCTGGGCTCCAAGATCACTGCAGATGGAGACTGTAGCCAAGAAATTAAAAGACGCTTGCTCCTGGGGAGGAAAGCCATGGCAAATCTAGACAGCACACTAAAAAGCAGAGACATCACCCTGTCAACAAAAGTGCGTATAGTCAAGGCTATGGTCTTCCCAGTTGCAATGTATGGCAGTGAAAGTTGGACCATAAGAAAGGCTGAGCGCCAAAGAATTGAGGCCTTTGAACTATGGTGCTGGAGAAGACTCCTGCGAGTACCTTGGACTGCAAAGCGATCAAACCGGTCAGTCCTAGAGGAGATCAATCCCGACTGCTCTTTAGAAGGCCAGATCCTGAAGCTAAAACTCAAATACTTTGGCCACCTAATGAGAAGGAAGGACTCACTGGAGAAAAGCCTAATGCTGGGAAAGATCGAGGGCAATAGAAGAAGGGGACGACAGAGAATGAGGTGGCTGGATGGAGTCACTGAAGCAGTAGGCGTGAGCTTAAATGGACTCCAGAAGATGGTAGAGGACAGGAAGGCCTGGAGGAATGTTGTCCATAGAGTCGCGATGGGTCGGACACGACTTCGCAGCTAACAACAATGCAAAGAAGCTGAAGAAACAGTGGACCACCTGGTAAGCTGCTGCAAGAAGATTGCACAGACTGACTACAAGCAGCGGCATGACAAAGTAGCAACAATGTTGCACTGGAAGATCTGCAAGAAATATCATTTGCCTATAAGCAAGAACTGATGGGATCATAAAATAGAGAAAGTCATAGAAAATAATACAAGTTAAACTGCTCTGGGAATTCAGAATTGAAACAGACAAGCACCTGCAACATAACACCCCGGACTTAACAACTGTCGATAAGAAACACAAAAAAGTCTGGATAGTGGATGTGGCAGTGCCTGGAGACAGCAGAATAGATGAGAAAGAACTGGAGAAGACAACAAAATACAAAGACCTACAAATAGAAATAGAAAGACTGTGGCAAAGGCAAGCAAGGGTATTACCAATAGTAATAGGCGCCTTGCGTTCAATCCCAAAACAACTGAAGCACCACTTGAACACCATTGGCATTGACAAATTCACCATTAGTCAATTGCAAAAAGCGGCCTTATTAGGAACTGCTTCCATCCTGCGACGATATCTGTAATACCATCAAACATCCATATCTGCACTTCCAGTGTTGGAGCATTCACAGCTTCTGGAGGCAGGTTGTTCCACTGGTTAATTGTTTTGTCAGAAAATTTCTCCTTAGTTCTAGGTTGCTTCTCTCTATGGTTAGTTTCCATCCGTTGCTTCTTGTCTTGCCTTCAGGTGCTTTGGAAAATAGCTTGACTCCCTCTTCCTTGTGGCAATCCCTGAGATATTGGAACACTGCTATCATGTCACCCCTCGTCTTTTTCTTCATTAGACTAGACATACCCAATTCCAGCAACTGTTCCTTATATGTTTTAGCCTCCAGTCCCTAATCATCTTTGTTGCTCTTCTCTGTACTCTTTCCAGAGTCTCAACATCTTTTTTACATTGTGGTGGCCAAAGCTGGATGCAGTATTCCAAGTGTGGCCTTACCAAGGCATTGTAAAGTGCTATTAACACTTCACGTGATCTTGATTCTATCCCTCTATTAATGAAGCTTAGCACTGTGTTGGCTTTTTTGGCAACTGCAGCACACTGTTGGCTCATATTTTAGTGATTGTCCACTAGGACTCCGAGATCCCTGTCACAGTTACTACAATCGAGCAAGGTACCACCTATACCAGGGGTGTCAAACTGCCAGCCGGCAGGCCGGACGCATCATCCAGAAGCCGCACCCTCCCCATTGCCAGCAAAGGCAAAAAGGCTCTGATACATTGTGCGACATCACGTGACGTTGTGTTTGACATGTCTGACCTATACTATACCTGTGCATTTTGCTTTTATTGCCTAAATGTAGAACCTTACTTTTTCACCATTGAATTTCATTTTGTTAGGAAGTGCGATTGTTCAAGTCTGTCAAGATCCTTCTGTATCTTGACCCTATCGAGTATTGGCTATTCCTGCCAGCTTGGTGTCATCTGCAAATTTGATGAGTTCCCCATCTATCCCCTCATCCAAATCATTGAGGAAGATGTTGAAGAGCACTGGGCCCAGAACAGAGCCCTGGGGCACCCCACTACACACTTCCCTCCGTATAGATGCAGTTCCACTGAGGACCACACGCTGAGTACGGCCGGTTAGCCAGCTACGAACCCATTTGGTGGTGATGCTGTCTAACCCATGCTAAGTAAATTACATCCACAGCATTCCTCTGGTCCACTAATTTTGTCACCTGGTCAAAGAATGCAATAAAATTTGTCTAGCATGATCTGTTTATGACAAACTCATGTTGGCTTTTGGTAATGACTTTGTTTGCCTCTAGGTCAGGGGAGTCAAACTGCCAGCCCGCGAGCCAGATGAGTCACGCAGAAGCCGTACCCACCCCATTGCCGGCAATGGCAAAACAGTCCTGATACGTCTCGTGACATCTTGTAACGTCATGACTTTGACATGTCTGCTCTAGGTGTTCGCTGATTTGTTGATTATCTTTTCCAGAATCTTCCCAGGTATTGAGGTCAAGCTGATGGGTCTGTAGTTTCCTGGATCCATTTTTTTTCCTTTTTTGAAGATGGGAACTACATCAGCTCTTTTCCGGTCCTTTGGTAGTTCCCCAATGTTCCAGGATCTTTGAAAAATATAGTTCAGTGGTTCTGAGATCACGTCTGCCAGTTCCTTGAGAACCTTGGGGTGTAATCCATCTGGTCCTGGTGATTTGAACTCGTCTAGGGTGGACAGGTGCTCACTTACCATTTTCTTGCCTATCTTAACTTGTGTTTCTAATCTGTTTTTTATAATTCTGTTTTTGATAGGTTGAATTGTTTTTTCCCTTTGTGTAAAGATGGATGCAAAAAACGAATTAAATAGTTCTGATTTCTCCGTTGCTTGCCATCTTCTTGCCACTTTCTCCCACTAATGGACCAATCATTTCCTTAACTTTTTCCTTGTTTTTTTACATGTTGAAAGAAGCCTTTTTTGTTATTTTTTTACTTTTGTTGCAAGCCTTAGTTCATTTTGAGTCTTAGCTTTCCTCACTTCATCTTTGCAGGTTTGGGTTATTTGTTGATATTCTGCCTTAGTTATGTGCCCCTCTTTCCACTTTTTATACTTGTTATTTTTTTTCTTTCAATTTATCAGAGAGTTCTTTATGTAGCCATGCTAGTTTCTTATGAGAGCTGTTATTTTTCTTCTTCATTGGTATTGTGCTAGACTGGGCTTTTATAATATCACTTTTAAAAATTTCCCAAGCTTCTTGAGTTGTTTTCCCTTTGAGGATTCTCATCCATGAAATCCTTCCCAAGCTCTCTCTAAATGTATTGAAATTAGCTCTCTTAAAGTGCAAGATGCTAGTTTGACTGTGTTCTATTGCTTGTGCTTGCATAATGTTGAATTCCAATATTGCATGATCACTCCCCCACTCCACAAGGTTCCTGTGGCTTCAACACCTTCTATCGTTTCACCTCTGTTATGAGAATTAAGTCCAATATGGCTGATCCCCTAGTTCCCTTCTCTACTTTTTGGCAGACAAAGTTGTCTGCTAGGTTTGTCAGCATTCTGTTTGAACTTCCACTTGGTACAGTTTGTTTCCCAGTTGATGTCAGGGTAATTAAAGTCCCCCATTACTATTGTGATGTGCTTCCTACATACCTTAGATGTTGAAGATGCTGTATTTTCTTATATATATACTCACATTTTCAAAGTGATGCTTTAATTGAGTATTGTTGGCTTAATTACTTTTATCACTACCATATACATACAATGGAAAAATGCAACTATAAAGAAACAGCATATAAATTTTACACTGAAAAATATGTCAGTGGAGGCCTTATCCACTAAAAGGAGGGAAAAACATATATCAAGCTATTGAAATGTAGGAAAATTGCAGACAAATATACTTTTAAAAAAAATACAGATCCTAATTCCTACAACTCTAGGTAAATATAATATGCAAATTAGCTCAAAACATTAAATCATGTATTTTTAAAAAAATACTACTAAGAAGTAAAAGACCTTTTTAAAAATGAGTTCAGTATATCCAAAAGCATTAATATATCAAGATCTGCTAAATACCATGTGTATATTTTTTGCAAAAATGCAGAGGCTCTATCAACTACTTACAGTTTGACTTTGATCCCTTCTCTGATTTCTAGCATGAACATTTGATAGGAATATTGGCACATGCAGTTTGAACACTGACTGCTCAGTTTGGCAAATTCCCATTGACTAAAAGGAATCATACTCTGCTGAGAACTGAGTGAAAACAGGGTAAGGATTTTGATATTTGGCCAATTCTAAGTATTTGTCCCTGAGGGAAACTATACCGATAACTCCACTGTAACTGTAGACATAGTAACTCATTGCTTTAATTTCCTGCTTTAAAAGTTAGCAAAGAAAAAGGGAAAAGACACCGATGCCCTTTGGGTAATGGAATCTTACATGTAGCTTACAGTGCAACCCTTGCAAAGAGTTCACAACTGCAATATGTGGTAAATACATTAATAAAAAAGAAAAAAGGAGATGAAAGGGAGCAAAGATGCAGATTTTTAAAACAAAAGATGAAATCTTGCGTTAGAAGAGCTATCTTTGCAAAGGTCTGCTACTCATTAAATCACTAAGAATATCTGTCAGACTTATCCTACTACACCATTTGGCTGATGTCAAACCTAAACAAACCAGATCAGAAAACCAGCCAGTGGCAGGACGTAAATGAAACGAGAGAAGACCAGTCTCACTGTAACTCGCATGGTTTGCTTGCTGATTTTGGGAGGAGGGGGGAAGGAAAGAAATAGTGGCAATCATGACAGTCATTTGCAGTACTAATGTCCAATTCAGCCTCCTTTCATTCTCCTGATTTAGGTGGTCAAAGTAGTTTCGTAGACGACACAGGGAAGCTGTGCTGTTTAGCAGGCTGTTTAATGGGAAACTGGCAGTCTTATTTCTTTTCTAGATTTGGTTTGTCACTAGGTCTCCATTACATGCCACTCAGCTTTGATATCTTTGGACAGGACTGATCAAAAGATGTCATTTGACCTACACAGCATGGCAGAAACTTGGAGAAGTCTCATAAAGCAACACTCTGGCTGTAAATAAAATGACATTATTATTTCCTCTCTCCTATCATGTAGAAAAGCCAATTATGGTAATGCACTGCATGTCAATGAAAATACAGCAATCTTTTTGGAGCAGCTTCTGCTGGCGTCCGTGTTACAACTCTGCTTCCTAAAAAAATTGCCCATCAGAAAGTGAAAAGGAATTGGTGAGAGATGTCTTGCAGATTCTTCATAAAATTCTGTTATTTTTTAGTCTTGGTGATTGTTAAAAGTGTAAGAAAAATAGAGGCACTAAATCTAAACTGCTAGCTTCTGAATTATCAAATAATATAATTTCAAATAATTTATAGTTCATTAGAATAATCACCACACACACACTATATCCTAAGCTTCTGAATGACAAGAAAGCTGGACAGATATCAATAAATATTATAATGACCAATTTCCTTAATT
Source organism: Vipera ursinii (assembly GCF_947247035.1). Taxonomy (NCBI): domain Eukaryota; kingdom Metazoa; phylum Chordata; class Lepidosauria; order Squamata; family Viperidae; genus Vipera; species Vipera ursinii. The sequence continues at coordinate 154,789,709 of NC_139516.1, forward strand.
ATTTATAGTTCAACAACACATGTATTAGATTCTCTTCATTACAATAAAAGCCAAATCAAAGCACAGAACTAGTTTTTCACAATTAGATAATCTAATTTGTTATATAGCATAATGTCACAACATAATGCTACATTCATCAACTACATTTTGTAAAGATATATTGTATTACATTTATATATTATTTTAAATGAATATTTTCTAAACAGTGTTTCTAATTTTAATTTCAAATGGAGAGCAGTCATATTTAGTATGGCATTGCATACATACAGGAAAAAAAGCCAAGTAAAATCAGGTACTCTTGTACTGTAATCCCCCATTTTGTTTCCATTTTATTTCATCCATTTTATTATTCTTTACATATCAATCAGGAATCACAATTTAAAATAAATTTTAACTAGTTGTTGGCCAGCTACCTTCCCTGTCTGGGCATGCTTCTGGGTTTTCACTAAAGAAAACCATATAATCCTTTATTTATGGATGTGGCTGTATGATGTTGTAATGTTATGTGAGAAGGGCATGTCTTGCATGCAGTTTTCAGAATCTTCTCATCTCACCTATATTTCACATGCATTTCTAATCTGCAGCTAGTGTATATTGATATATTTTATAAAGCAATCTTTTCATGTCACTCAATCCGGATCTTGACTAGGTATGATATGAGCCTTATGTCCATAATGCCTTGTTACTATTGGTAAATACATTTTATTATTAATGTAGTTATCTTTTGTATTATTATTTCATTATTCACCTGACTCACTTTTTAATCTTCTTTCCAATGTAAGGTTGAGTAAGTAATAAGTAATAGTGCATCTAGTGAAGTTCATGGTTACAATTTCATGGATTCTTAAATGTGGACTTACAAAATCCAAGTTCAACTAAATCACTTTATTTTCTCCAATGTCCACTAGATACTATGAAAAATAAATACACCAAAGAGCATCTGTCTGTACAGTGGAATTTCTTATCCTTCTTTGGATAATCATCCTTTCTGCCATAATAATGATACTTCTGAACCAGTCAGACACAATAGGATTATCTAACAATGAGTTGCACAGCTTCAGTAGTACTGACTCTCCAAAGCAACAGGATTTAGGAGCTATTTAAAATTTTCATGGCACCATGATGTTGTTTCATATAACCAAGGGAAATTCAAATGAGAGCTAGCTTGAGTAAACTGAGTTTGCAATGGAATGGTGGATTAATTGAGGTGCTAAGGCCAAGTTTGCCTGATACTCTTTTTGTCAAAAAAAATTGGTATATGGAAAACACAAACACAGACCTACTTGGTTAATTTTTTTTGGTCTAATTACATTTTTTTCTATAAAACTCTAAGAAATCTGCTTCAGGTTATATTTAATTAAAAAAAAATATGCCGAGGATACAATTAACAGCAAATAGTTTACAAGCTGGTTCACCATGTATCTTGCTGTCAACTTATTGAAAAGTACAGTTTATTTCTCTTTCATGTTATTTACTAATATACTACAATTAAGATGAATAATACAATGCTGCAGCTAAAATCAAATATCTCATCTTCAAATAAAGATGCGTACAAATTTGAATAAAATCTTTGTTCAAGTATAAAAAGTAAAAGGAGAGCATTAACAGAATTGCATTCAATATAATCAAGCACAATTAATTGCAAGCTTTAAGTGTAGTAATATATTGAAAACAAAGACTTTAAATGCTATTTATTCCAACTTGATTCATTTCAAATCCCAGTAACATTCATTTCGCAAAGCCCATTTTTCCCTTTATTTATTTTTAAAATAAAACATTAAAGGAAAACGGGAAACGCATTTTGTTTAAGGGTGGTCTCTGCACTTAAGCTTGCATGATTTGCCTTTTATTTTTTGGTTTCTAGAACATAATCATCATTCCTGCTCATAAACCTTTTGCAGCTACACTGTTATTTGAGCACAGCTGGAATATCTATGCCACATCTTCAGCCAGTTTATTCAGAAAATGGGCAAGAAAGTCCCCACTATTACTCAATACGATTAGTGCATTTAAACAATTAGACTTACAAATAAGATAGAATAAAAACATAAAAAAGCTGTATATGTGTTCTCAATTTTAAAAATCCTGTACCAATAAAATATAAACATGAAGTAACAAGACACAGGAATGAGTCAGGATTTTGTTTTCTTATCCAGATCTATAGAACAATTCCAAGTTAGATGAGAATATTGACTCCTGGAAAATTTCTATATGTGGCAGTGAAATTAAAAATTTCTTATATTGGAGCAAATGAACACAATCTTTTCATCACTGGACAGAATATAGCACATACATGTAGAACAGTGGGAAATTGCAGAACTTATATTTATAGTGAGTTAAATGAATTTGAATCAGATTTAATTAGAACCCTGGGCTTCTTGCCTACTAAAATGGTTAGTATTGCATAACTAAAAATAAAGCATTAGCAGAGTAATAGCAGCTACAGACAGATCACAGATATTGTTACATACATCTGGAACCATTGATATAATTTCATTTCACCACACATTTGGCCTGACTACTTAGTTTTCTTTTCTGTATGTGCTGGATATGTGTTTGTGCATAAAAACACATAGAAATAACTTTTAATAACCACAGACAGAACTCATGCTGGAATATGGCAATCCATTTAGAAGTAACCACAACATTTATAATCAAACAATTTAAAAATCTTTGATATCATCAGATACTTTACGTTTCCATGGAAAGATGTCTCCAGATTTAATTTGCCATGAGACATTTTCTTAGCTACAGCAAATTGAAGTTCTACAATATGACAAAGAAATGTCTGAACAGAGCCTAAGAGATGTAAAGCTCCTAGTACTATAAGACTTTTCAGGCAACACTGCATTCCACCAGCTTCATATTCACTGTAAAAAGATGCTTAAATATAATGCAATTCTCATAACCAAATTTAATCCTTTTAGCAACAAAAGCAATGCTTACAAAATTATACTTTATATAGTACTTACAAATCTACATGTTAATTGCACTGAATTAAATCTTTGTATTACGTGCAGTGATCATTCAGTGAACAGGAACCTGAATACATATTGTGGAACTATACTGAAATATTGAAATGGTGGGAACCAACATGCTATAGGGTCAATGGCATGTGAAAATACAGAGCACACAATGCTATGTTTATTATATGGCAGTGGCAGAATATCCTATAGCTCTTCTCCTCTACCTAATGCTAAAAATACAGTATAATAATGCTTTTCCTGTTACTAAAATAGCAACTAAAATGACTACCAAGCTCTATTTAATGCATGGCAAAGCTGTCCGGGCACAAAGTGTTAGGCTGCAATGGATGCACTGTTTATTGAGAAGGAGTTGTGAAATAGTTATTTGCATAGCAATGAATAATATCTTAATAAGTTAATAGAGAATATATGGCTTTAAGTCACAATTTAGTTAGTAAACAAGATAGAACAAACTTGGGAGAAAAATTATCAAGAAAAGGAGAAACCATAAAAGCTGAAATCCATACTACATGTTTCTTAGCAACTGTACTTCTAAGAAACATTGAGTTTCACCCAGTATCCATCTAAGAAATTTACCTATGTGAATGCCTGAAATACAAATTACATTTGATTTATATAATTTTAATGTAACAAACTGTATAGGTCATACAAAAGCCTCCAATAGTTATTTTGATAATTTTGTTATGTACATACTTAACACATAAACAAGCTTAATGAAAAATATTAGCTCAAGTCTTTTAGCAACAATAATTTAAAAAATGTAAACAATATCTACCACCTAAAAAAACATACCAGTAAAAAAGCAAAGCCAGTTTTATCAAGCTTTTTCTTAATTTTTGATTGAATACCATTATGACAAAGCTTATTAATTTCTACCTTTAAATTGAAACAACCAAGTTGCTTTGCCATGACAATCAATGACACCTCAAAGTGCAAAAAATATGCTATAATTATTTTCTGAAATATGACCTACTACGTCATTTACTTTTTGAAAACCCTGAGGTCATGCAACACACTTTCTCTGTCATTTGTAAGTACATTAACTTAGTGGCCATATGACAGTGAAATTATGATAATAGGCTGTTAAAATGGGTCATGCAGACACTGCATTTCATGTTAACTTCAAATAACAGTGATAATATAGTCCAAATCAAAGATGACAGTACAAAAGCACATGGTTTATTTTACTCTGGGCTCTGCCAGGAACTGAGGACTGGAGGAATGAACGAAGTGATGCTAGTGAGGGATAGGGAGGTAAGAAATTTTCTCTATTTCAAGGTGAACAGTTTAATTATTTACAGGGAACAATAGAGAACCAGCAAACTGCATACTAAATTAGCCTATTTAAAACAAATATAACATCCTTTGTAGGTCATATTAAAGTCCATGTAATAATTAAGTGAAATATTCCTAAAATAAACAATTTTAAATAGTTTTTTTTTAGTCTCAATGAAAGGTAGAATGATCAGCCTTAGAATTGACAATGAAGATATTAAAGTGGCAGATAAATAGTTTAGGATCAAATATTTCATATAATATTTAGGATCATTATAATATTTAGGATCAAATACTTAGGATCAAATATTTCATATAATTAGACATGGACTTTAATATGAATTGCCAAAGATACTGTATTATAAATAAAAAAACTGTTTTGGGATAACATTTTAATTTTCTCTGTGCTTTTTAACTTTACATATGTGGTATTAAATTACAAGTAAGTTTGTTCTATCAAAATGCATTTAGATTACTGACAGTGTCCAAATGTACTTACCGGTAATTTTTTGTAGGTATTTGCTAATTTATAGATAACATTTTGAAAAGTTTCAATAGAAGCAAAGTTTAGATTTGGAAATCAGTTGTGTAATAGCCTATTAGAGCTGATGGTAAGAAATTATGATTGTTGATTTACGCAGAAATCCACATTTCTTTCTTTTCGAGTCATTCCGAATTCTAAATCCTATTGCTGAATATTCCATAGATTCACTCATTCCATAGATTCATTCATTCAATTTTCATGTATAAAAGTAGTACTATAACACTAATATTTATTTATTTATCAAATATCTTTCCCCTAATTTCTCTCACCATTTACAGTATATTAATAGAACTGACAGATTTTCATAAAAGCACTTTCCCAAAAAAACCCCTGAAATCCAAAAAAGGGCACTCACACTAATTCCAGAAAACTGTTAAGAAGCCTTGTGATATTATATTGCTCCTTGTGAAGTAACACCATAGTGAAGGGTAAAGGTACACACAAGAAAAGGATTTCTGATCTTATGACCAAAAGAAAGCAAGTAGAAAAGACAAATGTTTCAATCATTATTTTGATGAATGGCCAGCTGGTATTGTCTTCCCCCAGGATGCTATAAACTCCAAGTGACTAACACGGAGCATTTTACCTTGGTTTTCTATTCTTCTATTCCAAATGATACTAAACATTCTATTTCTACTGTATATGCAAATTTGAAGATTATTTTTTTTTTGACATCTACTCGTTCTACAGGTAGTTTCTGCTTTTCACTATTTAAGAAAGTAACAAAGTAATGAAGCCAATAAATGTGTACATATTTTAATTATATATATTTAAATATTTATTTTTACCAATCTCACAAATATGAAGCAGCTAGATTCTAATACAACATTTCATCAAGGCTGAGAGAGAAAAAAATAAAAAATTAAATAAAAAAAATTTAAAATCGTCAAAACTAAAGTTTCAGAATGATAGCGTTATAAAGTACTATATATCCACAAGCTACTATATTATAGTTTTGTAATGTGCCCCTTAGAATGACATGTAAATTACAATTTGCTTTAGCACAGGGAACTAAACATTATCTGTTGACTAAGCACCTTAAGCTTGTAACATTTTTATATAGTCCAGGTAACTCTATATTCCTTAACTCTTCATTCAATGCTTTTCTTCAATCATCAAAGTATATCTGTTTACTATCAGTGATATAATTAAATAATTTTAAAAATCCATTTATCATATTTTTTTACAAAAAGTTAACTTCCTAGCATTAGGATGTAGGAAAACATAAATAATTTTTGATATTTGATGTCATCCCCAAAAAACACTCTTTAATTTTTGTCTCTATCCTAATTAAAAATGAAATATCAATCTCTAAATTTCATGATTAATGAAAATAGAAGTACAGTTGGTTCTCATTTAGCAACTACCTCAGACAGTGACTGTTCAATTGAAACAGTGATAAAAAAGTAAGTTTCCATTTAAAAATATCCGCATTTCTGACATTTTGCAGGCGCTCTCTCTCTCTCACACACACACCATTAAGTCATTTACTGTGCATTGTCCTATGCCTAACCCATTTTCTTTTCTTTCTTCATCCTCAGAGATTGCCTAAACAAGCATCTCATCCTGAGCTGCTTTTCTTCACCGTGCAGCACAATCCTAAGTACTAACCACAAATTAAAAGTTTACCTCTGTGACTTTAATTATTTTATTAGAATGTTCGGCTATCCAGCAGCAGCTGCTTGAAATTGACAAGATCCTAATCAGTTTCATCCTAAAGACTTTTCTTTGCCTCCTAAATGGCCCTAGCATTCTTTTTAATGTGTTCCCAAGCCTGCTTACTCTCTTCTAATCCATTCTTCAATGAATGTACATATAAACTTCAATTCTCTTTTAGCTATTTATTCCAGTACCACGTTCAGCATAACAAAGGGTGAGGGAGTGGGTGGGGGGGAAGCTATAAGATTTTATCCAGCTTCCTCCAGTTGAGTTTCACCAACACTTGTGCTCACTCCACTGTTTGGGGTTGTATCCTTCTGACACTGTAGGAAAGCTGGAGTAAAATCATAAGCAAAGTTGTGGTCACATGATTTTTAATTTAGTGACTGTTTCGGCACTCCCTGTTGGAGTTTCTAAATGAGGACTACCTGTATCCTTAAGTTTAATTAGAAGGCCGAAAGTAATAAATGTATGGTATTAGTCTAGGTTATTGTAATTTAGATGATGACACAAATTTGTGTAATTCCTTTGACACTGGACTTGTCAACAACTTGTCAGCAGTTCAAGAGCCATGTGCTGCATGATGGGATGGATTCCCATGCCTGCCTCAGCTCCAGCCAACCTAGCAGTCTGAACTATAAATGCAAGTAGATAAATAGGTACCACTTTGGTGGGAAGGTAATAGCGTTCTGTGCACCCTGGCATGTAGTCATGCTGGCCACATTACCGCCAAAGCTTCCTTGGACAACAGTGGCTCTCTCGGCTAAGAGAGAGATATGACAGTTGGATATGACTGGGTCAGGGAAATAACAAAATAACAGAGCTGGAAGGGACCTGCCCAAGCAGGGAGTCCTATAGTATTTCCAACCCCCTGCTCAAGCAGGAAACCCTATAACATTTCAAACGAATAGCTGGCCAATCTCTTCTTAAAAGCCTTCAGTGTCGGAGCACCCACAACTTCTGGAGGCAAGTTTTTCCACAGATTAATTGTTCTAACTGTCAGGAAATTTCTCCTTAGTTCTAAGTTGCTTAGAGCAAGTCTTCTTCATGCAAACAAGTGTAGTAAATATTTAACAGTACAAAAATATTTTGCTTACAATTAATTATAATCCTGGTATATAAAAGGCCAACATGTGGGTACACTTAAGCTGGTGAGAGAAATTTGGAACTTTGAAACAAATCGTTTGATAGGTAAAAATTAAGATTGCATATAATAGTTGGTTTTATTATCAATAAAATATTTCTATGTCAAATTGTTGATAAATACTTAGTAATAAAAACATTCCAGTTTTAAGAATTAAACTATAATCAGGGTTCAAGAATCTCAGGAAATGCTGATTACATGTTGCTTATTGTCCTTTTCTGAGTTATGTCTCACCAATTTTCCTGAGAAAGTCCTCTGACACTTAGAAAAACCTTTTATGTTTCATTCAAGGAGTTATGGAGGTGAGGAAAAGAAATGATTGCCAATGATTACATCATATAAAATATTTTTGCTAGATAACCCCTGCAGTCCAGAATTTTATTTCAAAATGCCCCTACCAAAAAACCTGCCTTTCTTGTCACATCTTGTGTCAATCTTTAAATAATCCCAATAGAAATAAAAGTGTCACACCATAGCTAACTCTTTAAAAATCATATTACCTTTTCAGGGAAAAATTGGATTCAAATCTTACTTCAGTTATGAACAGCAATGCATCTTAAGCTGCTTCCCAGTCCTCTCTGTTTGCTACAGAAATTGGCAGCAAGGCCAAGTTTCAACAAATTTCAGGAGCCTAGCCACTTGTAAACATTCTACAGAGTAAATTGGGTCAGTGCACAACACGTCAAGCAATGTGATTTCATAAAACAGTATGCATTTGTAAGGTAACTGGAGTTTTTTCAGTGCCTTTTAAAAGACTACATATTTTAATAATTTTATTTTATTAATAGATTAAAGCCCTTTAGTTGGTCATGAAGATATTACAATTACTTAGGTAGCAGATATAATTTTGTTTTGAATGACCAAGAACTAATTGTACACATACACGCATGCACCAAAACTGACACTAAAAAAATTCCACTAAAAATATAGTTCTTTTTGGCTGTACACTCACCCACATCCCTTTTAAGATATCTTCTTTTTTAATGCATATAATAGGCTTCAGCCTTCCTAAACTTAACCATTTCTAATTTAATGTATTAAACAACTAGAATACTGCGGAGATACTAAATGAATGTGATCTGTGCAGATTTCTGATTGTAAAAGTAAATTTCACTAAATCCACTGTAACTTACCCTGAGTAAATACTCAGAATGCTTAATCAAATATTACAACCACTATTAAATCCAAATAACACTATAAATTATATGTAGTTATAATGTTCTACGCATTGCCATAAAACAGTGTGTGGTGCAGTAGTTAACATGCAACACTAACACTGCAGAGAACCAGGTTCAAGCACCTGCTCATCTTTGACAACACTCTGAATGATATTAGGCCACTCATACTCAGATGAGAATTGCTGTAGGGGAAAATGGAGAAAGGAAGTATTAAATACAATGTCATCGGCTCCTGAACAAAAGACAAATATAAATATAGAAAATAAATGCTACTCATTGTACCTTTAAAAATATTTTTGACTGAATTCAAAGAACAAACACAATGCTTATAAAATAGTCTCATAACTTTTAAAAAAACATTAAAAGGGTACAAAATATTTAAAAGATCACAGGATTTATCAGGTCTCCAAAGTGATATAATCTGCAATGGATTATCTTCTTTTCCTATACAAATCTTATTATATTCAACTGTTAATTTGCAGTCTTAAGTTACATTTTTGTTCTTTGAAGTTGTCATGAAATTGAGGTTAACTAATTAATGAACTCTTAGACAAATAACGTAATGGTTTTTTAATTTTTTCATGTTAAAATCATGACAATTATGCATTTTAATTAGTGATAAAGCTAGAGTTTGGTATCATGCAGCCTTGATACTGTAAATAGATCTCATAAATTATTTCATAAACAGATAATAATGTTTAATTACCTGGAAATTAACAAAAGATTAACAGTGAATTCTTGTTTTACAAATATGTAAATACATTATTTTTTTTTTTATTGAAAAGTTTTATAAAATACAATTTTCCTTTAAAAAAAAAAACCCCCTTCCCCCTCCCTCCTCCCCTCCCTACCTCCCCCCTATCTCCCCCCCTCCCCCTCCCCCTCCTCCCTCCCCTACCTCCCCCCCTCCACTTCCCCTCCTCCCCCCTCCCCCCCCCGACTTCCCAGAGCAAAATACAAGGTATATATCTAAAAGGCAATCATAAACAATCATATACTAACAATTATAAACTCTAAAATCCATCACTCTCTAGCTTGTATATAGTAAACCAATCCTTAATAATACTAAATATATATAAAAAACTAAAATAAAAAAAACTAGCATCATTCCCATCTATGTTCTTCCACAATTCACTATTACCTTAACATATTCTCATTTGCACATTAATAAATAGTTACACAAATTAACCCACATTAACCCACAAAACTTTCTTCCTCTTCCTCTGTAGTAAGTTGTCCATTAATTCCAAATTTAAAAAAAAAAATCTATTACCATACATAGCATCCCAAAACTTTTTTTTTTTAAAAAAAAACACAACTACCACTTAACTATAAATATTTTGTGGAAGTTCCATAGATTTCTACTGGTCTTATTTTTTTTTCTTTTTTGAGCGTTTTAAGGCAGCACGCGTCACCCTCTGTTCTCTAAGATCATCCAAAAGAGTTGCAGCTTGAACTCCTCCTGTACCCTTCTCATCTATCTGTGCATCTTCATCCTCTTGATGTTCTCCTTCTCCAGATCCCTCTGCAGCTTCCAGAAGTGTTGATGGGGTTACTTCCAAGACATTATTATAAAAATCATGCGCTTGCTTCACATTACTCAAACAGTATCTTTTGCCATCATACATGAAGCTCAACCCAACTGGGATCTCCCATCTGAACCTTATATCTCTTTGCTTGAGCTCTTGCACAAGAAATATAAAATCCTTCCTTCTCTTTAAAATCTTTGGAGGAATTTCTTTTAAAACCAAAACTTGTTGACCAGCAATCACAACTTTGGTATCGTAGGCAGCTTGTATAACTTCATCTCTAATTTCCCTTTTTACAAAATAAACCACCACATCTCTAGGCAACTTTCTCTGTTTAGCAATCCACGAATTCACACGGAACACTTTGTCCATACCTTGTTTTAATTCAGATGCTGGATGGTTCAATACTCCCTCAAAAGCCTCAGAAACCAGCTGCTTTAAATCTTCCTTAATATTCTCTTTTAGGCCTCTAATTCTCACAGCAAACTTCATCTGGTAAAATTGGGCCAAGCTCTGTTCACTGTCAATTTTGTCTTTTAAATCTTCAATTTCCAATACTTTTGCTTCTAATAAAGCATTCTTTTGAATCAAGTCTTGCACTTGATCATCCAGCACCTCCACACATTTAGCAACTTTTTGCACTGAGGACAAAATGTCTACCTTCATTTCTCTAAGTTTCTGTTCCATCCTTTCTTCCATTCTCTGCTCCAATTTCTCCAATTTCTCCTCCATCTGTAGAAATTTAACACCCATTGACTCCAAAATTAACTGGGTATGTTTTTCAAGATCCTTCGATGTCAATACATCAGGAGAATGCAACGCCTGCAGCAATGATTGTTGTTGCACCGGAGAATTTCCAGCACTCCGAAAAGTTCTAGGGGGAGGTTTCGCTGCCATCTTTTACTTACAATTGTGACGCACTTTCACTTTAAGTTTTAAGCAAAGTCCATCAAGCTTGAGAGTAAAATAAAATCTTCTTCATCTCTTCATCTTTCCCTCTTGTACTGCTCTGCCTGCTCTTTCCCTTTCATAGTCTCTCCTTCAAGCAGGGATGGTCGCAGACGCCTGGCTCTGCTCCATAAAGTCCGGAGCAGAGACGCTGGTCAGCTGGGAGCAGCCCGGGCTACGGGGGAGTTCAATCCTTCGGCCGCCCAAGCTCCAAGCTCAGGCGGCCCCGGCGAACTCAACCCCCACCTGGGGGCTCACCCCCTCCTCTTCTCCCGAGGAGGGGGCTTCAGATTCGCCCGAACAGCTGATCGGCGCTGTTTCGGGCGAAAAAACACCAGCTGAGCCGCGGGCAGCCCGGGAAGGCTCCCTCCGTCGCCGCGGAGCCACCGGAAGTCCGTAAATACATTATTTTATATGGAATGCATTTTTTCTCAGAAAGCATTGAAGCTAGTAATAGAAATCATATACTAATGTGTTTGTATATTTGTTTTCTGATTTGTTCCTGGTTACTATAATTTTATTAGTGAAGTTTTAAAACGTAATGTTGTTTTCTTATGATTTCACACCATCTAGCTTCTGTGAAGATTTAGAAAGTAAATAAATTAGACAAATAAAATATTATTAAAAAACAGAGGACAAAAAAAATCTAGAAATTAGGAACTAAATAAAAGATACATAAAGCACTGTATTTTAACATTTAAAAATCTAAAGTTACAATCAGATGTTTTTTTTTAAAAAAAAGTTTATGATACCATTGTAAAAAAAACTTTGCCTTGACAAAACTTTTGATGCTTCTGTGCCTTGATTAGTGATTTATTTGTAAAATCTAATTGTGGAAAGCAATTTGGAAATTCTGAACCATGTGCTGAGAGGTCCATGCATTTTATATTTAACCATACTAATTCAAAGCAGTGGGAAATCCTAAGGGAAATGGGAAAATATTATTTCCTAGACTATTATTAAAGCTTTGAAGTAATTCAAAAAGATAGGATTTTCCTAGGTTTTCCTCTGTACTATCTTTTATATTAAAATGTATTGATAATAAAAAATTAATAAGGTTTATGTTATGTTCAGGCATGGATTTTTTTGTTCTTCAAATGAACTTTATTATCACTGATTTTTATGTTTCTATATTGATAAGACCTTTTTTGTAGGTTTTCTATTATTTTTGTGCAAGTTTAACAAGCATTTAATATTATTTTGTGTGTGTGTGTGTGTGTGTGTATCTCCTTACACCTTCTGCATTCAACTATAAGAACTAAGAAGCCTAATGATTTAGGAAAACTTTACTCTAGTCATGCTGAAGGATTGCTGTTAAAGGAATTAGTTCTAGTCTCCATTATGATAAACGTACCTCTGTTCTGTTACTTACAACTTGAATTTAGCAAAAAAATAAAGCATGATTTTAAACTGAGATTCTTTTGTGTTGTTGCAAAGAAGCGGCAATGTTTCACCATGGCAGAATGCACATGTAATGTTAAACCATAGGTTAATGATACACAGACAAATCCCAGTTAATCTGAATGCAGTGCTGCATTTGCATGCCTTGTCATGGTTGGTTTCACTTTTCCTGGTTCCTGGATTGCTGTCTAGGAATCAGGAATCGTGGTTTAAAATGAACTCTAAATTATTGTAAACCTTGCTAAACTATTCTAGGAAGGTAGCAGCTTGTTTAGTCATTGCATAATTTTTTTTTAACCCAACATATAAAATCAAAGAAAATGAAACTGAATGCAAGAGGGTATTTCTCTCTGCTTTACAAAAGGAATAGATAGGATTATGTATGAGATTTTTTTCCGGCTAGTAGAAGTTCAGCATTAAGTATAATATGAATTAAGCTTCTTCCTTTCCTACTTTTTCTCAATACTAGAGGTGAAAGTAAGGCTGTGCTACTTGGATTCAAATCTAGCTCGCGTTTTATTAAATGCTGAATTCTCTGTCCAAGCCCACTTCCTAAAAAATGCAATGACATTTCTCAAAAATTCCTGCATATAAAGGAGTTTTATTATAAACAACAGAAACATTTATATTGGAATGGAAAGTTAGAATAAATAATAACAGTGATCAGAAAAATCTGAACTTGTATAAAAACTGGAAGCAAGCATATTATTAGGCTTGGATACCTCAGCAAAATTCTGAAAATACAATAAGCATTACATTCAAAGAAACTAAATATTATAAAATGTGAAATTGGCTCAATTCAGATATCAAACTTAGTCAAGAAGAAACTTTAGTTTGATATTAGTTTATAATAGCATGACAAATGAAATTTGCAATCAATTCTAAAACTGCAGAATTAGAAACTGTTATGTATTAGGCTTTTTAGGAACACCTAAAGCACTTGTATAAGAGTCACCACCAGGAGGCGTTGAACTGTAACTGTTTTGGCGGGAAGCAGTTTCGGCGGGAAACATAGGTTCAATCCGATTGGTTGGCTGTGTACCTGGCCAGGTATATAAAGAGTGCAGGTAGCCCCTATTCCCCAGTACAGTCACTTCCACCTAATAAAGAGCTGTTATGCTGTACTCATCGCTCTGGCGTCCTTCCTACTCTCCAGAACCCACTACACAACAGTGGTGACGAGGGTGGGATTCTGCTTTGCCTTAAAGAGCTGAATTCACGAGGGGACGGCTTCGCGTGCTGGAGGAAAGAGGCATCTTTCCCCCCTTTCTACAACCGGCTAGTCACCACGCTAGCGGCCACACATACTCAGAACCAACTGTCTGAGTCAGCGGAGCCGGATCCGAGAACAAGAGGAAGAAGATGCTAAAAATCATCCAGCCCAGAGAATTCGACATCCGCCATCCCGAACGGTGGCCACCACACCTGGGGCAAGTCAAGAACTATCTCTGGACGAACCAAATCGCCGAGGACGGCCTAAAAGCGGCAACCTTGCTTTGCATAAGTGGGCCTGCCACATTCGATTGGCCAAAAGCCTATTCGCACCGACGCCAATTGAAACCGTCTCATACAGAGACCTCACACAAAAGTTGAATGGGCATTTCAAGCCCCGAATGTCCAAGCTGGCCTGGCAGTTCCGATTTGACCAGAGGGTACAAGAGCCGGGCAAATCTGCGTCAGAGTTCATCGTGGCCTTGCGACAGGCCGCCCACCTCTGCAAGTTTTCTAACCTGGACGAGAGACTACACTGGTCCATTCCAAGGACAGCTTTTCCTAATAGTAGTAGATAGCCACTCAAAATGGCTGGAGGTAGTGCCAGTCCCAAATATGACCACGGCCAGAACAATCCAAGTGCTCAGGAGACTTTTTGCCACACATCGTCTGCCTGACGTTGTGGTATCAGATAATGGGGCCCAATTTACCGCTGCTGAATTTCAGGCCTTCATGAGAGCAAACTTGATTAGACACGTCACATCAGCGCCCTTCCACCCGACTAATGGACAAGCAGAAAGGATGGTGAGAACAACCAAAGACGCACTCAGGCGCATTATCGTCAGTGATTGGCACCACAGGTTGGCAGAATTCCTATTGTCTCAACACACACCACCATGCACAGCCACGGGGAAGAGTCCTGCAGAGCTCCGTTGGGGCAGACACCTCATCACCAAACTGGACAGGCTGCACCCTGACAGAGTGGCTTCTGAGGCCGCGCAACCCAAAACCCCAAGAGAACTACACCCGGGTGACTTGGTTTGGGCCAGGAACTATGGTCCGGGACACTTGTGGATTTAGGGGGTGGTGGTTGGAAAAACTGGGCCCTTATCTTATGTAGTAGGGGTGGAAGGGGGGTTGTCAGGTCAGACGGCACGTAGACCAAGTAAGGAAAAGAGTTCCAGAATGGTCACCAAGCGACCATGGGGAGAATTACCCCTCATTGAGTTTTCAAGCTGGCACACAAGCTAGCTCACATCCCCCCTACCAGCACCACCAACTAACAACCATGGCCGAGCCCGAGGAGGACCATGTTGACACAGAACTGCATGGGGAGAACCCCAATCAACCAGGACAGCAACCCTCCCAGGATAGGTAGGCTAACCCAGCCACAGAGTCTGACTATGGGGTGGGTCTACCAGAAACGGTCAGCCAGAGCTTACCTACTGACTCTCCTGTTCAGGAGAACTTGGACGTCCAGGATACGTCGAGTAAGGCGCCTGCCCACAAGAGGGAAGAAACCCTAAGATGTTCATCTCGGCCCCATAGGCCACCCGCGTACCTCACTGACTATGTGCGCAAATAAGGGAAGCCGGATGGCTAGATCCATTGGGAAGATTGGTTGTCATGAATTCAATAGTTGTATATGTATATTGTTTCATCCTTAAGGGGGAAGGGGTGTTATGTATTAGGCTTTTTAGGAACACCTAAAGCACTTCATTCATTTCATTTCATTTATTTGATTTCTATACCGCCCTTCTCCCTAGGGACTCAGGGCGGTTCACAGGGCATATATAAATAGCTATACAAAAATTAAAAGAGAATTAAACCATGCCCAATTAAAATACAGCAATAATAGAATAATAAAAACCAATTAAAAACCCATATTCCCCATCAGGCCAGACCAGCTAACTCAAACAAGTGGGTCTTCAACCCGCGACGGAAGGATCGGAGGTCCGATGCCATCCGGAGCTCAACCGGCAGTTGGTTCCATAATGCCGGAGCACCCACAGAGAAGGCCCTCCCCCTGGGGGCCACCAGTCGACATTCCCTGACCGGAGGCACCTTGAGGCCCTCTCTGTGGGCACGCACAGGGCGGAGGGGAGTTGACGCCGGCAGCAGGTGGTCCTCGAGGTATCCCGGACCCATGCCATGTAAGGACTTAAAGATCATAACCAAGACCTTGAACCTCACCCAGAAGACAACTGGTAACCAATGCAGCTCGCGGAGCAAAGGTGTAACATGGGAGTACTGGGAAACTCCCAAGACAACTCTCACGGCCGCATTCTGTACCAGTTGGAGCCTCCGAGTGGTCTTCAAGGGAAGCCCCATGTAGAGAGAATTACAATAGTCTAGGCGAGAGGTCACGAGCGCATGAGTAACCGTAAACAGGGCATCCCGGTCCAGATAGGGCCGCAACTGGCGCACCAGGCGAACCTGGGCGAAAGCCCCCCTAGTCACCGCCACTATATGGTCTTGTATAAGAGTCACCACCAGGAGGCGTTGAACTGTAACTGTTTTGGCGGGAAGCAGTTTTGGCGGGAAACAGGTTCAATCCGATTGGTTGGCTGTGTACCTGGCCAGGTACTGGCCAGGTATATAAAGAGTGCAGGTAGCCCCTATTCCCCAGTACAGTCACTTCCACCTAATAAAGAGCTGTTATGCTGTACTCATCGGTCTGGCGTCCTTCCTACTCTCCAGAACCCACTACACAACAGAAACCATGGTTTAAGCTTTTTGAACATGTGTTTTACTGCCAAAAAAAAAAGAACTGGAATATTTATCATTATGCACAAGGGTGGGGATGGGGAGAAGGGCAAAGACTGTGCATTCTGACAATGAAAATTGGCCATGATAGTCTTCATGTTTGTCCATGGGTGGGAGGCCAGAACAAGGAGACATAAATAATGAAGAATATATAATAATTTATTCCCATTCAAAATTATTCCTGACATTAAAGAGATACCATTCCTATTCAAACCTTCAGGATAAAATTGTGTTTGAATTGTGCTATGCTTGTTTAAAAAATAGTATCACACTCATATTAATGGCTGTTGTAGTACATATCACCTTAAGCATATTTCAGCAATATCTAAATTAGCAGATTTTATATAACAATTGGTCATCAGAACGATGATTTGAAGTGATTGTGTGAATCCTATAACTATTTGGCATGATTTCTACATTACTTTAGTTTTAATGTTTCCCATCCAGAGGTTCTACAGCACAGATGGAAGAATTGAGATGTCAGTTAAACAAAAATCTTAAATGTGCTTAGGTTGTTATACATTTGAAGTTCTAAACATTGGGTTTAGATTAATTAAACAAATGGTTCACTTCAGATACAATACCAAAACACTGAATTCAAGCTTACAACCTAGCAAACTGCTTCTGAGATTGCACAGTTGGTATGTCCTTCCTTTACAGTCCTTTCTTTAATATAATGGCATATCTTACAGCAGGTGTGAATAAACTTCATACAATCATGGGATTTACTGTTAAACAAAAGGAGGTTTTATTTAGAGTCTACATGGCAAGGATGTGTTGACATCAGATAAGGGAAGATTTAAATTGCTCACATTTCTTTTGAGTTTTAGGGTATTAGACAAGTTCAAGAAAATAGACTTATTGAACTAGTGAACCCTTACCTACCGGTACTTTAGTCATTAAGAGCAAATTTTAGAAAGTTCACCACAAAAAACCCCTCTTTTGTCACTTAATTTGGTTATAGGATCTGAGGCAAAAAAAACCTATTAGAAAGCATATTGAACTAATGAATTGCCTACCCATTAAAGTCTGTTTTTCAACAGTATTATACAAGTATTATACAAGCAATCCCACCAGACCACGCTGCTTTGTTAAGCAAGGATTGTGCATTGTTAAGCAAAAACCACCTTGCAACTTCCTGTCGGTTTCCACCAACCAAAATGTCTGGGGAATCCAGCAGGGAATTGCATGTCCCAGGCAGCTTGCAAGAATGCCAGCAAGCAGGTGTCAACTGCTGGATGGAGAGAATGTGTGGATGGACCATAGTGAGAGCATGGAAGAGGTGGCTGCTCCGAGTAGAGGAGAGCACCTCAATATGCATGGGTGGCCAGAACAGTGCAAGCAGTGTAGGACTGGCTGTTACCAGGCAGAGAGAAACACATGATGGTGTGCAGGTGGCCAGCACAGCACAAGTGTAGCAGGGAGGTAGGGGAAAGGCAGGAAGGTACATGGGTGATTAGTGCAGCATAAGGGCAATAATGCTGCGGGGTGGGAGACTGTCTTTGAGGATGGTTGAGTGGCTGGTGAAGCATAGCATGATCACAGCAGGGCCAGCTGCTATTGCTGCTGGCTTGGAGGCAGGGACTGACCAGAGCAACTTGAAACTGTCCTGCCATTATCCTAATTGTCTTTCATTGTGGAAAGCCAGCAGGGAAGATCACAAATGGTAATCGTTAGACCACAGGACCCTGCAACAGCATAAGTACAAGTGGGTTGCCAAGCACCCAGATCATCACCACATGATCATGGAGGTGCTGAGACAGCCAGAACTTTGAGGACTAGTCATATGTATCACTTGTTCAGCACTGTCTTAACTCTGAAAAGTCATTGAATGAATGCTCATTAACTAGGATTACCTGTACTGACAATAAATCAGAATTTGGTACAATTCAATAACATACCGTATATTCTATTACTTTTAAGAACACCTCTTTTTGATACATTGTCTATAACAGCTGAGTAAAACTTTTTTAAAAAAATATTTATTGATAAAGAATAACTAGAACATAAAATATGATGAAATACACCCAAAAATGTAGCATTGCTAATTAAAAAAGAATATCAAAATATTAATTAATTAACATTTGAAGAAACTAGAGAAATACCCATAAGGTATTAATGTAAAACCAGCTCAATCCTTTAAAAGATTAATAAATGTAGCCATATAGGCCATCAATTATCTTCCCAATTTTAATACATTATTTAATAATAATAATAATAATATTTACATATTTAAATTTTTAATATTCTGTTATTTAATAACTTTAAAGTAATGACTATAAATATGTGGATATTCTATTAATATTAATTACAGTTTCAGATATTGTTACATTTTTTTATTTAACCGTTTCTTCAAAATTAAGTATATCATTAGGAAAAGTGAGAAAGTAAAGGAAGAACATACATCAAAGCATTTGTTTTATAATAAAACTTTCAATCTTGGGCTAAATTGCTTGACATTAAAGTCTCTATTGTGCTATTACTTAGTATGCGTATTTATGTTCCGTATGTATATACTGTGTATATGAATATGGATACATGTATTTTCATGCAGGTTGATAAAAGAAAATAAGCTAACCAAACATGTTTTGCAAATTTGAAACACTAAAAAGAAAAAGACAGTAAAGACTAAAACTTTCTTAAATAAACTATTGCTTCAAAATGGATCTTGAGCCACTCATGCCGGGGTTAGAAAGACAAAAAGAAAGGAAGAGTGAATAGAATATAGGGTTTATTGCTACAGAGATGTAGATTCCATGATCACCAGTAGCATAAAAATGTTATGTCTCCAGACCAGTATTTCTCAACCTTCGAAACTTTAAAATGTGTGCATTTCATCTTCCAGAATTCCCTAGTCGCATGGAGAAATCCTCACATTTTAAAATTGTCAAAGTTGAGAAAGATTGCCTCAAACATTAAAACTGCAACATCTAAACATCTAATTGCAAAACTTCAAGTTGAAATTATATGGAGATAGAGATAAATAGTAGATAGATAGATAGATGATAGATAGATAGATAGATAGATAGATAGATAGATAGATAGATATAGATAGATAGACAGACAGACAGATAGACAGACAGACAAAAACAAGAGTGTGTTTCAAAAATACTCTTTTTTTTATTGAAAAGTTTTAACATACAGTTTATCTTTAACAAAAAAATATTCGTACTAGAGACTACTCAGAAAAAATACTCTTATAACACAGGAACAATTATTGCATTACTTTATAGAAAAACTACTATAAAATCAAGATTATGCCCTCTGAAAACTTCAAAATGTACTGATGTTAATAGCAAATAGCATACAGCATTTACTGATCTGAAGATGAACAGCTGGTAATTTCATAGCATTCTAATATCAAGTCATACATTTTAGCAATTTCCCTTACATATTAAGGAAGCAGGACCGAATTTTTAAGATAAAAGTCAAACTATGATATGCAATCCCTGAGTCCATTTCTTTACTAAAAAATTCAGTGAAAAATAAACTAGTGTATTTAGAGCTCTGTTGTATAAAAGTTAGCTTCCCTATTCTGTTCAAAAGATGAGTAAGTTTCATGTGCATGTACACACAAACAAATACACACGGAGGCCATTTCTACCTATTATATATAACTTCAGCACTTTTTATATTGTGCTCTAACATTCTTACAGTCATGAGCAAATGGGAAGGACAATGAAAATAAATACTTTTTGCAGCAACGCAGAACAATTCAGTTCTTTTAAAATGGAAACATTAGAAAAAACATGTAGGTAAAAACATTTTCCATAAGCAATGCCAGCCAAGAATCAGAGACAAATGGGACTTAACCTGTAGGACAAAGAAATGTGAACTGAACTACAAGTGATGGGTATTAAATGCACTTTTGAAAGTTTAGGAAAACTTTCTGAAAGTACTTTGAGAACCTTGCCTTCTGTATAAGAGTATTTCTTCTTCATCACTCATATATAATGGAAAGCAGTTAGTGACTGTGTGTTCTGAAAATTCCCAAAGTAACACAGCAAGGTTTCTTTTAACAGGAACATATTATAAATATCTCCTTGAATACTCTAACATGAACAATTAACATAACGATTCTCAAACTGTGGGGTTTGTGTTTCAAATACCTTTGAGTTGGTGGCTTTGAGCTGCACTACGTAGAGAATCCAGGCCCCCATTTTTCTTTATGATTGTTGGAATGTGCCAGGGTTATTTGATTACCTTATTGTGACCTTCTGACAAGCAAAGTCAATGGGGAATCCAGATTCACTTACCAACTATTTCACTAACATAACAGCAGTGATTCACTTAACAACAGTGGCAAGAAAGGTCACAAAATGGGTCAAAACTCATTTAACAACTATCTAGTTTAGCAACAGAAATTTTAGGCTTAACCGTGGTCATAGGTCCAGGACTACCTGTACACAGTACCCCTAAGTTAATCTAGAAGAAACCTCTAAAAGTTAATATTTTGTGTTGGTTGGCCTAACTCTCAAGCAAGATACTATCCTATCCGGTGCTTTTTTTGTAAAAGAAAAAGGTGCCGGAACTCATACATGTCATACAACCCTCCTTGCCTACCCTACAAGGTTCCATCCAAAAAAGGTGCTGGAACTCCGTTCTGAACGTTCTATGAGAAAAAAAGCCCTGATCCTATCAATATCTACATTTTTATTCTATCAACTAGCTGAAGAGCAAATATTTAATAACTAGAACAATTTACATGTTTTGTAGCCCTTTTTCATTGCAGAATTATTCCATTTTATGTTTAAAACCAACTATCTATCAAAGATGATAGATGCTGCCTAGTTATTAAAACCTGGACAACAAACAAAATTATTGTTGTTGTTGGTCACACTGTCAGCCAAATATTTAGACTGGATTTGGCATTTTATCCATCTATTGAGACCTTTCCAAGGACCAGAGATAGACAGATGTTGTTTCTTGATAGTATTAAAAGAATCTTGCAGACTGTAAACTGTTCCAAGTAAAGCTGACTTGAAATTGACAGATTTTCTCAATGTATTATTATCTTGATGAAGAATGCTTGCTATCTATACACTGTAAAGTTTAGCTTATTCTGCTGTAGGCTATTTTCAATTAGTTCTACGTATCACGCACTTGTACACATATAAAAACAATTATGATATTAACAGCTGTAAGATACTAAGATATAGTGAATGTATAGATTTGTAATTTGAGCATTTTATATTAGCCCCCCCTAAATCAAAAGTTACATTTAAATTAGAATTTTTATTTGGATCCAGAAGTTCCCATTTTGCTACCCCATTTTGCCATTTTGTGTTATGCAAAATTTGAAAACCAGGGAATGCTGGTCCACTTGCTAAGATAATAAGGATACATTTTCTCCTCTTTAAAAAAAAAGCTTCACTTAAGGGCAGCATTTTTGAGAGGTGTGAAAATGTTCATGAAATTCAACTCCATCACTTCAGCTCAATTATAGTTATAATCTTAATTATTGTTACAAATATATTCATTTAGTCTTTGACTACATTTTTGACACAAATGAAGTAATTTGCTTATGGTGTCTTTATATTTTTATTTTTGTTTAAAGTTATCACACATTACTAATCAACTCCAACATTTTGTTGTCATATATTATTCGTACTAGAGACTACTCAGAAAAAATATTACGATTTCAATATTGTATATAGTCTTATATTTAAAATATACAAATATACCTTCCAATAGCTTTCAGGAACTAATTAAATTAAAGCTTGTATTTAATATCTGGCAATGTTTCTATTTAAACAAAAGCATGTTTGGTATTATGTACATTGAAAGAAATCTGGATATATGCCTTCCGGCATCTCAAATGTGTTGACAGTTGATTTTACAATGTAAGGGTGACTAAGAAAGCATACAGTCTACCAGTCCCAAACTTGAAATAAATCTTGCTACTACCACATTTCTGAATAAGCCTATTTTTGAAGGGTTATTTTTTTATTCTAGCAAAAAATATTGACCAACCTTCACATCCAAGAAGCAACTTTCACAAACAACACGCCTGTATTAAAATCATGTGTTTGGAGATTTTTTTTCTTAGAATTCCAAGTTATTATACTATACCTATTTTTGTAATAGCAAATCAGTTTGTCCTGTCAATTAAATTTGCCTATTTTCAAACAATACAATAGTATTCAAAATGAGAATTACTTTACCCATCATAAACCTCAAGACAACTTGAGAACTCCTAACATGTAGGTATATGTCTAACAAATTGTTTAAAATGAAAAGAGGTACTTTTCATTCAAGAACTCCCATTATGGAACAGCATACTGTTTGGTCCACCTGCTATCTTCTATAAAAGAATCTTATTTTCTGGTGTCTTGTGAAGATTTTTCCATTCAGCCAGATCTTTTAAATACAGATTGGTCTCTCAAGTGTGAAAGCTGCATATTTAACTTTAGGATGCTACATGTTTTACTTTGTTGTTATATTTTAATGATGCTTTTCAATTTATGATTCAATATATTGTCTTGTATTTAAATTGTTTTTATGTTTGTTCATTTCATGCTGTCAAAAGAATGTTATGTTATGAGGTACCAGACTGTGGTTGCAAATAAGTAAATCAAAGCACATATTTTTATTATTTGGACATTTATAATAATATATTATGGATGAATTCAATATATTATTTTGTATTTAAATTGTTTTTATGTTTGTTCATTTTATGCTGCCAAAGAAATGTTATGAAGTAAAGATGAAGGTTGCAAATAGGTAAATCAAAGGAAAATATTTTTATTATTTGGAGCTTTATAATAATACTGATGATATAGTGAAATTTTAATATAAAAACATTTTACAGGAATTATTGTGGCAAACATATAAACTAAGATTCATTTGAAATAAGTGTCACTCCCAACATTAATAGCCAATAAACCAGTCCATTGGCCTAGATTCAGTGCTCTGTCATAATCTATCTATGCCAGTGATGTCGAACCTTTGCCATACATATCAAAGGTAGCACACCTGCTTTCACCGACACTAATCCTGTGGAGTGCTGGGTCATGGAATAATTCCATCATTCCACAAGATTCATGCCCCTTGGAGAACAGCATGAGGCGGCCTTTTTGAGTGGCAGTGATGGCACTAGGGCTGAAGTCAAGGCCCAGGCCTCGACTTCAGGCTCAACCTCTGTGCTGTCACCAAATGCCAGTTTAAGGTGACCTAGATGGTAGAATAGGAGACAGAGAATTGTTTCTCTTTTGTTCAGTGGGAGTGACACATCAGCAGAGTCAAGTTAGCCATTTTACAAATTTTTGACACATCAAGCCCAAAATGTTTGCCATCAATGATCTGTGCTGTCTCACAATTTGTTAATCTGCCTGGAGTTTGCAGCAACAGTATTCCATTTTACAGTATATTTGTAGGTAGCATCATGGTTATTTGTAATGTATTGCCAAGCAAGCTTGTACTTGAAGAGGAAAGGAAAAAAGTAAGGGTGAGTGTATACACCAGTGTTTCTGAATCTTGGCATCTTTAAAATGGGTGGATTTCAACTACCACAATATTCCAGCCAGCAATTCTAGAATCCATGTCTTCAAATTGCCAAAGTTAAGAAATAGTAGCATAGACAGAAGCCTCCCATTTCACCCTGTGTGGGCAAACAATATGCAACTCTTCTAGGATCATTTTAAAGTCATCTCTAACCCTTTCTTCTCCTATTAGCTCAATTTTGCCAAGCATTTTTTCCTTAATCTATTGTCCATTCACATTACAAGCTCAACATACATGCATTTTTTGCTTGCTAATTTTTGCCTAGAGAGCCAGACTGTTATAGTGGATAAAACATTAGAAACTAGAAGACTGTAACTTCTAGTACTGCCTTGGTAATACTAAGCTACTGGAGACTTTGGTCCAGTCCCTCTGCCCAACCTTAGGAAGGAGGCAATAGCAATAGCAAAACCTTTTCTGAAATCTTGCCAACAAAAACTGCAGAGACTAGTCCAGGCAGTTCTCAGCATTCAAAACTAACTCAAAGGCACCAAACAAACAAAAGCCTAAGGGACCATTCTTTCTGAACTAACCACATAAGATATATCCATGAATGTTTTCTGAGCAATATACAAAACTGATTTGCCATTGCTTGTTCCAACTTTGATTTTTAATTTTCTTTTCCTAAGCAGGTTGTCTCTCTCACATCTGAACACCCAACCTGCCTGATCCCCCATGGTAGTTATCCTTAATTTCACCACCATAACTCTTTTGATCTTAGCACCCAGTTTCTGTTCCAATCAGCAAGGCTATCAGGGTTACCTCCACCATTCAAGATGGTAATGAAAAAAAAGGTAGGAACATTAATGAAATTCTATCTTCAGCCTGAAAACTGGACCAGTGCTGTTCTTTCCATTTCTAAGTTGAGAAAATAATATCTGAACCATCTTAGGATGCCTTGTGCATTATTTCTCCATGCCATATTTATATATCTATATTCTAATAATATTTATTAGTGCAAATGATAAACCACTATTGGGGGAGAGGGGGGACTCTGCAATGAGAAAAATATAGTAATAGGATTCTCTTAGAATTTCTTCACTGAGTTTTCATAGTTCTTTGTTGTATTATATTTTTAACTTTTAATTATTTTCCACATTTCAATATACTTCCCATTTTTAAGGGAATGATTCCTAGGTCAAATATTCCTATATATACCATGTTTTCTTCATAATATATTTTGTCGCTCCTGTGGAAATGTAATTGTTCTAAGTTTTATGCATTATTATATATTATAAAGCAATCAAAATTCAGTATGCCAATTTCAGTTAAAACTTGTAATTATTTAAAAAGTATATAACACAAATAGTTTGCTGTTTTCATCTTAAGTACCTGTGAGTACTTTCATCCCCTAATCTTCCAGTAATGGGAATTTTTGTGAAACAAGGAAATTACCATAGGGGTAAAGACATGGACAGTTCATACTTCTGAGGATGGGAAAAATGTTAGGAAAGCTACATTTAGAAACACATCCATATGTGCCACATATACCATAGCACAATACAGAATGCCTAAGATTTTTAACAATTAGAATTGCTAAGATTTTAGCATTTTTAGCAATTAAAAAGCACAAGGTCAGCAAACTAGGTATTTTTTAACATATGATACTGCAAGATCCCAAATCAGGGAACTGACACATTTAACTTGTGATGGTAAATGTGTCATATCCACTTGAGGAAATAAAATTCCTTATATACAGTATTATCAAATCTAACTGCACAGAAAATTAGTCTTAAGCCTTTCTGAAATCTGTTGCTAGCCAGATGAGTGGGTCTTTGACTATGACGACTGAGAAATATAGTCCCACACATCTAGAGAGCAATAGCTGGCATAAGGGCACTCTGGTTTTGTAGAGCAACTATTATTTTATTATTATTATTATTATTTATTAAATTTGTATACCGCCCTTCTCCCGAGGGACTCAGGGCGGTGAACAGGGCACATATAAATAGAAAATACAAAAATTAAAAAAGAATTAAATAATCGCCCAGATAAAACAATAACAATATAAAAACCCATTAAGAACCCTAACATCCCCCATCAGGCCAGGCCAGCTTGTTCAAATAAATGGGTCTTCAGACCGCGTCGGAAGGAGCAAAGGTCTGGTGCTGTCCGGAGCTCGACCGGCAGCTGATTCCATAAAGCCGGAGCGCCCACAGAGAAGGCCCTCCCCCTGGGGGCCACCAGCCGACATTCTCTGACCGGAGGCACCCTGAGGAGGCCCTCTCTGTGGGAACGCACAGGGCGGAGGGAAGTTGACGCCGGCAGCAGGTGGTCGCCGAGGTACTCCGGACCCATGCCATGTAAGGACTTAAAGACCATTACCAGAACCTTGAATCTCACACGGAAGACAACTGGTAACCAATGCAGCTCGCAGAGCAAAGGTGTAACATGGGAGTACCGGGAAACTCCCAAGACAACTCTCGCGGCCACATTCTGTACCAGTTGGAGCCTCCGAGTGGTCTTCAAGGGAAGCCCCATGTAAAGAGCATTGCAGTAGTCCAGACGAGAGGTCACGAGCGCATGAGTGACCGTACACAGGGCATCCCGGTCCAGATAGGGCCGCAACTGGCGCACCAGGCGAACCTGGG
This sequence comes from Vipera ursinii, assembly GCF_947247035.1. Lineage (NCBI taxonomy): Eukaryota > Metazoa > Chordata > Lepidosauria > Squamata > Viperidae > Vipera > Vipera ursinii. Next base: position 154,816,443 of record NC_139516.1, read on the forward strand.
CGAAAGCCACCCTAGTCACGGCTACTATATGGTCTTCCATAGTATAGTAAGCCGTGAATCTAGGAGGACTCCCAAGTGGCGAGCCCTATCCACGGGGGGGGTAAAAACTCACCCCCCATAGAAAGAGGTGGAATATTTTGAATGTCCCGGGATGCCGGAATGCACAGCCAGAATGAACTAGAAGCCAGAATGTAACTCTCAAAAGCCTGGATATCCACCATATGCAAAAATGTACTTTCTCATGCTGCTGCACTGATATTTCATACTATTATCTTCATTTCACACATGGTAAAGGAGTCAAGGAGTTTGCAATGGAATCGAAGACATATAGCTGTTAATACTTGCAGCTAGACTAAAATTTATTTCTGCACTGTACATATGCTCTCATATTTGATTTTGTGAGAAACAAACACATACACACTATAGTTACCTATCGCCGAGTGAAAAAGTCTTCTTAGATATTCTGAATCAATAAATGAAATAGCCTACCATACTTGTCCTTTTCACACCTAACATTAAATGCTGCTCAGTTAATTCTGTCAATGACTTATTTTCCATGTCATACAAGCCTGAACCACATAAGTGCTCGTGGGATAAGGAGAAACATCATGATTCCATACCATAAAAAACTGACTCCATTATTTGCATCATAAAATAATTATAGAAGGATAGAATTTGCACCACGCTGTCATCATATACTTACCGCTATTTCCTATTACTGAAAGATTAGGAGATGAAAGTACTCACAGGTACTTAAAATCAAACAGCAAACTATTCACAAATAAAAATATATATTATAAAACCTATAAGCTGGGATCAAACTTACCCATCTGTGAGAATGGAAAAGATCTCTTGTAAAAAATCTCTTCTAAAATGTTTTCTTCTTTCAGTATTACTGCCACTGTTGCAGAACTAAGCACTATCTTAAATTAAGCCCTGCTAATTCAATTACTAATCAAGCTTAAAAAACTATCTGGCTGACAATTATGCTTGGAAACTAAATAGTACCACCATGTATTAGACTGCAGCTCTCATCAAATTCAGCTAGCGTGCTCAATGGGAACATTGGTTATGGGTAATGTTGGTTGTAACCAGTTTGATCATGCTGACTTGGAATAATGGGGCTGGTAGCCCATTTGGAATCAAAAGTTGGAATTAAGATTGCCGGGAGAAATATTAACAACCTAAGATATGCCGATGATACCACTCTAATGGCAGAAAGTGAAGAAGAACTAAACGAGCCTCTTGTTGCGGGTGAAGAAGGAGAGTGCAAAACTTGGGTTGAAACTAAACATTAAGAAAACCAAGATCATGGCATCCGACCCTCTCAATTCCTGGCAAATAGATGGGGAAGAAATGGAGGTAGTGACACATTTTATTTTCCTGGGCTCCAAGATCACTGCAGATGGGGACTGTAGCCAAGAAATTAAAAGACACTTGCTCCTGGGGAGGAAAGCAATGGCAAATCTAGACAGCACACTAAAAAGCAGAGACATCACCCTGTCAACAAAACTGTGTATAGTCAAGGCTATGGTCTTCTCAGTTACAATGTATGGCAGTGAAAGTTGGACCATAAGAAAGGCTGAGCGCCAAAGAATGGAGGCCTTTGAAGTATGGTGCTGGAGAAGACTCCTGCGAGTCCCTTGGACTGCAAGGCGATCAAACCGGTCAGTCCTAGAGGAGATCAACCCTGACTGCTCTTTAGAAGGCCAGATCCTGAAGTGGAAACTCAAATACTTTGGCCACCTAATGAGAAGAAAGGACTCACTGGAGAAGAGCCTAATGCTGGGAAAGATTGAGGGCAATAGAAGAAGGGGACGACAGAGAATGAGGTGGCTGGATGGAGTCACTGAAGCAGTAGGCGTGAGCTTAAATGGACTCCAGAAGATGGTAGAGGACAGGAAGGCCTGGAGGAACATTGTCCATGGGGTTGCGATGGGTCGGACACGACTTCGCAGCTAACAACAACAAAAGCCCATTTGGAGTCACCACTGATTAGAAATGACAAAGAAAGACTAGGATCATGGACATCTATATCTCCACTTTCTTACTCATATAAATGTGGGAACAATAATCCTATTTACATAAATACATACTTATATACAAAACATCAACGTGAAAAAAACTGGTTTAGACTCTTCCACTATCTCAAGAAGAAACTGTTTGTGCAAACTAATCTTATCTACTCTTTTTGACCTGATTATTAAAATTATTATTAAAATTCCTCTTGTTCTCTTTCCAATAGAATCATAGCTTGTAATGTTGGTTTTAATGAAAACCATTCAACCATTTTCAGAGATTTACAATTATATTCAAAAGCTCATAATACAGTTCCTAATGTTAGTGCATAACCTCAGATATTTTTCCCCATTTGTTCTCAAACTGTTAATAGTAGTTCTTCATTGCCCTCAACTCCCCATTAAACTAGTTAAATTTGGCTGTGAAAAAGGGAAAAAGGCATACAAGAGACAGTAGGCATTTCCATACTAATGAACGATGTAACCTCCTTCTGTATCAGCATAGCACTGTCCAGCTAAATCATGTAGAGTGAGATAAGTAAACCTGGCTAACTGCTGGGTGGTCATCTCAATTTAGGGTTGCAAATTGTAACGGAAACTGAGAAATATGTATAGGGAAACTGACACATAGCCAAGAAAATTGAAGTCTGACACTGTTTATCATAATCAACCTCAAGAGAAGAAAAAGTAGGGCTGAAATGATTATGTACGTATGCTACAACTTCTTTCCCAGATAAAATAATAAAAAATTGGTTATTTCAGAGTACTGTTAATATGGAACATGCAGATATAGCTTTGGATTTTCTTCAAATAAAATAGCAGAGGTCTGCTTTCCTTTCCTGTTTTAAATGCGGGAAATGACTGTATGATAGAAAATAAAGAAAAAGGAGAAAGAAAAGAGAAAGAGAAAAATGGCTGCAGAGGGAGCTGCTAGCAGTGAAGGGGCATATCAACACTTCTTAATAATCCTAGATTACCTGCTTTTACTTCCACAATAATGAATGATGAAGTGTTAAAAAATTTATACATCATTAGGTTGTGGTGGGATTGTGTTGCTCTGAAAGGGGACAGACTATTTTTATACCAGTACATTTAGTAACAATTTAAGGCTATAGTCATATGCTCAGTATTAGTGAGAGCCAGTTTGTTTAATGGTTGACGTAGAAACCAGGAGACTGTGAATTCTAGTCCTGCTTTAGGCATGAAAGCCAGCTGGTTGGCCAGTCACTTCCTCTCAGCCCAACCTACCTTGCAACATTGCAGTTTTGGGGAAAATGCAGTAAAATGAAAGTAGAGATATGGCTATTATTTAATATCGTGTCCATTTCCATATTCCATAGAAAGCCAAAGTTTCACTAGTGTTTTCAAGGAGGAAGGAACACCAAAAACTTTTAGTAAACTATTCATAATATTCATAATTGAGTTATCATATGGTAGAAATAAATTATTTAGGGTATCTATTTTGACTCCACATTAATATTATCTGCTGAATTGGCACTTAGAACCTTGAGAGTTATTAACTACAGACTGAAGACAATAATGTTTCCTCTGGATTTTTAATCTTTGTAAGGAAAATAAGGTCATTTAGGGTAGATTCTTGAGATAATTTATAAATTTGATCAGCCATGAGGTAACTTTGATGCTAGATAGTGCTTTCCAGTGTTCTAAATCATGAAAGACAAAAAAATCAGGCAATGAATTATTTACATATGAAAGGAGTTATGATTAAATGATTGCCAGTTAGCAAGGCACATATCCACTTAAAACCAATTTATACATTTTTGTTTCATTTCTTTGGTTCTCCTTGGAACATTGCAGATCAAATCCTCATCTTGATACCACATAATGTATGATGGTATAAATATAATGCTACCGTATTTTCCGGCGTATAAGACAACTTTTTAACCCATGAAAATCATCTCAAAAGTTGGGGGGGTCGTCTTATACACCCAGTCGTCTTATACGTCGGAAAATAGTACATAAATCAATCGAGCGCCCCCGTTCTTGCAAAGCAACTTCAAACCTCCTTAGTCCAGTCCCCCCTCCAACGTGACTCTCCCTTCCCACCCCCAAGAGCCTCTCAGCCCCTTCCCCTCCCCCTTGCAAGCGCCAGACCCCGAGAGCTCTTGCGTCTATTCCAAATAGTGGGTGGAAGGAAAAGCCCCTTTCGGCTCCGGCTTGGCTGCAAGTCAGTGAGCCTGGGAAGGCACGCCCTCCCCTCTCACTGTGGAGGAAGCAGGGCAGGCTGGCGTCTGGCGGGAGCCGGCAGGGCAGTCCTGCGCATGCGCGCACTCCCCGGCTCCTAAGGAGTCCTCGGGGAGCCATGGCAGGCACCTCACGCTCTTCCCTCTTGAGGCAGCATCGGCGGAGCCGTCCAGCGTCGGGCGGGAGCCGGCAGGGCAGTCCTGCACACGCGCGCACTCCCCAGCTGCTAAGGAGCGCTCCTTAGCAGCCAGGGAGTGCGCGCGTGTGCAGGACTGCCCTGCCGGCTCCTGCCCGATGCTCTTCCCTCTTGAGGCAGTATCCCCGAGGACTCCTTAGGAGCCGGTCAATGATCATGCATATCAAGATAATGCTTTCCATTTTGTTAACCTATATATCTTTATTTTGTATGTCTACATGAAACAATATATGAATTATGTAGCTAATAGCTGAGCCTTGCATCATCATTATTATTAAACTTGTTTCTTCTCTGTTCAATCACAAATTTATCTCCACATTTACAGAAACAACAATTTTTTAAAAAGTCAAAATTCAGAAATTTGCCTTGGGATCCGCGCAATTTTCTGTGCATTGCACAGAAATTAAACAGTGGGATAGTACCCGATCAATTTTAGTGATATTAGTTGAAAACTGAGCAAACTAATTTTATAGAAATCAATTTAGAAGGAGTAATTTCTTATGAAATACAGTCTGATGAACAGGAAAGCAATATAGGAAAATGGCAGTGAAAGACCTATTTGAAACAATAAAATAACTAGTGAAAACAGCATCTCTTTACTCTTTAAAAAAACTTGTCTCTTACATGCAACAAAATGAAATTCAAGAACTGACCAAGAAATGCTCAAGACAGGAAGGATAATCTGCTGGTGGAGCATAAAGTGTCTTTTATTAGGTAAATGGCCAAACCTGATCAACAACAACTGCATCTTTAGTTGCAAAGATTGATCTCTCTTGTTATCACACTTATGAAAAACTACACTGAATAGACTGAGAAATCCCAAGACTTTAGGACAATGCTATAGAAACAATTTACATTGACATCATAGAAAGTTATAGACCAGGCATGTCAAACTCGAGATGTCATGTGACATTGCGCGATGTATTGCAACTTTGTCCCCATTGCCGGCAATGGGGTAGGTACGGTTTCGGTGTGATGCATCCGGCCCGCAGCTCGGCAATTTGACATTCCTGCTATAGATAAAGGAAGCATATCTATACAAAGCACTTCTCACCATGTCAGGGAGAAAAATGGAAAACTAAACACACCTCTGCAAGCATATCAAAAAATTCTACAGCTGTGCAGACTGGCACCTACTTATCAAATTTGAGCCTGTACTGCTGAATATGTAAGATACAGGAAACTGCACTATGTTTCTGGTATTGAAAGTCACACTACTTACATAAAAAATTGACCAAGCGTTGTTATTGCATTTAGGCAACAAAGATTTATCATTCATTTGTAAGTTGTTTTATTACTATTATTGACAATAAACATAGCATTTACTATGATCATTACTTATAAAAAAACAAAAAGCTTTTGTTATTTTAGTACAATAGAGATTACCTGTGGGTTCAAAAGTGTGTACTAGCCATTTTTTTCAAAATCTTATTGAAAAATTAGAAAAACTGAATATGTTATCTACTAGCAAGTGAGAGATTAAAACTAATTTTGTTTACTATAATTAAAGTTAGTAAATCTTAACTTCCTCAGATTACAAAAATAATCTATACATTTTGTACTAAGTGTATCAAAATAATGGTTAATTTCATAATCATAGTGTTACCTATTTATTAAATTTATTAGACAATTGACTCCACTACAGGGTTATATGTTGTTGTTGTTGTTAGTTGTGAAGTCGTATCCGACCCATCGTGACCCCATGGACATTCCTTCAGGCTTTCCTGGAAGGCCTGGAGGATTATATATAACATACAGTATATAATGTCTTCAGTATTGACACGGTCTACCAACTGAAAACAAATTAATTGAAGAGTGTAATCACACATATTTCTGAAGATCAAATATGTTAATTTGTGATATAAATTATGCATATTATACATATTTTCATTTCACACACAACTGCAATGCAACTCAGAATAACTACTGGCTTTTTGCATATTTTATCTTTTATACCATATCATATTTATTGTATCCTAAATCTTCTTGTGCTTTTAATTTGCAAAATGGAAGCATGGAAATTTCTGTAAAAATGCTACCAACACTAGCATGGAAAAACTAAGGCTATACATATAAAAAGCAATTATTTCTTTGTATTAATACGCAGGACAACAACTATATTTGTTGTTCTTATAAGTTCAAATATTAGATGAATTTAAATGTATGCAGTGTTTTTTCAAAGTGAGCTGTAGCTGATACAGTCCATAACAATTACATAGTCAAACACGATAATCAAAAACTTTTCTCCCTTACCTCTATGAAGCTTCTTGACAACTTAGAGAAGTTCCTTAGCAAGCTGTGGGCTACAAAACTAATGTCATGGATAAGTGCTATTTCTTATTAAATAGAACATACAATCATTTTTTTTCTGACACTGAGAAATCATGTAAACCAGCAGCCCCCAATCTTTTGGGCACCAGGGACAGGTTCCCTGGAGAGAGTTTTTTCCGCAGACTGGAAGGTGCGTGGTTTCACAGATGGGACTTCGTTTGTTTGTGCAGCCTGGTTACTGGCATGCCGTGGCCCGGTGCCGGTCCACGGACTGGGGGTTAGGGACCTGTGACGTAAACCTAACTTTCCTTTGTGCTGAAGCTACCTGCAGATCAATTCTTTTTGAATGCGTTCTAGAGTCCTCAACATCAAATTCTGTACAATATTTCCAGGATGAATTGAATTTTTTGGATATTCAAAACAGTTATATACCATACTCTTACTTTTAATTGTTGAAAGTATCAACTAATGACTAAGCATATCCCAAAATGGCAGTCGCTTACAGCATAAGAAGAATGAACACTGACTTCTTTCCTTTGATTCAGTAATAAGAGCTAGGAATAACAAAACATGCTCAAAAGGATGTTGTGTGTAATCACAGTTTCTCAGTGTTCCTTCTGTAAAATAGGAACATTAAAGGCTCATGCCACTAGCTAGTTGAGGACAAATGAGATAAATATTGTTAAAAACTTAGATCTAATGGTATGACTATAGATCTTTTCTTAATAAGAACAGCAGTATCTGACCAGAATTAGCATTTTTCAGAAATTATTATTATTTACTGGGATAGAACCTATATAAGGTTTGTTAACAGTTTTTGTTTATATTTAAACCATCAATATAGTAGTAAATAATATTTTTTATTTTAATGTTATGCATAATACTGTAATTCAGTTAACACAAAAATCATACTGAATGTGATAAATGACAAGTTTTCTGATTGATTCAAAGCAAACAGCTGCTTGTTTGATTTTGTAGCTACTAAAAGTTGATAGATGACCCTTAAGATGGATAACTATAATAAATCACCTCATTGAGATACTCAGGGAAAAAATGAAAAACAATAGTTTGCTGCATTCTGTAATATGCCATGATAAATATGTATAGTTTACGGATATACAATGTGAGTATTGAAATTAGACACCTTTCTGAATTCTTTACTTTCTGAAGCTCAAAAGTCCATTCTGTAAGGTATGGCCACATTAATGTACTCCATTGTCAAAAAAAAAACAACAGAAAAAGCTGATGTCAGTAAACATAAGGCAGAGATATCTACATTTCATCTCTGTGTCATCAAATAGTTTTAATCAGGAAACAGTAGTCTTATATCATAACTGTGGCATAGACTTACATGCATTAATAATGGTTATGCTGTTATTTACTATAATGAACTTGACCCCTAGTCAACATTACAGTGGCTATGATAAATATGAATTTGATAAAAACATGTTGCATTTTTTTTAATTTGGAAAAATATTCCTATACATAAAGTATTACTGGCATAGAGTAGAACTGACAACCAAAACCTAAATCCAGTTAAGTCAAACTGTTAGTAACTAAGCCATATTTTCCCTATTAAATGGTAAATCAAGTTGATCCTAAACACAAATATTTACAAATCTTTGACTTTTACAGATCTTATTTCCAAACACTTATTTTGAAATATATTTTATTGCAACTATTTTATCTGATGGCAGTGTTTTTTAATCAAATCTCACTATGTACACACTTACCAATATTGACAGCATCCTATCTTAAAGGCACAACCAGATTATAATTTTTTTCTTCTATGTATGAAAATAAACATCCTTATAAGAATAGTAAACCAGCAATCAATCAAGAGCAAATCCCACAGTATACAGAACTGCAGATTTAATATTACTCCCAAAGTTATTAAAAGTAGCAGATAAGATAAAAAGAGGCAAAAAATATATGTACACGAGACTACCAATTATTCTTTCAGCAGATCCTGTAATGTGAATTAGAACATTCATCCACTAAGAAAAATCAACGTTATAACTTTATCAAAATCTGGTGAAATGTTGACAATCTTGCAAGACCTATTGCATGTTATTTTTCTTTTGCACTACCACTATCAACATGATGGGCTCAGATTTGGGACTCCAAAAGTCTGATATCTCCTGAAATAATGAAATAACTTATCCTGCAAATTTTCTATTTTACCTAGATTACTATATAGTCAATTAGCTGCTTTGAATGTACACTGGTACATTCTCTGTGGCATGTGTACATTCTTAGAATGTACACATGCCACAGAGAAGCATGAGCTGTTAAGAATATCTAAATATAAATGCAAGATCAGCCTCAATAAGTAAATCAGTGTTTGGAAAAATAAATACCCTTTATTGCTCCATATGATAGATTTTCCTCATTAGTTTGAAATAGAAGATAAATGCAATTTGAACAGATGCTCAATTATTTTCTCTTTCTGTTGCTTCATTCTATACTCTAATGACACAGAAATTTATTAATGTTTTATATTCTTCTCACTTAGTAAAACCTTGTAGTTTAATACCTAGTATCTTCCTCCATTTTTTAATCATAGAAACAATGGTATTTATAAGTGTGTAGTAAGAGCCTTAACAGATACCAGCACCTGGCTGACCTTGGGTAATATCAAAAATTGAACAAGGTCAGTCCTAGTTCATACTTAATTGTGGGATTTCCTGGAAACTCCAGGGATCTTCTTTACACTGAGAAATGTAACAAAAATATTGGAAAGAATAGCAATCTATTCCCTTAACATTGCCAAGAAAACTGTAGAGATGCAATCACGAGAAATTCAGTTTAACTTAAAGGCATCTTATATTTTTAATGAAATACAAATTTATTTATGCAAACAAATTTTATTCTAGATCTTCAACTTTTAATAGGCAGTGTTGGAAGAAATTATACAAAGATAATAAACTATACTAAAATAGTAACACATAAACAAAGTAAGATTTAGTTCAAACAGAATCCCCATTAGAATGCCATTAGTTGAAGACTAAAATAAAAGGTCTCCACATGCAGTTAATCTATGGTGTATATTAAATGGAAGCTACATATCTAATGTTTAGATTTTATTGCTCAAAACTAATTCTACAAGGCTTCAAGCTGAGTATAACCAGGACTATTTTTGTGATGCAAGTAAGCAGCCAGAGCAACAGTTGAATAAGCTGCAGTTGGATTTATGCCATTACACTATCAAGATTACTTTGGGATTGATTAGCATGCATATACTTTCAAAAATTATGTTTTAAGCCATCAGGGTGTTTATGCCACACATCTATTCGGTACTTCACAAGATGACCTAGATTTTATGATTCAGCTGAATCTTTACAGCAGATTAAAGTTAATTCACTTTAATGACAAAAATTATGAAGTAGAAATGAACTATATTGAAACATGTTATATGACCTTCATGAATGTTTGTGAACTTTGTGAATGTTCTAGAATCTAGAATAAGCTGGTGAGTAAAATTGTATTGCCAGGTTTCTATACTAAAATGCAAACCGACTTGCACTTTTCAAAGGCCTCTAATTTAAACGCCAGCATATACAGCACATTCTTAATATTAGTGTTAAAACTGGCCCTTCCCTAGAAAATTTTCTTGCGTGCTTACCATGTGTTCCCACATCCAAAGAATTAAGTATATATTGCAAATCTATACTTTAAAAACATATTTTAACATAGCCAAACATTTACAGTATTGCTATGTTGAACAACTGAGGTTTTTTCAGTCATTCTACCAGTAGGAGGCTTCAAGAGTGAACAACTAGATGTTTGGGACTCAATTTGATATAGAACACCTGCACAATATAACACAATGGTTATTATATTATATTTAATGCCACCATAATTTTATATAATTCTATTTGTTACATAATACAAATATGTTGGGGAACTTTTCTAGCAACATGAGTAAAAGCTCAAGCAAACAAAAGCTTTGAGTACACTTCATTTAATGTCTCTCATGGTGATATATATAAACTACGATTAATTGTATACATGTAAAATTCATATAGTATCATTCTATTTGTGTCTCAGCTGTGAACATTTGATGTCTATGAAGGATCCATAAAAGGAAACAAGGCATGCTGGCCCTTTAAAACTGAAATGCTTGTTTCTTTTCTATAAGAAAAGTAAATCATACTACAGTGCGAGGAGCTTTGAAAAAGCATCCATCCATTAAAGTTCATGGATCCTCGTTTCCAGATTGTCCCTCCCCTGGCTGTGTCTCAAGTTACAGCCTTGTACAATCCAAGTCTAAATAATATTCACCATGATAAATGACACCATAACTCCGATATCCACAATCAATCTTTGCTTTAAAGATACATCCATCTTCAATAATGTTGATAGGGATTTTGTAAAATGGGAAACGTGACTGTTTTTCTGACCTCCTAACAGTGGGGGAAGGAAACTCTGAGTGATGGCTGTCAGCTCACATCTCGCTGCAAAAATAAATTAGCCTTATGTAGACAAATGAAAGGACCAGCCCTGACTAGAAAACAGCCACTCCTGAGCAATAGCTAATTTATAGGATTCCTTTCTAGAAAGTTCCTAACTGAGGCTTGAATCCCCTTAGCTGTATCTGTAAATGATTTTTGGATGCCGTAAATAATATTATTGTGACAGCCAACTATGCATACTGTTTTAAAGGAATGTGTATACTGTAAGACAGAGAGGAAAAATATTTTTCATTGTTATACTTGTTTTATCAACATACATTTTTACATTTTGCCATGTATTCCACAGATTTGAGAGAAAAAAATTTCACATTTAAACCATTAATCATTACCTTGGTTGTAGGACTGAATAACAAGATTACAGATATTAAACAATTCAATGTGACACCTTGAGTGTTTAAAAAACTGATGTGCTTTTGCTTCTTTTCTACTAAGAAAAATACCTTCTACAGGCATTTTGAAAGCTAAGCAAATCACCTCATTTTTTAAATGTTATGAAATTCAAACATTAAATTCCATTCAAAAGAAATACTAGCTGTTCTTATTTCAACTCACTGTCTGAAACAACCATACAAAAGGTTTATCAGGTGGAATATTTAAGCAAAAAATCATTCACATACAAAAGTTTATTCTGCACTTATATAGTGCCAAAGCTTTTTACAACTCAGCAGTAAACCTTAGTATGAACAATGTTGCTCACTCCATACTATTTAGGATTTAAAGTGACATTTTACTATACTGATGAGTTTTTAGGCCTTGCCTTGCTATGAGAAAACTTAGTATTTTTGTTCTTGTATACTATCCATATCATAAATTACTTTTAAGAAACTATAAGTAGAGATGACAGGAAATCAAGTGGTAGAATTTTCCAGCAACTTATCGTTGCTAATCACATTCTTACCTAAAAATAAATTAATTTTTTTTAAAAATCAGATGGCAGAACTCTCTAAGGAATATCCCTTAGTAGTGATGATGGCTGTAGCTCTAAGGGTTAATTCTGTGAAGGTTGAAGGACTTACAGTAATGCTGTGAAGACAGAAACATCACAGGCTTTCCTGGCAAGAGGCTCAGGGAGGGTAGGAGGGGACTACGAAATGAACTCTCTCAGGCTTTGTCATGTACGTTTCCCAAGGCCCAGCCTGGCCCCTTTGATAAATGACACATGTCATTCTGTCAGAGGCTGACACTGCAGCTGGGAGGGCTAGTGATATATGACTCCACTGAAAAGGAAATCAACTTTTTGGCACTGACTGAGACTGTGCCCTGTGTAAGGATTTTGTTTCTAAAAAAGTGAAAGATAGACTTAAGATTTGGGGAGGGGAGAATTGAAAAACAGATTGAACGACAGCTTACACTTAATTTATGTTAACTCAGTAATGGTGAAATGTGCTAGCCTGTGATAAATAAAAGCTACATTAGTCAATTATTAATCACACTCCAACTTGTAGCCAAAACCCATGACTTAAATCTGAGGCCTGAGCTGCCTTACAAACAGATAAGACAGTGTTTGATAGATGTCTTGCATAGTGTAATCAGGAAGGAATCAAAGGCTTAGTGGTTTAACCAATGAGAGTATGTAGAAGATTCTGGAATCTGAGACTGGGCAAAGTGGATAACTGGATTGAAAGCACCCTTTCACAGGGTATGCAGTATATCTTTTGACTGCTCTAGAGGGGGGCAAAAAGGGAGAGAGAAACATATCTGACTTTACTTTTAAATTTTTAATATAAATACATATCTTTAAACTGTATTCCCTCTTCCTTACCACTACGATGCTAAATTGTTTAACATATGACCATGATAGATTCTTGTGACGTCAAGGGTTTCACATATAGCTATTTTGCATGGATTACAATTTAAGTATTTTATTTAACTGAAAAAAATCTCACATTGTATTCATGTAGATTGAATACAAAAGAAAAAAGAAATATTTTCAACCAGGCTGTGGAATCACAGACTGAAGAAGTGAAATCTCAAAGAGAGAGAGAGAGAGAGAGAGAGAGAGAGAGAGAGAGAGAGAGAGAGAGAGAGAGAGAGAGAGAGAGAATCCTAAAACCAAACCTTAACAAAAGGTAGAGAAGCTGAATCTTATAAGACTCAATGAACATTTCAGAGATTTACATTTCAACTCTTGAAAGAATATATATTTTTTGTTGACTATCTTCGGCAGGAAAGTGAATATAATAAGCTTTGCCCACATAAGATGCTAAACTTTCCAACACAAAAATCCTATGTTGGTTTATGATATGCAAAGATGTGAGGTAGAAGCCATTTTGCCAGTCTCATACAATTACACTAAAAAAATCTTGTATATGATCTTTATGCATCTATGTCATGTTAACCTGTTTTAGCTGAAATGTACATGTGTAGCCTTTAATAGGGTTGAAACTATCTCAGTGCAGACATTCTTCTACTTAAGAACAAGTTATGTTCCAAGATGCTGTTCGCAAGTCCCTTTCATCCATAAGTTCAAGCAAACATACAAATTATTCTTCCACTTAATTTCAGACATTCAGTCACAATACAAACCACACCCAGTCACTACAAAACCAAACAGTGAACAATATACATATGGAACAAACAGAATATGAAAAGAAGGAGGGGAAGTTAGTTTACAACATGCCTTCACTTGACTTCTGGGACCTTCTTGGTTGGACTTATGGACAGGTTTATTCATATCAGCTAAAGTTTGTAACTCAAGAGTTTGTAAGTAGAGCAATGTCTGCAGTAAGAATAAAGTACATTTATGCCAAGATTTTCACATGCCCAGGTTTTGGTTGGACTGTTTTTTGCATAACTCTTTTAAGATGGGCTTAGTGCTAAGTGTCTGACAATTTCTTTTTCTTCCTAGCATTTTTCCACAAGTGCAGGGTACATTTTTTTCAGATCAACAAAATGTGGATCCATTGGTCAATGAAGTGTGGATCTGTGCAATTGACTAAGTGACTTGTTGCCAAAGCCTGATGTCACAAGCTATGAGAGAATGACTAGTTCAAAGTTACGGAGCTGGCTTTTATGACTAAGGCAGAACTACAACTCAGCCTCCTGATTCCTAGCCTGGTGCATTAACCACTAAACAAAACTGACTTTCAAGTAACTGACAAATTTAAGATCCAAAAATGTTAAATCACCACAAAATAAATTAGTACTATTATTAGATGTATATGGCTAACCAATTTGCAAAATGCAACTCTATGGCTTACAGTTGGTAAGAGCATAGAAAACAAGGAATTAGAATGTATAATACAATAAACACCAGGAATAGAAAAATACATCAGATAACAGAAATAACAAAAAATTCAGAATTAACTGAGGGCTACCAATCCATATTGTAATTCAATAACTTTAATACTAAAGGAGCTTATCATGCTTTCTGGCCTTATATATAAGAATATAGGAGGACAGAAAGGTCAAGGTCATTCAAACCCTCAAGAATAATGCTTTTCCACAATACAAGTTCTGCAACAGAGGAGGCATATCTCTTGATTCATAAAAAGAATCCATGCCTATTTTCCCAGTTCTCATGAGCCGAGCAGAGATAATTGAAGACAAGCAGTCCTGCAAATACTGTACTCAAAAACTTGGCAACCTAATTGTAACACAGATTGAGAATGAGATGTTCTGGGCAGCAGGTGAAACCAATGGATTTTTTTTTCAAGTGTCAATTCTCTTATTTACTTTATGGGTACCCCAAGAACAGTGAGCCAAAGGAGACAGAACCATAATCCTAAGCTTTCCATCAACTTAATGAACCATTTACCTAAGCACTACGTGGTGCCCAACAGAAAGGGAAGGAGTAGACTCATTCCCTTAGTAGAGTTGCTGACTATGATAACCAGAATTTTCTGACAGCTGTACTACAATTCATGTGGACAATACCAAATTACAGAAAACTATCTACAATAATTTCTGCAAACATTTGCAGAACTAGCACTAGTAAATTGTAGAAGGTTTAGATCAGAGGTCCCCAACCTTTTGGGTACCAGGGAACAGTGCCATGGAGAAAGGTTTTTCTGCGGACTAGAGGGGGTGTGGTTTTGAATATTGCCTGGATCCCAAGGATGGAGCTTTGCTTACGTGGCCTACTTGCTGGCATGCTGCGGACTGGTGCCAGTCCAAAGACCAGGCGTTGAGGACCCCTGGTTTAGACTAACAGCATGACATCTTTGGATAAAATTCTTAGAATTCATATAAAAATCAAGCAGCACTGGGTTTGTTGGCCACACAATCTCACAATTTTTTGACAAACCTATGGAGTTGTTATGAGGATAAAAATGAAGAGAGACCCGCCTTGAGCTTCTGGAGAAAAAAGGCAGGATATATATTCAAAAATACATAAAAATAAAACATAGATAATAGTAAAGCATTTAAATACATGAGTGAAATGGCTGTGCTACACATGTAGAGACAGCCAGTATAAGCATTTAAATGCCATGTAAAACAGGAAACACAGTCCTATTTTAATAATTTTATTTCAAGTTGGGCTTGTATGTGCACTTGCAAAGTTTAAAAAACACCTTTTGAAGGATTTCCTCAATCCTAGTAATAGTCTCACTGCTTTAACAAAAAAGTTTAACTGGGATGAGAAAGAATTTAGTCCAAAGTAATCCTTCCAATTATCAAGAATGTTAGATTCTAATTTTAAAAAGTTTAGACTTTATGGTAGCATATTAAAATGCCCCCCTAGATGCTTTAATTATTTAGCTAAATTTGAAAACTTGAAACAAGTTAAGCATTCACTTAAATGCAAAAGTTTAAACCACATTGAGGGTTTTTATGCTCACAAATCAGTGAACCAGTTGCACAAGTTTGGTTTATGCCTTTTCCCCAACAATTAGCGAAATAGAGAAACTGTGATTTGCACAGTTGCATGAATGCATCCATCCCAGTGAAAGTGTGGATTTGATATAGCATATTTTTAATCTTTGGTTAATCAATCACAAGTGATTGGTGCTTATCTATTTGCAATAACTAAAGCTTTGAGGAGTTATATTATGTAATAATTAAAACCTATTTCTAGATGGTTTGGGAACAGTAGCAGTACTGTGAAGTAAAACTTAATTTACCTAAAATGAAGTCCTCTACAGACATCCAGATTCCTGTTTGAGGTACATTCTAGTTCTCTATGTCCATCATTTTCAAGAATATAAATTGTGATACTAACTGGTTATATATAAGACTAAAACACTTAACAAGCAGGGCTACATGTAGAAAGCAAAAAGTCAGACACATGAAGCCTGATTTGTTTCTCATGACATCTGGTCTCAACAGGAGGAAGCATCAGGAACATTGGCCCAAATTCAGGAAAGCACTTAAAGCATATTCTTAAATTTAAATACATAAACACCCTCATCTTTAAGTGCTTTCTTGAATAAAGCTTCAACAAGGACCACTTCTTATCATAGGTAGAATTGTATAATTTCAATTGTTTATGAAAGCTGCGCATATTTTCCAACCAACATCAGAAATATATTTACTTGTAGAGTTTGAAGAGACTAGTTTAAAATTGAAAGAATAGTATATAATTAATAAGAGAATTATCTTTATATAACATGTTGCAATTGAACCTAACAAAAGAATATCAAAAGAAAATTGTTTAATGTTTAAAGCATTGTGGTATTTATTTACATAAGAATTCCAACCATCTGTTCAAACATACAAGGTGCTGTACATATGTTCACAAGCTAATATACCTCCCAAATGGGCTTCATACATAACTAATTACACAAACCTATGAACTTTAAAGATGTGGCTACCTTATCTGAAATGTCAAAATCCAGATGACCTTTTGATATTAGAGATTTCTGAATCCTTTTGTTGCCCTCTAGTGACCATGTGGATTTTTTCAACTTAGTTCTAGCAAAACATAAGTTATTTCTTCCTGACGTTTTGAATGTTGCTAGTGGAAGTAAATGCACATTAAGACAAACATCAGTACAACTTCTGGATTCTATGCACAACACAACCTATTTTTCCTTGTGTTGTGATTCAAAACTGACAGAAGAAACCAGGTGTTGATTTCAGTTTACTGTAGCTTTTATCAGCAAAAATAAACTATTTACCAGAGGTAAAATCTTGAAGAAAGTCAACAAAAAAGAAAAAAAATATAATTTCTTTCATACCTGCTACTTATAGCTGCAAATTAATTAAATGGAAGGGGGGAAGAGCATAGGAAGATCACAATCAAAACAACAACAGTACAAATGAGTCTTTGTAAGAGAGACAGACCACTTACTTGTACTCCTTAATCTCTAGCGTAGTTACTTTCTCAATATGCACGAAATGCAACTTGAAAGGAATATGAGGAATAATATCACATTACATGCCAAATTATGATCCAACTCTTTCAATTTTAAAATATATATTTCAGAAATATAACAATTTTAAAAATAGTACAAAATGCTTATATTATCAAGATCTCTCTTTAAAAGGTTTATACTTTTGCTTTATGGCCTGTCCTTGATTTGACACTTCCGCTCATCAGAAAGGGATTTATAAAATAATCCTGAAGGTGAGGAACAGACATCTGTCAGGGACTGGCTGGGTTTCACTTTGCGAAATTTAAGAAGGGAGAGAAATCCTGTTAAGCTCTATTTAGTCACCAATACACATCAAAGGCAATAATTAAAGAAGACAGATATCATAAAAATAAATTTATGTAGTTCTTTATCAGATACAAAGCATTCTAGTGTGTAAATATCTTTTCACACTGAAAGCAAATATAATGATCTGGAAGAGGGAAGGAGATTCTATTGATGTTTGTTTATTGTCTACTTGAAAATAACTTATCAAGTTGGGGGGTTCTTTTTTTAAGTACAAGTTTAAACCTATCTTTCAAAACCTTTACCATCTGTGGGTACATGAACTATGGATGACCCCAAATGATTTGCACTCTACTCAGAATCCCTTAGAAAGCACGAGAAAAAGTATCATTAAGAATGACTGATGACTGCCAGTCATGGTTGACCTCACCCAAGCTTTGGTCTCTGCCTCAGTAATAAGCTGCCCTTTATTAGCACCAACACTCCATAAAAGGGGTGTGTTTAGTCACAGGATAGTGGGCTCCTAATGCTCATTGCTTGACTTTGTAAGATTGATTAGTGCTCATTTTAACTGCCTTCACAGCATATACAGTGGCAGTAGCAGACCTTTATCAGATAATAGCTACAAAACTAAGATTTGGGGTGGAGAATACATACGGCAAGATTCTGTAAGGAAGAAAAATATAGAAAAATTAGCAGAATGTACAGGATACTTATTTTAGCATCACTACAAGAGAGGGATCGGTTCTACAAGAGATTAAAATATTCATATTCATTTCTTTATCTAAATCAAGTCAAAACTGAAACAATTTTATATATAAACATATGTGTATGTGTTCTATATACTTGTAATGTGAGAAGTGTTTCAGATATAAAATTTAGGCCCTGATTCTTGACCAGTTTGCATTCCTTGATTCTGTCTTAACAATTCTTAGTCTGTTTTCAGCTTCTTTTGCCTCAAGACTTTTTAAAGCTTGCCAAATATTTATGCTAGTTTTTGGTTTTCGAAGTCTGGATTTTGTAGTGAGGTTTTGTGAAGAAGAAAACTATTTCATACCTTCTGAAAGCTAACATTCTTGATTCTGATTCTCTTTGCACCATAATGTTCTCTAGGTGCAAATGTTTGTGGGAAAAGAAAGTAACCAAAAAAAGAATAAAATATTTAATCTGAAAAATAGCAACTTTCCTCATTTTCTCTGATTCTGCACAATCAAAATCAAATCCAGCTATCACACCAAAATATCAGAATTATAGTAGTTTTGTCCAAAGCCCACAGAATTTCCAAACACTAAAATATGGTTTAGAGCCACTAGGCTGCTTCTTTTTCTAACTTCTTGTCTCTGGACAGAGTGACTTCTGGAACAGAAGCAACAATGGTTTCTCACTTCTTATATTAGGCCAAGCCATAATTTGCAAGTATAGTAGGCTTTAGATCACAAGCCATAGTTTACTAATTTAGACAATGTATACTAGAGCACTGTTAGTAATCTCTAGTTATAAATTAAAAAATAGAGAAGGGTACATGGTCACATGACAATGCGTGGAATTACCGAATCACTGAGAAAAATGAACACTATCGAAAACTATTTTACATGTTTTAAAAATACACAGCACTAAAGCAAATATACTGCTCAAAAAATAAAGGGAACACTTAAACAACACAATGTACTGTATTTAATAGTAGGATGTCTTATTTTCTGTTCCTTTTATTTTTTTTTGAGCAGTATATTACATAGAGCTCTCTGTACTTGGAATGAGTCTGAGAGGTCTCCTTGAATGGGAAAGCTGTGTCCCAGGAAACAGGAGGCAAAGACACAGTGCTTTTTTTGTAAAACAAAAAGGTGCCGGAACTCACACATGTCATACAACCCACCTTGCCTACGCTACAAGGTTCCATCCAAAAAAGGTGCCGGAACTCCGTTCTGAGCGTTCTATGAGAAAAAAAGCCCTGCAAAGACAACATCCCAAAAAACTGAAGACGCTATCTGCTTCCTAGTAAATTGAAACTTGTGCATACCTTATACAATAATGAAATACAAAACCATGTTTCCATTGAAAAATACCCTTCTATAATATTAAAAACAAACAAGGTGGTAAGTTCTTCCTTAAAAAAAATTCCTGCTAATATGCTTGATGTTTTATTGCTGAATATGCTCCCTCCTATAATTCCTTCATATACATCTCTTTATAAAAACAAATGTCAGCATATTATCTTTAGGGGCCAGGAGGGTGTATAAAACCCTGTTCAACTAGTCCAGATAATTTATAATCAAATTATTATGGTTAGTGCACAAAGTTTTCTTTTTTATTTTAAAAGTATTCAAATTAGCACCCATGTGCTAATAGTAAAAAATGATACTATTAAAACTTCAGGTTTGAATCCTTATGCAAACAGGGAAAATATAACTTCAACATTTTAAACACTGTGGCTTAATATTATATGGATATAATTTCAGCAGCTATCTACACAACTGTTCTTGATTTAATTTTTTAAAGAGCTTGCAAATGTCTCTGGAGTAAACCATTTCGCCTTAACACTGATTCAGAGTTCTGCATGATTGTTGCTGAAATATATATCATGTACAGTAGAATGAATGAAGAAATATGGGTTTTTTCAGTTAGATCAATAGTATTTCTATGGCTTCTTTTATAGAAGATCTGAAGCAATAGTAACTAAAAGGTAATAATTTGTCTATAAGAAGTTGTTGCAAAATTAGTAAAATTCTTATATCTAGCTTATTGTAGAATGTATTATCAAATTCAGTTCTATATGGATATTAATAATATGCTTCAAAATCAAGTTCATACTTTTTATTATTTAAATATTACTTTATTAGCAGTTATTACTGATAAACATAACATTACATCTTTATGTGCATATAGAATCTGCTGCACTTAAATGCATTCTAATACAACTAGATGAAAAATCAATGGCAATATACATATTTTATTTCCCTCCCTAGTGCTTTGACCCAGGGCCTACTGAAGCCAACAAAGCTGCCTAATGTGATTCTTTATATACATAACTCTATTATGTCTTCTCTCATTCCATAAATAAAGTTGTCATTAATGATAATATAAAATTAGGATCAATATATGGTTAGTAGCCTGCTTGGAATTCCAAGAATTTAACATATCAAGATAGCCAGTAAGGTAATAAAAATGAATTCAGATTTGAAAATTAATTTAAAAAACATGTAAATATTAGCTTCTGGTGGATCATATCAGGCTACATTCACTGCAAACACAAAATGATATTATACTCCTTACCAATGTAGGAGAAACCCAAATTTTACTGATAACAGAAACACTGTAACTCCAATAATGCAATCCAATGCATGCACTGGATTGCACTATGAATCCACCATTTCACACCTATTTCTTATATTAATGAAAAGGAAGCACATTATATGTAAGTTTCAGTTTTGAAAATGGCTGTACATAACAATCGATGTGCAAAATGCCCAATAATGGCAAGTGCACAGTTTAAAAATATCTAATGATTTAAATGCACAAGAGCTTTTATATATCCAACTGATTTAAATTTTGCAAAGTATCTTTGATCTGATGTATTTTCACAAAGTAGAATCAGATACCTGCAAAAAAAAGGTTGTGATAGTCAGCCAAAG